>NC_139651.1:16938018-16965518 GCF_964638095.1 Poromitra crassiceps | reverse complement strand
GGACTGCTCTCACTGGCAGGCAGCACTGCTCTCACTGGCAGGCAGCACTGCAGGCAGCACTGCTCTCACTGGCAGGCAGCACTGCAGATGGAGGACTGCTCTCACTGGCAGGCAGCACTGCAGATGGAGGACTGCTCTCACTGGCAGGCAGCACTGCAGATGGAGGACTGCTCTCACTGGCAGGCAGCACTGCAGATGGAGGACTGCTCTCACTGGCAGGCAGCACTGCTCTCACTGGCAGGCAGCACTGCAGGCAGCACTGCTCTCACTGGCAGGCAGCACTGCAGATGGAGGACTGCTCTCACTGGCAGGCAGCACTGCAGATGGAGGACTGGGCAACAATATGGTCTTTAACGACGCTGGCAAAACGGAACCCTCGGATGTCGTTACAGGGCTGCTTTCCAGAAGCACTTACTATCATGTCTTAACTGTAATAGTGTGATGACCTGAGGGGGCTTCGGCTTCATGGCGACTTCTTTTGCTCAAATTGCGTCTAGCCTGATATCAGACTGAACTCGTTCAACTCGTTTCCATCTTCTAGTCTGAGATCAGGGGTGGACTGGGATTATAATTCAGGCCGGGCATTAGATACCAAGCAGGCCAGGCCGATACAGGCCGACGCGCATGGGCGGCGAAAAATTTGGGCCGTTTGAAGCCCAATTTGGGCCGTTTGAAGCCAGATTTGGGCCGTTAGAAGCCCAATTTGGGCCGTTTGAAGCCCAATTTGGGCCCAGTCCAATTTTACAATGAGATGCACCCACTTTAACCCTGAATAAAGTAATAAAACCACTAGTAAACCAGTAGGCGGCGCCTGGCCTGCTGTTCAGTGAGTGGCCTGACTGGGGGCACCAAAAAAGTTTTTTTTTTTTTTTTTTTTTTTTTTTGCAGGCCAGGCCACCGGGCATTTGCCCGACGTGCCCGATTATGCAGTCCGCACCTGTCTGAGATTGCCCTCTGTTGAAGTTATTTCTATGAGGGGATCCCCCTCCCCCCCAGGGGAATTCCATTCTTCCTAACGACCACTAGAGAGCAGTATGTCGGCCTGAATCTTGCGTTAGCTACTCCAGTTGGGGGGACGTAAAGAAAACCTCTCCCCTTTTGAATAAATGCCCCCCAAGCACTAGTGTGCCGTTTGGATTTCAAAGTAAACGGTACTTTGAATGACTTTAAAACAGACTTGATGGCAGGTGGCAGCCAGCCATTGTTTTATCTACCTCGATCGGCGCACTTCACAACCCCCTTGACTAACCGTTTAGGCCACATTCAGATCCGATCCGTCGAGGCGCGTTGTAGTCCGGCTGTAGTACGTCTCGCTTCGCCTCCCTTTCGGCGTTCTCCCCTTCAAAACAAGCATTGTGTGCGAGCGAACCAGGAAACGCTGTTTTTCAAAGGCTGTAGGCTATTTTGTAGCTTTAGTTTAATTTCTCTCTTTTTTTTTTACTTGAGTTTTTGTTTGATATCTGCTATTTCATGCTGACCATGTTCACTCGTATGGAGCGTGTTGAAACTGTGCTGAGGCAGCAGGCAGGCTTTCATTGACAAACTCACCGGAGGATTTTTATTGTGAAGAAGAAAATGTTTGAGAGAAGAGAAGAGAATACAGTAGCTGTGTGTGTGTGTGTGTGTGTGTGTGTGTGTGTGTGTGTGTGTGTGGCGTCTGGATTGGCCAGCGGAGCGTGAGGTAGGGTTGCACCCCCCCCCCCAAAGTTGGATCGCCCTGAGCTCTCTCTCTCTCTCTCGCCAGACGACCTCTGTGTGTTTTTCACGCATACCCCTGCGTCGCCCACTGGCCCCTGCCGGAGCCTGATGGACTCCGCCCATTCACTGGCGTAGCCAGACTTGGCACATTGGGTGTGCCACAGAAAGACAGGGTGTGCCAGGGGGCAAACTATTTTGGGGGGGGGAAAATTGGGCCTTTTCGAGCCAGATTTAGAGGAATATGAAGATAGGACCATCTGACCATAACCATCAATGTTTGCTCCTTTTTCGCACTCATTATTAGCAGATAGAAGCAGTCAATTAAATTGTATTTTTTGGCAACATGTAAAACCACTTTGGTATCTCAAAAAAGTCTCACCTACTTTTTCCAAAGAGTGTTCTAGTCGGGAAAGAACGCAAGTTTGGTTGGCATGCAGGTTCGTCTACTGCAGAGAGATCTGTAGCGTTAGTGTCCTCTGACTCTGCTGCTGCACAAGCCACCGGTGTGTTTTTGGCTGCGTCCCCCCGCTGTTATTAACGTAACGCTAATTGTTTCGGCTGCATCATCTTCTTCATCATCGTCTGTCTCTTCTCCACTGTCCACCACCAATACAGGTGCGGGAACGGGTGCACTAACAAGCCGCACTTGTTGAGGGGGAGGGCGACGAGTCATCTTCTTCCTCGTCAATGTAGCGTTTCTTGCCTTTGTGGAAAAAGCTTCAAAGTGAGCTCTGTTTCATGTCTTCTTGATTTGGCACTGCGGCTGCATTTGTTTACATTACTAAACAACTTAGCTAGTTTCCCATGATGCTCTGGGGCACAGAGGCATAGCGGACAGTCGGACACTTACGCATGACAGGCTGTGCATGACAGCTGATGTATTTTGCAGACAAACAAAAAAAAAAAAATTATTTTTCCCCCACTTTTTTGGGGGGTGTGCCAGCTGCCTGTGTGGGTGGCACTGGCACACCCAGGCACACCTGTAGCTACGCCATTGCCCCCATTGACTATGAATGGAGTGGGGGGGAAGGGGGGGGGGGGGGGGGGGCTCGTAATGCGAGGGACGGATCCTGTGTCCATCCGGCCTTAGTCCCGTTGGGCTGTTTACTGACGCTGATTGGCCAATCCTTAGTCCCTCTCTGTGCTGATTGGCCAATCCTTAGTCCCTCTCTGTGCTGATTGGCCAATCCTTAGTCCCTCTCTGTGCTGATTGGTGAATCGCTGGTCAAACCGGAGAAAAAGCATTTGCATATAACGATATCGATGCAAGACCAAGAGCAGCCAAACTCAACTCTGGAGTGGGTGGATTTGAAGGTCTGGCCCCAGGAACATTTAATAATGCAGAAATAACACAAAAATATGAAGTATTAGTTAGAAACAGCCAAACAATGCCACTACATGGGGACTCATTTGTAGGTGTTTATTGTGTTAAAGGTGCTGTCAGCGATTGGCCCAGTTTGTCTGGATTCTTAGCTTTCTTAGGCACTGCTGGTTCGTAGGCGGAAAAGGCAATGGGACTTTGTGTGGGATTTTTGTTTTAGAATTGTGGTTAAATGCATGAAATAAGGTCTGTGGTTAACAAAAGTCTTATGAAACAGCAACATTTGTGTTCAGCAAGATCATCTCCACTAATGAGGACCACTGTTATGACTTAAATGTTTTTTGTTTTTTGTTTTTTTTACGTGATTTTCAGAAGATGCTTCAAACATCATAACAGTGGTCCTCATTTGTGAAGATGATCTTGCTGAACACAAACTTCGCTGTTTCATAAATTGTCAGCAGCCATGTTTTCACTTTTCCCGACTTGGACTTGGATTGCGCCGCGGTACTCCAGCAGGCGGCGCTGTGGCTTCCCTGGTCTCGCTGCTTCTGACTCCAAATAACCAAGATGGCCACGTTCAAAATGCCCAACTCAAGGATTCTAAATGGAGTCCACAAACCAATGATTCCATTTTTATACGGTCTATGTGCAGGATTAATTAAAAGGTGAAGGTATTATTAAAAAATAATCATACTTATCTGGAATGAAAGTAAAGCATGTTATGCCTGCATGGAAACAGGCTGCTGGCATAAGCCCTCCCCTGCTCTACAGCTGCTCTCCCATTTCAGTCGCTGCCGGATTTCCGCTCCCCGCTTACAAGCTCTGTCATTGGCTCCGACCATGTCAACAAGCTCTGCCATTGGCTCCGACCATGTCAACAAGCTCTGTCATTGGCTCCGACCATGTCAATCAGAGCGGCTTCCGCTCCCTCCTCCCTGTGTGTCGCTGTAAATGTCCCCGGCCGCCAAAGTGAAAACAACAACGCTAACTGGCTGGCAAGCTAACCGCAGAAACTTACACGCTAGCTCGTTGCTACACGCTGAAAATGGCAAGTTTCGACGAAGATTTGGATTGTTGGAAACTATTTCCCAAGGGCACTGCGGCTAAGCGCCGCCCAAGATGAGTGTGATTGGTTAAACCAAAGAGAGCTCCCCCCGCCCCCCACAATTCCAGAATGGAGGCCAGCAATGCCCGACAGAAGGAAGGATAAGTAAGGGCTTTGCTTACAGAATAGCCATGAGTTTCAGTTATAAAGCCTGTTTTGAAATTTTGACTGATTACATTTTAGGGAGCATTTTTTTTTATCCCCCAGTGTGGATAGATACAGTAGCAGCGGCTCCATTCCACCGAGGCGTTCCACCGGGTTTTGCTTCGTGTTTTAACCTTTATTTCTCCGGGAAAGTGACTCTGACCTCCGTGGAGCCCCGCCCCCATCCTGCTTCTTCACATTCATCCGGTTCCACGACCACCACAGTCTTGTAACTGCTAGTAGTGCCCTGCTCAAGGGCACTTTGGCAGTCCATCCAAAGTCACATGCTGCACGGTGTGTGACCCAGTTGGATGGCGGAGCGGAGGAACAAAACCGTTTTAAAGGCAGATGAGAAGGGTTTCTGCATGCTGCTCGATTAGCGCCACACACACACAAAACACACACACACACACACACACACACACACACACACACAAAACACACACACACACACACACACACACACACACACACACAAAACACACACACACACACACACACACACACAAAACACACACACACACACACACACACACACACACACACACACAAAACACACACACACACAAAACACACACACACACACACACACACACACACACACACACACAAAACACACACACACACACCACAACCGGAGGATTTCTCTCTGAGATTAAAGAATCACCTATTTATATCCCTCTTCCCCAGAGCCAGCCTTACCTGTGCTTGATGCAGATTTAGGATGCATAATGGTCTTATTATAATGAAGCTATGTGGTTGTTTGAAGTCTCTGCTTGACTGTTTTGATTAAATGAATTCCATACCGTTCCTCCAACACAATTTGTGGAAGCGACTCCCCCGTTTTGTATTTGAACTGATTGAATTGCCCAAGGAGGGAGATTTTAATCACATTCCTTCTTATTCCTTCACCAATAATATAGTAAAAGTGTTGTCTGGCAGAAATACCTCTGTCACTATATAAATGAGATATGTCTGATTCTACAGTGGTTCCTTGTAAGAACCTTTTTTCACAGATGACTTAGAGTTTGGCTCCATGCTTTGGTGGACTGGTGGCAGACTGTGATGGCTGTGATGTCTTGATGATCGGTACGTTCTCTTCAAATAACACAACTTTCCACTTTCAAATTGAAGTTCAGTGAATACGCCAAACGTTCCGATAGAGGGCAGTGGATATGCCAAAGAGTCTTGGGCCGCGACACGGCAGAGGTCGCCGCGAGTCTGATCAGACGTTGACGTTTGACGTTGTTGAGAAGCTCCTTCCCAAGTCTTCACTGTGCTTCACCAGGAGGCGAGCACTGAGCACTGACTATGCACTTTTGTAAGAGTAGGCGCTCCACTCAACTTTACTTTTTTGCCAACTGTGTGAAAAGAAGCTGAGCCTGCAGCCTGTTCTATAGTTGCTGGTTATTGGTGCTTGTTTCTTACCTTTGCATGAGAGATGTGTTCTTAATAAGAGGATAAGGATCAACAACAGAGGTGGAACAGAGGATGCTGGCTTGCTTATTAATATCAGAATCAGAATCAGAATCACTTTTATTGCCACAGTATGCAAGTTACATAGGAGGAATTTGTCTTAGTGTCTGTATGCAGCGTAGCGGTCACATCAATATACAGGGATAAGAAGTAGGAAGATAACTAAAGACAATCGCAAAGTTGCAAGTGCAATCAAATCGAGTAAATATATACAATATGTACAAATATGAATTTACATTGGATTTACATGAGATTTACAGACTGAGTTAAATAGACGTTAAATAGGTAGTGGATTTACATGAATTTACAGTCGGAGTTAAATAAGAGTTTACATTGAATGTACATGAAATTTACAGGCTAAAGGGGCGTTCACACCGAGATATTTATTTTTCGCTCTGTCGCTCAAGTCAACCCTTTGGAATCGCTCTGTCGCTCTGTTTAAATCGCTCATCAACAGGCACACGAAATGACGGACATGTGGGGGATATAACGTTACGCAATGTCATGCTGTTTGTCCACTACGAGCCACCGTCATTGTTTACAAGCTAAGCCTATCAGCGTGCTCCTAATGCGAGCTCCATACCGGTAGTACAGACTTCACTTCATGTCAGCTGTCAGGCTGTCAATGTGGTTTGTTGCCACACAATAAACCAGCGGTTTGTTCCAAGCCAGTGTGATCCTTGACTCGCTCTCACACGGCAGCCAATCAGCATTGAACAGCGAGCGACTGATGCCAGCGTATTTTCGCTCGAGTTGGAATATTTCATCTTGAGCGACGAGCGTATTTTCTCCCTGTCGCTCTGTCTCTGCCGCTCGGACGCCCAGCGATTATTCTCCCAGGCGAATATACGCTCAATCGCTCGTTTGCATTGACTTTGTATGTAAACTCGACGCCAGCGACACACTTTAATAGGTCGGTGTGAACGCAGCTTTAGTTAAATAGGCATTAAATGTGCAGGGAATTTACATGAATTTACAATCCCAGTTAAACAGGCATTAAATTAGGTATGAGTTCCAGTTTTATGCGGGGGGGGGGGGTTCAGTTGAGTTTAGGAGTTGTTCCAAAATACCAATCTAAATAAATATATGAATAATATAATATATAATATAAGTTCTCAAAACTTCTTGTGTAAGTTTTGAACACAGATTCTTGGGGCTTGGGGCTTGGGCTTCCATTTCATTGTTGACAGTCAAGTCACATCCGATGCATCCTTGATATTGACACTTTTAAAGGTGTTTATATTTGGTATTTTTAAATGAATCATTGCCACATACATTTTAAAACATTGGCATAACTTCTGTACACAAGCAAGACCATTGCTGAGATAACAGTGGGTAGCCTACATGGCCTATAAACTACATTTTGCATCATGTGCCACCAAGTCAGATTTCATGGAAATCTGCTGGATTGCTTTACAGCACAAAAGGACATTGCTTTACGGCACAAAGATTCAAGATTCAAGAACTTTCTTTGTCTATAATGGCACAATTGGTTGTGCAAAAAAACCAGGAAGAAGACTGCTTGGCAGACAGTGGAACGAGGGAGGGGCTGCTGGTTTATCCTCTCCACTAAATTATTATTTTTTATAGACAGGGAGTCATTGATGAGAAATATGGGAAACACTAGTACTAAAAATACAATACTCTCCTGTGGTGTGTACATTTGAGCTGTTCTCCATCCTGGCTGCCTTTGCTTAGATGAAGTCTGCCAGAACGATTTCCTCAGCTGTTAAATTTGACATCAACAGTCTTGATGGGACAAGAAGGCGTTGATTTACTTCTGGTCTGGAGTGAGATGGTGGCCTTGGCTCAGAGATCCATCAGAAGCATTTCTACACAGATCTTTATTTTTTGATCCATGATGCTTTGATCTATGAAGAAGCGAGGGAAATCTTCAGGAGTGAAATCTGTCATCTTAAAGAATGTTCAGTTTTAGAATGCTTGCTGGGTGAAGAGGGGTCATGCCTCTCCTCTATGTTTAAGAAGAAGCCATTTTTGTTTTCTCTAGTCATTTAGTAATTACTTAATTGTCTTTAACATTTTAACGTTTTCTCCATCGTTATTTTATTGTGGTTACCGCAATCTAACCCTGGACGGACATGTTAAGTGTTGTGTGCAGCTGTTTGTTGCACCAGCAGGAGACTTCTACAACATTTTAGATTTTGGTTATTTAATTACCTGTAAACCTGAGGTCACTTTTATTTGGTCACTCCCTGTACAGTTGTTTTAACCAGCAGAGTAAATCCAGATTAGAGTTAGCCACTGTACCTACAGTATTTGCATCTGAACCAGTTCAAATCCAAAATGCCGCAGACTACTATGGCACAATTTAAGAAGAGACAGCATACATATCCCCACTTAGCTTCACTTTGGCTACCAGCTGTTGGATTTTAAATGTTTTATTGGTTTGGACTAGAGCCTAGTTACAGTATATCTCTGAGCTTTTAACCCCCTGTGAGCCTGCACACAGCCAGAGATCCACAGGCAGTGTATTAGTGCAGAGGTTTTCACTCGTGGAGGTTTGACTCACTGAACCCCACAGCCGCTCATTTCAGTCAGTAGGTCTTCCTTCCTGGCTGGAGGTGTGCTGGACGGAGGTGTGCTGGAGGTGTGCGAGGTAGAGGATGGCTGCAGACATCCAGGGTCATGATGGCTTCAAGTTTCACAATCACTGCTCTATTATATTAGTCTTCATAGTATATCAGACACATGTAAGCTAAATCTGATGGTGCTTTCTATAGGCTATGGATGGACCTGCCTGAACATAGCAGACTGACCAACTCCTTGAAAACACATTTGAAAATGATTTTACACTGCTGCATAGTGCATACTTGAACTATAGTTTGTATTTTTATTCAGTTTTTATAGTTTGTAGTTTTTATTCGGAATTTAAATATCCTGTGCATTTGCTGCTTTGGCTTTTTAAATCTTTTTTTTTCTTCCGGTTTCATATCCCCCCCCCCCCTTCCCACACACACACACACACACACACACACACACACACACACACACACACACACACACACACTTATTTGTCACACTTGTATCTTGTAAAGCACCTTGTTTTGTTATTTTTGTGTGTATATATATATATATATATATATATATATATATATATACATGTATATATATATTTTCCCCAGGCCAATGCAGTGAGCATGGTAGAATGAGGTTTGTGGAAGGTCTGATGTGTGAAGCCGATCAGTGCTGGGCTGATGTTTGTTATCAGTGTGAGTGAAAAGGGAACCAAATGTTGCTTTCTAGGAGGAATCCCAGGGAATAGATCTTTCTAGGAGGAATCCCAGAGAATAGATCTTTCTAGGAGGACCAGGGAATAGATCTTTCTAGGAGGACCAGGGAATAGATCTTTCTAGGAGGACCAGGGAATAGATCTTTCTAGGAGGACCAGGGAATAGATCTTTCTAGGAGGACCAGGGAATAGATCTTTCTAGGAGGACCAGGGAATAGATCTTTCTAGGAGGACCAGGGAATAGATCTTTCTAGGAGGACCAGGGAATAGATCTTTCTAGGAGGAATCCCAGAGAATAGATCTTTCTAGGAGGACCAGGGAATAGATCTTTCTAGGAGGACCAGGGAATAGATCTTTCTAGGAGGACCAGAGAATAGATCTTTCTAGGAGGACCAGGGAATAGATCTTTCTAGGAGGACCAGAGACTAGATCTTTCTAGGAGGAATCCCAGGGAATAGATCTTTCTAGGAGGACCAGAGAATAGATCTTTCTAGGAGGACCAGGGAATAGATCTTTCTAGGAGGACCAGAGAATAGATCTTTCTAGGAGGACCAGGGAATAGATCTTTCTAGGAGGACCAGAGACTAGATCTTTCTAGGAGGACCAGAGAATAGATCTTTCTAGGAGGACCAGAGACTAGATCTTTCTAGGAGGACCAGAGAATAGATCTTTCTAGGAGGACCAGAGAATAGATCTTTCTAGGAGGACCAGAGAATAGATCTTTCTAGGAGGACCAGGGAATAGATCCTTCTAGGAGGACCAGAGAATAGATCTTTCTAGGAGGACCAGAGAATAGATCTTTCTAGGAGGACCAGAGAATAGATCTTTCTAGGAGGACCAGAGAATAGATCTTTCTAGGAGGACCAGGGAATAGATCTTTCTAGGAGGCCCAGGGAATAGATCTTTCTAGGAGGACCAGAGAATAGATCTTTCTAGGAGGACCAGAGACTAGATCTTTCTAGGAGGACCAGAGAATAGATCTTTCTAGGAGGACCAGAGAATAGATCTTTCTAGGAGGACCAGAGACTAGATCTTTCTAGGAGGACCAGAGAATAGATCTTTCTAGGAGGACCAGAGAATAGATCTTTCTAGGAGGACCAGAGAATAGATCTTTCTAGGAGGACCAGGGAATAGATCTTTCTAGGAGGACCAGAGAATATATCTTTCTAGGAGGCCCAGGGAATAGATCTTTCTAGGAGGACCAGGGAATAGATCTTGTAGCCATCATCCTGAACAGTGAAAGGGCAAGGGGGTGGGGATGGAGACCATGAAGGTTTTTTTTTTAAATTGATTTGATGAGATGTATTTGCCGCTTTGAAAGAAAGGAAATCACCTCATGGTGACTGCTGCCAAAAATCAATAGATTTTTCATCAGAATGTTTTGAATTTACATTTTAGAATTTAACCTGGCCAGAGTGATTTTCAATGAGGTCAACAGCAGAATGAGCTTCAATTCTGAGATCAGGGACATTATAAGCAACCGACTGTAAGGAGGTCAAAAGCTGGAGCACCAGGGCAACCAGACAATATTGCTTTAGTAATGATCATCTAAGCAAAGCAGTTATTATTTGAGGGAGCAGGTAGAGGCGAGCAGAGGAGAGGAGATGTGATGCAGGCAGAGAAGTGAGGCTAGATGTTAGGGGGTGGGGGAGGAGGAGGGTGGCAGACACTGAAGCTCCTCCAGCTAGAGAAGGAATATTCATGTCACCTGGACTCATATACATTCAGTATTCTACTATGTGCATTCAGACAGGATGGCATGCAGCAGGTTTCAGCTGAAGAGAGGGATGGTGCATTGGACCAGTGGACCATGTGATAGTCTTACTGCAGGATGAAAAGCATGGAATAAGTTCTGAGCATTATCAGGTATATATATATATATATATATACACTGTATATATATATATATATATATATATATATATATATATATATATATATTAGGGCTGTGAATCTTCACTGGCATCACGATTCGCTTCGATTACGATTCAGAGGGCTGCGATTTGATTTGATTACGATTATCGATGCATCTCGATGCATCTTAAATCGATGCATCACTTTTTTTCCGCAATACATGATTTATTTTTTCTCACTTTATTTTTTCTCACTGTGTGGCTACTTTTAAAATAAAAGTGCATTTGGAATTGCATTGTATTAGATCAATAATTAAAATAAATAACTGCATGTATTTTTATTTTTTTAATAATCGATTTTTGACATTTGTGAATCGATTCAGAATCGTGCACGTCCGCATCGCTATGCATCTTATAATCGATTATTTTTGACACCCCTAATATATATATATATATATGCAGTGGTACATGAAGCTGCAGTGGTGCAGGCTTTATTAGTGGCATCTACTGGGATTTGGTTTGATTTGATGTATTAGGATCCCCATTAGCTCATGCAAAGCATAAGCTACTCTTACTGGGGTCCACATAGAACATTAAACATCCTACATTTACAAACAAGACAATCAGATAAGCAAAAATAATGCAACACAAAATAAAATGGAGAGTTCCGCTCTATATCCAAGAGAGTTGGGCTCTATACATGCAGCACGAGTACGTTTTCACTTTACAAGCAAAAGAAGGACAGATCTCACAGGACAGACCAACGAGGCCATGTGCGTGCAGCCATCTTGGATTGCACGCAGACAGAAGTAACTTCTCAGTCTGATTGACCTGAATGACCAACTAAAAAGAAGCTACTGGTCTGCATTTAAGGATGAACATCTCAGTGATCTCAGGGATGGGAGGATATCTCAAAATTCAATAAATCGCGATACAAAAATGTGACTGTACGTAATATTGTGGGGCAGAAAAAATCAGTCACAATATATTGTCTCCATTTTATTCTGCTGTAGTTGTCACAAATGAGATGGCTTGCCCATCTCTTATTTCACTCTCCGTCCAAATGATATTTGCACTTTTTAATGATATATTTAAATTGTTTGCATTATAGCGAGCCAGTGCCATTTCTACAATGATGTTTGGCTCATTTTGTTCACCTTAATTTAACCAGGCAAGTCATTAAGAACAAATTCTTATTTACATTAGTGATGCGTCTTGAGGGAGGAAGGCTGTGGCTAAAAATAAATAGGGCAGCAGCACACTTCTAAAACATTTCCAACACACCAGCTACTTCCAGTGCATACAAACACAACACGCATTACGTGTGACAACAAGCATTAGATAAATGACATACATTCTAGCACATGAGCAATGGGCAAGTATAGCTAGCAGACAACAGCATCAGGCAGAGCAGGAAGACCATGTGAGCAGGAAGGAGCATCGGGGAATACAACAACAGAACAGCAGCAGCATAAACAAGCAGTAAGACAAACAGACCAAGCAAAAGAGCCACAGCAAGAGAGGCAAGAATATTCCAAACAGTAAGCAATCATCAAGCAAGGATAGGGAATATTATGTTGGGAATACTATGGGGTAGAATATTACTATGGGAATATTAGTGGGTCTGGAAACAGCTGCAGTGAGAATGCCATCATAGAGTCATTGAAAGCTGACTTTGGGATAAAATTGTCCAGTTTTAGTGTTTTTTGCACATTGTTCCAGTCTTTGGCTGCGGCAGACCGGAATGACGACAGACCGAATATGATATTTGTTTTGGGAGCTTTCAATGGTAATGATAGGGTGAGGAGAACAGGTGTGGTAGTAAGCAGATGTACTGAAGGGCGGACAGACCCAGGTTTTGTAGATACTGTAAGCGTTGAGCAGTGAATATTATGATGGCCAGTTGACAGAGGAATATAAAGTGCATTGGTGTGTTTTGAAAGAATGAATGAATGAATTCATTCATTTTATTATGGATAATGCAGACAAACATCCAAGGGATAACATGAAAAGTGTGTACACTTATTTCCATCATGGTCCCTGATCTTTAAGAACATGACATACAGTAATATAAGAGTATCAGATAAAACAATACAAATCAGATAAAGGATAAACGGAACTTGAGATTAAAACAAACATACCATAAAACAACGGTAAAAACAATAAAACAATAAAAGGAACTAGAGATTAAAACAAACATACCATAAAACAACGGTAAAAACAATAAAACAATAAAACAATAAAAGGAACTAGAGATTAAAACAAACATACCATACTGTAGAACAACGGGGGGACTCTACTCATATTTGATCCTAGTTTACTCATCAATAATTTTTTCAGAAGGTTTTTAAAACCATTCAGGGAATTTGCCAGCCGGATTTGGTGGGGGTTTTTGAAAGGGTCATTTGTAGCAAAGTGGATAGCAGAGTGACGGAGAACATCAAGCTTCTGGAGTGTATGCCGACCTACATATAACGTCACCGCAGTCGAACATGTGGAGAATGGTCATTTGCACATGCAGAGAGACTGGAGGAGTGCATTCTGTACAAGAAGCCAATTTTAGATTTGACCTGCTGATTTGGTGTGAGAAGGACAGAGTGCTGTCTACCCAGATACCCAAGTATTTATATTCAGCGACCTGCCCTAGAATAGTCCCATCGAGGGTAGTGATAGCTCAGGCTGGAAGGGGCACAGAACCCTTCCTACCGAACCACTTGGCCTTGGTCTAGGATCGAACCCTGGGGTACACCCTTAGTGACGAGGAGGGTCTGAGAGAGGAGTTGTTCTGATTTGACACATTGCACTCGATCAGAGACGTAGTTCGAAAACCGTGCCAGTGAATGACGAGAGACCCCAATAGTGCCCAGCCTGCCAGCAAGGATAGAGTGATTGACAGTGTCAAAGGCCTTAGCTACATCAATAAAGATTGCTGCAAATGTTGCTTAGAGTCTAAAGCAGAAGTAATATGATATTCACGACTTTGAGGGTTGCAGTGACACAGCCATAACCAGATCCAAAACCAGACTGTACACCAGACAGAATAGTATAAACATCCAGTTAGTAAGTTGCTTATTTACGACAACACTTTTGATACAGGGGGCAAGATGGGCCTATAGAGACACTGTGTAACACGTCATCATTCAGAAACCACGCCCAAGACGGGGGAAACAGAAAGCCCCTCTCCAATCGTGGCGTTCTCCTATGTTGCGTGCACGGTTGCGTGTTGCACAAAAAGATCGTATATACGGAAGATGAACACTCCAACTTACTTCCTTGACACCTAGATCCACATTTTTCTTCTCGACAATTCTCAATGGCTTCCTTGTTTTGCTCAGGAGTACAAAAATACTTTAACTGGCGATTTTTTACATTTGTTATCTGCACAGTCCACCACACAACAGCTTTTAGCTATGTTTAATTCAAGGAAAATGACACTGGTGTGTGGAAATGAACGGAGCTTTTCCCCCGTGATGGGCGTGGCCTATTACATGCAGTGTCTCTATAACAATTAACTACACACTACAGGTGCTTTCCATGCAAGTAGGGGCCAGCTGTGGAGGGACAGGTTAAACAGATCTGAGAGCCAGCAGATGAGCACCGCAATCTAAAGAAGAATGATTCTTCAGATCCAGCTGGGTTTTTGGAGTCCAGCCTCAGCAGCTCATCCAAGACCTCACCCTCCAAGACAGCCTGTAGAGCACACATGGGCAAAATAAATAATTAACTCATTGGTTTTGGATTTATTTAGCTTCAAGAGTGCATTTTTGTTTGTGTGACCCTCAACACAGGCTTTGAGAATCCCGGGCCACTTACTGATACTTATGTTTAAATTAACACACTCTGTGACGGCCCTCCCCCTCTGCCTGTTTGTGGCTGACACCTCCCATCAGTGGAGGTGATTGGCAGAGTGGGGCAGGTCGTCAGCCCAATATTCCTCACCTGGGTTTGATTAGAGAGGCAGGCTACTTAACATGTCTTACCTGACATTTCTCTCTCTCTCCTCCTCACCTGAGCTGCTGATCCCAGGTCTCAGGGTCCTGCCATATTATCTTTTACTTTTACATTCATACATCCATACACTCACACACACTATACTTCACTCATCCATACACTGCAAACATGACTGATTCTTACCATTTTCCAATACTGATGCTTTTGTTTGGGTTGGTTTTGGGGTTATTTTGACTTATTTAGTTTACAATAAATTACTTTTTGGTATTTAAACTCATGTGTGGACTCCCTTTTGTCACTGACTACACCCGGTTCGTGACAAATGGGGGCTCGTCGGTTCTAATGATAAGTTACAATTTAATTTATTCATTGGAGACTTATTTGGTTTGTTTTGGGTGCAGGTTAAACTCAGACTCTGAGTTATTGGTTAACTCTTGCTGGCATTTGTTGAGTTCCTGTAAGGAATTTGTTTGGTTCATCTATTTAGATGAGCTAATTGGTTACAAATATTTGTAGTCTTACTGCATGGTAGCACCTGGTGTGCTTGTAGGAGACTACCGGTAATTGTTTGCCAGTGTTGGGAGCACCACATGTGAGATTTGACCTGTGTTTCTTGATTTTGGAGCAGGTTTGTTTGATTGGCAATTTGGAGGTAGGAGAGGAGCATTTGTTTTGTCCCCAGAGTTAATTTAAATTAAGGGGGGTTTTGATTTGTTTTTGGTAGTTTGTGGTAAGCGAGGTAAGTGTTGAAGTGTGATGTTGGGATGGCGTAACTTGTTGGAACCAATGCCATTTCCCTTTTTTTGTGCACGGAGGTAAAAAAGACCCACGGGGGTCTAGGGGACACACCCAGAGCACCAGGGGGGTGATCAGCATAGCTGAGGGCCTTCCTGCTGTTCTGTGCAGAGTTCCGTGCTCTGCGTAAAGGGCTCTTAGTGGTCTGATTTTGGACTTACTGGAGCAGTGTTTAAAAAGCCCGCCACCAAACTGTATGAAAGAGGTTGTTTTCTGGGGAGGTTCCATTTTGTTTTAGCTACCCCAATCTGAGTTATTGTCATGTTTTCAACACTGCTTGTGCTTACTAATTTTGTGATCACACTGTTTTTCATTTTGTAGGCTGCGTATAGTGGAAATATGGCTGCAATTGTTTCTGATTTTGTAGATTCTCCTTCATTAGAGCTGTTGGAGCAGTGCACTAAGGACCAGTTGGTGTTAATTGCTGAGCAGTATGATATAGAAATAACTGATAAAAAAAAGGAGTCTGTTAAAAACAGTTTAAAAGCTGCTTTGTTTGAAAAGGGGATTCTTCAGCCTGCTGACGTTCAGTCTGGAGGAGTTTCTTTAGCGGGTGCTAGGTTGACTTTTGAGCAGCAAAAAGAGCTTTTGTTGTTAAAACATAAACATGAATTTTCTTTGGAATTGGAACGTGAGAAAATTAAACATGACAAAGAATTGGCTTTGGAGGAGCTCAGACAAAAAACTGAGTTGGTCAAATTGGACTTGCAGCGTACAAGGCTGAGTTTAATTCGAGACGGTAAACTATCAAGTTCATCTATTAGTGACGGTGGACAGTCGTTTGCTCAAACTTCATCTTTTGATGTGATTGGTAATTTACGTTTGATTCCAAAGTTCAATGAAAAAGATCCGGACACATTCTTTTCATTATTTGAGCGTATTGCTGAATCTAGACACTGGCCGGACGAAGATCGTACATTAATGCTACAATGCGTTCTGACTGGTAAAGCCCAAGAGGCGTACTCTGCTTTGAGTCCCGCTGACTGCAAAGTCTATGACCGGGTTAAAACGGCGGTGCTTAGAGTTTATGAATTGGTACCAGAAGCGTATCGGCAGCGTTTTCGAAATTGGAAGCGAGGAGATAAACAATCTCATGTGGAATTTGTTCGTGATTTGTGTGCTCAATTCGGTCGTTGGTGCGTGGCGTCAGATGTTGACACATTTGATCAACTGTGTGATATGTTGATTTTGGAACAGTTTAAAAACTCTGTGTCTAATCATGTTGCCACTTACATTACAGAGCAGAAGGCAAAGAGTCCTGGTGCTGCAGCGGTCTTGGCGGACGAGTATGTGTTGATTCACAAAGGTAACTTTGGTGGGTCAGGTACGGATAAAACACAGTTTTCTCCGCGACCAAAGTTTGTCTCAGACCAAAATTTTCATAAAAATGATCAGGGCGTACGGGACAAAGCGGCACCAGGCAAGACTTGTAATTACTGTAAGGGCAGCGGGCACTGGAAAAGCGAATGTCTAATCCTTAAATCAAAGACCAAATTCAACGCACAGGTAAAACCTGTAGCACTGGCCAAGTCACTAAGTTCACTGGCAGCGTCCACACAACAGGTGGAGCCATTACAACAGAAATGTCTGGACGAGTATGGCCCATACATATCTGACGGTTCTGTGTCTTTGGTTGGGAGTGATAAACGGGTGCCAGTAAAGATTCTGCGCGACACTGGTTCACTAGATTCATTTGTGCGTGAGTCTGTTTTACCGTTTTCATCTGACACTGACACAGAAGATGCAATTCTAATCCGGGGGATGGGGATGGTTGTCTTCACTGTTCCTATTCACAAATTGTCTCTCAAATCAGATTTGGTGACTGGAGATGTCCAGATGGGGGTCCGCGCTGAGCTGCCTGTTCCTGGCGTCGACATCATTTTGGGTAACAGTCTTGCTGGGTTGCGGGGAAGGAGTGATGGGTCACCGCCTAATGTCGTCATTAAAAAGTTGCGTTGTCCATTACAGTTGGAAAGTGTTGACGATGGCGATGGCGTCGTCGTGTATCCAGCCTGCGCAGTTACGCATGCCATGACCCTGGCTAGTGCTGTGCTAAATACCACCCAGGGGGCAGATACTGAGATTGCCCATGGAAATTTGACTTTGCCTGAGCAGTTCCAGTCAATGTCACATGCTGATTTGGTTGCGGAGCAGAAAAATGATTCTGGTTTGACAGAGCTGTTTGACAAAGTGTTGCCACTTAGTGTAATAAATAGCTCTGCGCTTGGTTATTTCCTCCATGATGGTATGTTATTTCGGAAGTGGGTGCCTCATGCAGAAACGTTTGTCGGCGATCCTGTTTTTCAATTTGTTGTGCCATCTAAGTTTCGGGACTTGGTTTTGCAGACTAGTCATGACAATCTGGCTGGGCATTTGGGTGTAAAAAAAACATACGATCGTGTGCTGCGCCATTGTTTTTGGCCCCGTTTAAAGCGTGACATTTCTGCATACATCAAAACGTGTCATACTTGCCAGCTGACCGGCAAGCCGAACCAGTCAATCAAACCAGCTCCACTTTGTCCAATTCCTGCGGTTGATCAACCGTTCGAGCATTTGATAATTGACTGTGTTGGTCCGTTGCCCTGTTCAAAGCAGGGACACAAGTATTTGCTTACAGTCATGTGCCAAGTAACCAGGTACCCAGCGGCGTATCCACTCCGAACAATAACTACCAAGTCCGTGGTAAAAGCTTTGACACAGTTTATTTCTGTGTTTGGGGTTCCAAAAATACTTCAGAGCGACCAAGGGTCTAATTTCACCTCTCGCATGTTCGCGGAAATCCTCCAGCAGCTTAAAATTAAGCATAACAAGGCTTCAGCGTATCATGCACAATCTCAGGGAGCGCTAGAACGTTTCCATCAAACGTTGAAGTCCTTGTTGCGTTCTTATTGTACAGAGCTGGGCGGCGACTGGGAGGAGGGACTTCCCTGGTTGCTATTAGCAGCCAGAGAGGTGGTGCAGGAAAGCACGGGTTTCAGCCCAAATGAGTTGGTGTTTGGTCACAAGGTTCGTGGTCCCATGGCTGTCTTAAAGGACAGTTGGGAAATGACAGTACCCCCTCAAAATCTTCTGGATTATGTGAATTGTTTCAGACAGAGGCTGTTTTTGGCTGTTGAAAAGGCAAAAGAGAAGTTGGGTAAATCACAGGAAAGAATGAAAAATCTCTATGATAGGCGGGCAGAGCCTAGACAGTTTATGCCTGGTGATCAGGTTTTGCTTCTTAAACCTATTGTCACTTCTCCTTTTGAAGCTAAATTCTCAGGTCCTTACACTGTGGTGCGACAGGTGTCTGGTGAGAATTACAGCATTGCAACGCCAAAAAGTAGAAAAAAGACAAAGATATGTCATGTAAATCTGCTGAAACCTTATTATTCACGTTTATCAGATGATGAGGGGGGAAATGAGAGTGATGTTAATCCTTCTCTCTGCACCGCTACAGTTTCATTGGCTTCCTCACCGGAGGGTCTGTTTGAGGACAGTACCATGGAGGGCTCTGATGGGGTGTTGCAAGGTCGGTTGAAAAATTCAGAGACCTTGGAAAATTTGACTCAGGTATTATCTTATTTGGATGATTCCAAACGTGCAGAGTTGAGTGCTCTTGTCAAAAGTTATCCTTCACTGTTTTCGGACGTACCCTCTCGCACACATCTTATTGAACATGACGTGGATGTGGAGGGTGCGACACCGATAAAGCAGCGCTTTTATCGTGTTTCGCCTGACAAGCGCAAACATTTAGATCAAGAAGTGAATTACATGTTGGATAACCACATTGCTGAACCATCCTGCTCGAGCTGGGCTTCACCTTGTCTGTTGGTCAAGAAACCTGACCATACGTATAGACCGTGTACTGACTTTCGTAAAGTTAATAACGTTACGAAGCCAGATGCGTATCCTCTTCCTCGCATGGAAGACTGTATAGACCAAGTGGGCTCGGCAAAGTTTGTCAGTAAATTTGACCTACTAAAAGGTTACTGGCAGGTCCCACTGTCTCAAAGAGCACAGGAGATTTGTGCATTCATTACGCCATCTGGTCTGTACAACTATACTGTGATGCCTTTTGGCCTACGAAACGCGCCCGCGACATTTCAGCGCTTAATGAACCGGGTTGTGTCTGGTCTGGAGGGATGCGCGGTTTACCTTGATGACGTCGTCATTTACAGTGATACATGGTCTGAGCACGTTCAGCGTATTCAAGCACTATTTGACAAACTGGTCTGGGCACGGTTGACCATTAATTTGGCAAAATGTGAATTTGCGAGGGCCACAGTCACATATTTGGGCAGAGTGGTCGGCCAGGGTACTGTGCGTATGTCACAGGCTAAGGTTGAAGCAGTCCTCAAATATCCACGTCCAGCCACAAAAAAAGAGCTCTTGAGCTTTTTGGGCATGGTAGGATATTATCGAGTCTTCTGTAGAAATTTCTCAACCGTGGTGGAACCGTTGACTGCTCTATTGAAAAAAGAGTCCAAGTACATCTGGTCTGACAGATGTCAACAGGCGTTTGCAAATGTAAAGGCTCTCTTGTGTTCAGCACCAGTGTTGGCTGCTCCAAGGTTGAATGATCCATTTACCTTGCAGGTGGATGCTTCCAATGTGGGGGCAGGTGCCGTCCTCTTGCAGACAGGGGAGCAGGGGGTCGAAAAGCCGGTTGCGTTCTTCTCAAGAAAGTTTAATACTTACCAACTTAATTATTCTGTTATCGAGAAGGAGGCCCTAGCACTCATATGGGGTTTGCAGCATTTCGACGTGTACTTGGGGTCAGGAGTAACTCCATTAGTTGTGTACACAGATCACAATCCCCTTACATTTTTGCGGTCACTCCAAAATCCCAATCAGAGACTCATGAGGTGGGCATTATTTTTGCAGCCTTTTCATTTAGATATCCGTCATATCAAAGGTAAAGAGAACGTGATAGCGGATGCACTTTCGCGTATGCCCTAGTTCTATTTGCTTGTTCTCTTAGTGTAACTACTTTTCTACTCTGTTAATCTGTCCTGTCTTCCTTCTCTCTTAATTTGCTCCTTAGGATCCAAGGTTGCTGATAGAGGGGCAGCGGGGTGGTGTGGTGGAGGAGACTAGAGGTATTACTGGGGATCTTGCTAATGTTATGCTGGGCAGTCATTTTGGATTTTGGGAGTTAATTATGGTATTTTTTTTTGTTTATTAGAATATTGGGGGTAATGTTGTGTAGCTTTTTAGCTGCAGGGGGCAAAATTTAAACATGTTCACTAAAATAATTGGTGTCAAGTTGAATATGTTTATATTACATTGACTTAACTTTTAATATGAAGTCTAATTGATTTGTTTTTCCTTTTTTCTTAGATATTGTGGTGGAACCACATTCTTTAGGAGGGGGGTGTGACGGCCCTCCCCCTCTGCCTGTTTGTGGCTGACACCTCCCATCAGTGGAGGTGATTGGCAGAGTGGGGCAGGTCGTCAGCCCAATATTCCTCACCTGGGTTTGATTAGAGAGGCAGGCTACTTAACATGTCTTACCTGACATTTCTCTCTCTCTCCTCCTCACCTGAGCTGCTGATCCCAGGTCTCAGGGTCCTGCCATATTATCTTTTACTTTTACATTCATACATCCATACACTCACACACACTATACTTCACTCATCCATACACTGCAAACATGACTGATTCTTACCATTTTCCAATACTGATGCTTTTGTTTGGGTTGGTTTTGGGGTTATTTTGACTTATTTAGTTTACAATAAATTACTTTTTGGTATTTAAACTCATGTGTGGACTCCCTTTTGTCACTGACTACACCCGGTTCGTGACAACTCATATTCTGGTTTATTTCAAGAAAAACATTTTGGCTAGTGGAAATTCTAATTGGCTGGTAACTTTAAAATCTAGCAACCATATTGGAAGGTGGTCAAAAAAGTTAATTTCAAGCCCTGAGAGCAGGTGGTGACATAGGAGTGAGTGAGAAAAGGATCAAATATTGGTGGTTAAGACTGAATAATGACATCACAACTGTTCATTTAAAATGAGTTATTCCTCTAAACCTGGCTTCAAATGCCTCAAATCTTTCGCGCTGGCGCCGTTCAGCCCTCAGCAAAACCTGGTAGCGAGGACATTTTTTGTGGCCCTCTCTATCATCAAAGTTGCCCATCCATGGGTTACCGCATGACAATATTTGTTCGGCCCCCGGCAACAATCTGGGTTTCTCATGTGGCCCCCCATGAAAAATAGTTGCACACCCCTGCTGTAGAGTGAGGGAGGCTATGTAATGGAGGTAGGGGGCCTGGGGGAGGTGTGTGTGTGTGTGTGTGGGGGGGGGGGGGGGCGAGACGGGCTTATGGGAGAAGAATTATCTCACCGTTTTCTGCAATCTTTTTGGGTCAGAGCCACAGAGGGAGAATTGTTGTATGAAACAGATAGCTAGCTTTGGCCTTTGGAACAGCTTGCGTGGTTTCATTTCTAATTTGCCTAAACGCCAAGCAGCCTGCAGGGGATCTACATAGCAGCCTGCAGGGGATCTACATAGCAGTCCATCTACATACAGTAGCAGCCTGCAGGGGATCTACATAGCAGGCGATCTACATAGCAGCCTGCAGGGGATCTACATAGCAGGCGATCTACATAGCAGCCTGCAGGGGATCTACATAGCAGGCGATCTACATAGCAGCCTGCAGGGGATCTACATAGCAGGCGATCTACATAGCAGCCTGCAGGGGATCTACATAGCAGTCGATCTACATAGCAGCCTGCAGGGGATCTACATAGCAGGCGATCTACATAGCAGCCTGCAGGTGATCTACATAGCAGGCGAGCTACATAGCAGCCTGCAGGGGATCTACATAGCAGGCGAGCTACATAGCAGCCTGCAGGGGATCTACATAGCAGGGGATCTACATAGCAGCCTGCAGGGGATCTACAGAGGGATTGTGTCCATTTGTATCCCTATGTTTTTGACAGGGCCGTGCTTGTTAACAGCACAAATTCCATGCTTCATTTACAGAGGAGCTCAGGCCGACTCTAACCAGTCTACAATGGACAGGGCATGTAGCAAGATAATAAGCAGTAGAACAAATGAATGCAGAGAATAGTGAAAATGCTATATTGGCACTTTTTAGTAACTGTTTTATTGCATTAGATGGTAACAATATCATAAAAACATATCATGAAGATGTAACATGATAATAGTGGTGAGAGAGAGAGAGAGAGAGAGAGAGAGAGAGAGAGAGAGATGCAGAGGGAGAGAGAGAGAGGGAGAGGGAGAGAGAGAGAGAATAAACACAGCTAATAGAGAGAGGGAGGGAGGGGCGGTTGGGATTTAAACCAAAAACCCTTGTAGTAAGAATGGAGGTCAATGTCTCTGTGCGGGTGTAAACAAGTGCCAGCAAGCTCATAAAGTTCACTGAACTTGTGTTAAATGCCAAGAAAAACACAAAAAGTAAATTGGGGTAGCCATGGTTAGTGTCTCCAGACTCACACAGCAGAGACAGGCAGGCAGCTCAGTCACGGCCAGCCAGCAGTGCATCAGGTGGAAGGGGGGGATAGCCTAGAGCATACATGGGCAACATACGGCCCTCGGGCCGTATGCGGCCCGCGGGCGCCCCCTGTGTGGCCCGCGATGGAATTGAAAAAAAAAAAAAAAAAAAAAAATTTTTTTACAGTGCACTTGAACGCAACATGCAATATACCCGCTGAATAAGTGTCCAAATGTTCATGTCATTCTGGGCAATACTCTTCTGTTATAGCATTTCAGTCTGAAATATGGAATATCTTTCAATAATATTTATGACTAAAAGGCTAAAAGTAATCTCATGTGTAAGAAATGACTGTTCTACATTGAAGTAGAAATTTAAATAATTAACTTGTTGGTTTTGGATTTATTTAGCTTCAAGAGTGCATTTTTGTTCTTGTGTGACCCTCAACACAGGCTTTGAGAATCCCGGGCCACTTACTGATACTTATGCTTAAATTAACCCACTCATATTCTGGTTTATTTCAAGAAAAACATTTCGGCTAGTGGAAATTCTAATTGGCTGGTAACTTTAAAATCTAGCAGCCATATTGGCAGGTGGTGAAAAAAGTTAATTTCAAGCCCTGCAGGGAGAGCAGGTGGTGACATAGGAGTGAGTGAGGAAAAGGATCAAATATTGGTGGTTAAGACTGAATAATGACATCACAATTGTTAATTTAAAATGAGTTATTCCTCTAAACCTGGCTTCAAATGCCCCAAATGTTTCGTGCTGGCGCCGTTCAGCCCTCAGCAAAATCTGGTAGCGAGGACATTTTTTTGTGGCCCTCTCTATCATCAAAGTTGCCCATCCATGGGTTACGGCATGACAATATTTGTTCGGCCCCCGGCAACAATCTGGGTTTCTCATGTGGCCCCCCATGAAAAATAGTTGCCCACCCCTGGCCTAGAGGGAGAGATGGCCGGGGGCAAAGCCGGAAGAGACAGCCAGACAGAGGTTTTCTTTTCTTTTCTTTTTCTTCTCCCCAATTGGACTCGACCAATTCCCCGGTCGCTGCTCCCCCCCCCCCCCCCCCCCAGTTCCCCTCCCCCCGAACAGGCGCCCCAACTGACCAGAGGAGGTACTAGTGCAGCGACCAGGAAACATACCCGTAACTAGGGGTGTCACGATACACTCAGTTCACGATACGATACGTATCACGATACTGGGTTCACGATAACGATACGATACGATACGATTTTAACAATATTTTTTTAAACTTGAATAATGACAATATATGACTGGAAAAGTAGTATTTTATTTGAAATGCACAAATACAAAACATGCTGTTGTGGGAAATTGTTATTACAATAACAACTAGAAAAAACATGAGATTGGAGATAAGGCTTATCTTGAAATAGAATGAGTTACACCGTCACTTAGATTTACTTTGAACTAAAAGGTTTCTCAGCAGTATAAATTCTCATTATGCATCTTCAGTTTTTCTTCAAACTCAAACAACAAGACTTTTCTTAATCTATTTTTTATGCATCTTCAGTTTTTCCTGTCAAGTAAACAGTTTTGCCAGAAACTCAATTGAATGGTTTCTCTCCTGTATAACTTCTCATGTGTCTCTTCAGAGACTTGTTCAACTGAACTACTTTCCACACATTGAACTTCAACAAACAAAGACGTTTCTTAGTCTATTTAAAAAAAAAAAAAAATTTTTTTTTTTTTTTTTTTTTGGCGATATGAGATTTCATCTCAACGATACATATCGTGACGTTTTACTATCGCGAAATTTCGTGGGACGATATATTGTGACACCCCTACCCGTAACCCATTGATACCTGATGCAGCATTTGTGTGTGTATCCCTTTAAGACCGCGAACCGCGTCGGTCTTAAAGGGTCTTAAAGGGACAGTGCGCTGTATCATTCTACCCACTGCCTCTCCAGTCTCATCACTGATATTTGTCCGGACACTTTGACAGCACACAGCCGCTGATGGACACATTGGTTGTCCAGGGGATTGAACCCGTGACCTTCGGTTACAGGCCAGTCTCTCTAAGCAGTGTAGGCCACCCTGTCATCCAGTGACAGTATTGGCTTCCAGTCAGTTCCCCACTGACATGGGAGGGGACCTCGTTGGTTATCTGATGGTAGCATAGCAGCATGAACCAGAGGAGGTGTTCTTCACTGTGATAACCCTAACAACGTTGAAAAATAACAACTACAAACCCCGGCCAATCGACTCCACATTGGCTGAAACACACTCAGAACACCTTTCTGGGGGAGCGATTTTGGTCTCAGCGCTTAGTTGGTACCAATATGTGAAATGTTGGCCTTTGGCCCCTGGACTACTAAATGTGTTCTGCTTTTTTGGCTGTTTTTGTCCAGAAATAGAGTTCCTTGGGTCAAAATTGTATGGAAAATGTGTTAATTTGTCTCTGTATGCTGTTTACTTCAAAAGTTATGCTATTTTATAATATTTGTGTTTATTTTTGGGGTTTGTGTTGGTGATAGGTGTAATAAAGGGTTAAAAGTGAACCCTATGGAGCCTGCTACCTGGCAGAATATTAAAATAAACGCTTCAAGGATCAAGAAAAAAACCAGCTGGTGAGCGGGGAAATCCACCCTATGCGATGATGCGCGTGGATCCTACATTTCCATCCAAACTACAATGATTATTTAACCCTTGTACAATTAGCAATGTATGTGTGCTGTCTGAAAAATACTGTAATAAGACACACACAAAATCCGGGCGGGGGGAGGGGGGGGGTGCTTTGGGGAGCTACCGTAAGAGCGTATACTATAGTTCCTTGGATTCCTTAGATTAATATTGTTCCTTGAACTGCACAGTGCTGCTGAGAAACCTCCCCAGACTCCAAACTGTCAGCCTTTCAGGACTGAAGAAAAACTGCTTTCTTTTCAGATTGACACCGATGATATTTTAAAAAGCTAAGACATCACATTTTGAACAGCGTATTTCTGGAACCCACTCATAAGGGGCCCGGAGACATCTCCGTACATCATTCATACGGCATTGCAAATATGACAAAAATGGCGTGAATATTTGTATAACAACTGTTAAAGGAACACTCCGCCCATTTTCAACCAGCTTTGTATCATTAGAACATCAGTAGTATATCAGAAAACTGTAAACGGTTTTGAAGTCTGTCATTTAATTTGACAGTTATTGAGTGTTAAAGTCTGGACCAGTGACATCACTGGTCCACACTAACTCAAATTAATAACTCATTAACTCATTAACACTGAGAGTTGATTTGAGTTAATGAGTTATTAATTTGAGTTAGTGTGGACCAGTGATGTCACTGGTCCACACTTTAACACTAAATAACTGTCAAATTAAATGACAGACTTCAAAACCGTTTACAGTTTTCTGATATACTACTGATGTTCTAATGATACAAAGCTGGTTGAAAATGGGCGGAGTGTTCCTTTAACTCATTGAGTGCCAAGGACGTCGATCGACGTCAAAGTAAATAGTGACGTAGAGTGCCAAGGACGTCGATCGACGTCAAATGCGTTTTTTGACGGTGGGACGTGGATCAAAGCCTCCTGCATCTCCTGTACAAATATTGTAGCTATTGAAGGTGTATAACCTATTTTACGGACTCATTAGGTGGCGACAGTGCTCTCCAGATTAGAGAAAGGTCCGGAAAACAGCAGGAAAAAGCCCCGTGATCAAAGAGAAACCGCTCATGCTGCAGTCAGAGCCATATAGATTGCTCTGGCTGCAGCTGACGTTGGCTGCGAACAGCAGTCAATCCGCTCCCACAACTGAGCCTCTCTCTCTCTGTCTGTCTGTCTGCATAGTTTCTCCACACGATTAGCTGCCAGAAAGGCAGCACCCGACGCCGAAGGGCCAAACCTTTCCCTGCAGTCCGGTTTGGCTTTTCCGTGTCCCGCTGGGAGCCGGCGCACAAAAAAACGGAGCGCTCCGAAAATAGACTGGGTGCGTGTTAGGCTGTGTGTTTAGTGTGGGGAGGAGTTTGCAGCTGAGGGGGGGAGAGGGGGGTGGGGCACGCAGGGCACCACACAACTACACCACGTCACTACATCAGAAAATATTAGCTTCAGACTCAGTGAATGTGCTTGAAATGCTGCATTTCACAAAAGTCGGAATATCTCAGCTTCTAATTTGAAACGTGTCTTTTTGCTCAAAACAGCCTATCTTCTCCGGCTCATAACTAAAGAACGGAAAATGGTATCAATAAACTTTTTTTTGCAGATGATAGAAGAGAGTCTCATCGTTCTTTGTGCGTGTTCGGTGTTTACATAGTAATATCACACAATATTCTGTGGGCCTCGAGAAATCACTGAAAACGCTCTGAAACTCTGGCACTGGGAGCGTCCGTTCTCCAAAAGTGGCTGGCACTCAATGAGTTAAGAAAGTTATGTTCAAATAGATTGAAGGAGAGCGGGGGGCATCGAGAAACAATCGGTTGGCGCGACGACTGCAGCGAA
>NC_139651.1:16875518-16930518 GCF_964638095.1 Poromitra crassiceps | reverse complement strand
TCGCCCCCTGGTGGTGACTGCACCTTCATACATGACGTGACTTACAGTGCTTTACTTTCCATAGGTATATATGAACAGGGAATGAGACCGGCCTGCTGTGCTGCTATCACAGGAAATAAGAACGGCCTGCAACATCCATAGCTCCCTGTTGCCAGGCGACTCTGCTGGTTATAGGAGTATCTAATCTAAACGTCTGCACAGGTCCTCCATACAAATTAACCTGCTGTGTGTGTGTGTGTGTGTGTGTGTGTGTGTGTGTGTGTGTGTGTGTGTGCGTGTGTTTGAAACTGAAACGGGGGGAAAAAAGATTCCTGGAAATATGTGTACCGGTAAATGCAGTATTGAAAGGATACCCAGAAGATAACAACATTGTTGGCTTACGGAACTCACACACACACACACACACACACACACACACACACACTGCATTATTACATATATGCTTTTTCATTTGAGTCCTACTGCATATGTTCATGTTTTCTTTATTTTCATATTTTGCACATATTTAAAAAATATATATTTGTCAGAAATGCAGCTTAAAGCAGCCTTTTCATACGTTCGTTCAAACATTTCTAAATACATTTCTTCCTGGTAAACGTGTTCTAGTGTTGACGTCGTGTGACGTTTAATATCCCCACTTCTACTCGCTAACAGTCTGATGATCATATTTGTCTTTGCTGTTAGTAGGCTCTTCTCCTACGCAATGACTCAAATCTCTGTTCAACTTCCCTCTTGTAGTGTAACTATGTTACAGTACTCGCTAATAATAAGTAGGTAACAGTACTCAGGACTTGTAAGTATGTTACTCATTTGTTGCATCCTCACTGCTGCCACAGGGTTTTTGTGATGAACAAAGAAAATATTTAAATAGCTCCCACTCATACCGCTGCAGCAGTACTGCAGCACTGCCAAACTACACGAGTAACATCTGTACAGTATGTTATTATTGATTTATTGATTTATTTGATGTGATTTCATTGACTGTGACTGATTTGTGTGTCTGGTATTTGGTCGGTGGGTTCAAAGTGATAATAATGTGCACACCTGGAGTCATTAAGTGGACATGCAGGTAAGCGTGACCATTCACAGCAGAGAAGCCAAATGTTCTGCCCCCCCCCCCCCCGCGCGTCTTAATTGAGTAGACTCCATATGGGCTGATAATGGATTTGAATGGTGGACTTCATAGCGACCTACTGTGTTAATGCTTCTCAGAGACACGCTGGATTGGCTAGGTGACTCCAGGATTTGCTGATGGTCTTTAAACCGATTTGAGGGTTTCTGGTTAAATCACTCCCAAGTCTCTGGTCATTTCCTATTGAATTCAGTGGCTTTCCGGCCCAGAGGGCTTCCTCGAGTCAATTGAATAATTAGACTTGAGAGCAGTCAACTTTCTTTTATTGAGTTGGCTGAAGCCCTGCAGCAGCTGCAGCGCTCTCTGCAGGAGGCTCTGTTTCCCCGGATCTGTCAATAGCACTTTGCCTCATTCCGTCCCGAGAACGCACGCCCTCTATATTTGTTTCCTCTACGAGTTCAGTTCACTTGAGTTGAGTTGAGTTTAGTTGCACAATACAAATGATTTGCACACGGAAAAGGAGAGAAATAAATTCAAACTGTGGGCTCGAATGAAGGGAAACACCGAGACGCTGATACATCAAAACCCAAAACTGAGGAGAGCGGGTACAAAAAAACGGAATCCATGAATATCAAATGAGGGAAATAAAAGTAGAAACATTTAATTTCTCCTTCTCTGCGTCTGTTATTTGACTCTTTCGCTTTGTTGTTTTTCCCCTCCTCTGCAGAAACCTGTCGAAGAACCCTCTCACCACACTGTCCTGGCAGCTCTTCCAGAACCTCCAACTCTCCGAGCTGTAAGTCCTCTTGCTCCCGGCTCTCCCACACACTCACTCGCACGTTGTTGGGCTTTGTTTGTATTAGATTAGACCAATTCATCATGGCTGCCTGCGCACGATCTGCCACCGTGTAAATTGTCTTCGCCGCCGCCTGCCATTCTAATCCCTGCCCGTGTTGTACAAAAGCCCTGATGATCTGAAGCTAAAGGCTGTGTAGCACCACTGTGATCTTCAGAGTCATTTTGCTGACTTCATTAACACACACGGAGGAAATGTAATGGTCTGGTCGGAGGAGGAGGAGGAGGAAGAGGGGGAGGGAGTCTGACCACATTTTCTTGTTTGTTATGAATATTTGAGCGATCAATGTGTTTACGAAATGAGTTTGCTCTTTCACCACTCGGGAGAACATTGCAATGTAGGCCGGCTTGTAATTTACACATCGTTACGCCTTGTCAGCGTTGTCCATCATTTGAACCTGCACTACTACTTCCTGTTGGCTGCTGCCAGATAAAGCTGAGGTATAGACGGTTTTAACTTGACAACAAAAACATTCTAAATTGAACCCCCGCTCACTTCCTGTTGCAGTGTTTGCTATGGACATAAAAGAAAAAAAAAACATTCAAGTGCAGGACCGACCATTCCGTGTCTATACAGCTGAGCGGCGAAAACAAAAGTAACAATGTCAAGTGAATATTTCTGCAGTTTGCCGAATGCTGAGAAAAAGGAAGTGCTGTGGGGTTGCGCTCTGGTGTAAACCGTCTATAGCCGGATGACTATACTACTTCCTGTTGGCTGCTGCCAGATAAAGCTGAGGTATAGCTGGATGACTATACTACTTCCTGTTGGCTGCTGCCAGATAAAGCTGAGGTATAGCCGGATGACTATACTACTTCCTGTTGGCTGCTGCCAGATAAAGCTGAGGTATAGCTGGATGACTATACTACTTCCTGTTGGCTGCTGCCAGATAAAGCTGAGGTATAGCCGGATGACTATACTACTTCCTGTTGGCTCCTGCCAGATAAAGCTGAGGTATAGCCGGATGACTATACTACTTCCTGTGGCTGCTGCCAGATAAAGCTGAGGTATAGCCGGATGACTATACTACTTCCTGTTGGCTCCTGTCAGATAAAGCTGAGGTATAGCCGGATGACTATACTACTTCCTGTTGGCTCCTGCCAGATAAAGCTGAGGTATAGCCGGATGACTATACTACTTCCTGTGGCTGCTGCCAGATAAAGCCAAAGAACTTTTATGGAAAGAACTGAAAGCTCCATATTGCCCCATTGCAACATCAGCGCCCAGCAGCCTCCGCCATTTTTTATTTTTGGAAGCGTGACAGCGCCAAAAGAACCTCGCACAGGCTCGCAGTGGTCAGCTGCGGTAGCGCGGGCCCCTATAATCAGCCTCTCTAAACAGTAACTCAACGGGAGAACACTCTAAATTTCGTGGATTCACATCTTTTCTGGGCGTACTGCAAATCTTGATTGAAGTGGTGTAGTGCAGGAATGTAAAACAACAACCATATTGTGGAAACTAAGCAAAATTTTTCGTTTTCTTTGTTTAGTTTTTTCAAGATAAATAGCTAATGCGGCTGTCGTCCACTCCGTCAGAAGTGCGTTGCCGTGGTTTTAACCTCGGGTCCTTTGCATTTACTATTTATCTTGAAAAAACTAAAAGAAAAAAACGAAAAATTTTGCTTAGTTTCCACAATATGGTTGTTGTTTTACATCCCTGCACTACACCACTTAAATCAAGATTTACAGTACGCCCAGAAAAGATGTGAATCCACGAAATTTAGAGTGTTCTCCCGTTGAGTTACTGTATAGAGAGGCTGGTTATAGGGGCCCGCGCTACCGCAGCTGACCACTGCGAGCCTGTGCGAGGTTCTTTTGGCGCTGTCACGCTTCCAAAAATAAAAAATGGCGGAGGCTGCTGGGCGCTGGGCGAGTTTCGTCTCTTTCCTTCCATGCTCTTTGATAAAGCTGAGGTATAGCCAGATGACTATACTACTTCCTGTTGCTCCTGCCAGATAAAGCTGAGGTATAGCTGGATGACTATACTACTTCCTGTTGGCTCCTGTCAGATAAAGCTGAGGTATAGCTGGATGACTATACTACTTCCTGTTGGCTCCTGCCAGATAAAGCTGAGGTATAGCTGGATGACTATACTACTTCCTGTTGGCTCCTGCCAGATAAAGCTGAGGTATAGCTGGATGACTATACTACTTCATGTGGCTCCTGCCAGATAAAGCTGAGGTATAGCCAGATGACTATACTACTTCCTGTTGGCTCCTGCCAGATAAAGCTGAGGTATAGCCAGATGACTATACTACTTCCTGTTGGCTCCTGCCAGATAAAGCTGAGGTATAGCTGGATGACTATACTACTTCCTGTGGCTCCTGCCAGATAAAGCTGAGGTATAGCTGGATGACTATACTACTTCATGTGGCTCCTGCCAGATAAAGCTGAGGTATAGCCAGATGACTATACTACTTCCTGTTGGCTCCTGCCAGATAAAGCTGAGGTATAGCTGGATGACTATACTACTTCCTGTTGGCTGCTGCCAGATAAAGCTGAGGTATAGCTGGATGACTATACTACTTCCTGTTGGCTCCTGTCAGATAAAGCTGAGGTATAGCTGGATGACTATACTACTTCCTGTTGGCTCCTGCCAGATAAAGCTGAGGTATAGCTGGATGACTATACTACTTCCTGTTGGCTGCTGCCAGATAAAGCTGAGGTATAGCTGGATGACTATACTACTTCCTGTTGGCTCCTGTCAGATAAAGCTGAGGTATAGCCAGATGACTATACTACTTCCTGTTGGCTGCTGCCAGATAAAGCTGAGGTATAGCCAGATGACTATACTACTTCATGTGGCTCCTGCCAGATAAAGCTGAGGTATAGCCAGATGACTATACTACTTCCTGTTGGCTCCTGCCAGATAAAGCTGAGGTATAGCTGGATGACTATACTACTTCATGTGGCTCCTGCCAGATAAAGCTGAGGTATAGCCAGATGACTATACTACTTCCTGTTGGCTCCTGCCAGATAAAGCTGAGGTATAGCCAGATGACTATACTACTTCCTGTTGGCTCCTGCCAGATAAAGCTGAGGTATAGCTGGATGACTATACTACTTCCTGTTGGCTGCTGCCAGATAAAGCTGAGGTATAGCTGGATGACTATACTACTTCCTGTTGGCTCCTGTCAGATAAAGCTGAGGTATAGCCAGATGACTATACTACTTCCTGTTGGCTGCTGCCAGATAAAGCTGAGGTATAGCCAGATGACTATACTACTTCATGTGGCTCCTGCCAGATAAAGCTGAGGTATAGCCAGATGACTATACTACTTCCTGTTGGCTCCTGCCAGATAAAGCTGAGGTATAGCTGGATGACTATACTACTTCATGTGGCTCCTGCCAGATAAAGCTGAGGTATAGCTGGATGACTATACTACTTCCTGTTGCTCCTGCCAGATAAAGCTGAGGTATAGCCAGATGACTATACTACTTCCTGTTGCTCCTGCCAGATAAAGCTGAGGTATAGCCAGATGACTATACTACTTCCTGTTGGCTCCTGCCAGATAAAGCTGAGGTATAGCTGGATGACTATACTACTTCATGTGGCTCCTGCCAGATAAAGCTGAGGTATAGCCAGATGACTATACTACTTCCTGTTGGCTCCTGCCAGATAAAGCTGAGGTATAGCTGGATGACTATACTACTTCCTGTTGGCTCCTGCCAGATAAAGCTGAGGTATAGCTGGATGACTATACTACTTCCTGTTGGCTCCTGTCAGATAAAGCTGAGGTATAGCTGGATGACTATACTACTTCATGTGGCTCCTGCCAAATAAAGCTGAGGTATAGCCAGATGACTATACTACTTCCTGTTGGCTCCTGCCAGATAAAGCTGAGGTATAGCTGGATGACTATACTACTTCCTGTTGGCTGCTGCCAGATAAAGCTGAGGTATAGCTGGATGACTATACTACTTCATGTGGCTCCTGCCAGATAAAGCTGAGGTATAGCTGGATGACTATACTACTTCCTGTTGGCTCCTGTCAGATAAAGCTGAGGTATAGCTGGATGACTATACTACTTCATGTGGCTCCTGCCAGATAAAGCTGAGGTATAGCCAGATGACTATACTACTTCCTGTTGCTCCTGCCAGATAAAGCTGAGGTATAGCTGGATGACTATACTACTTCCTGTTGGCTCCTGCCAGATAAAGCTGAGGTATAGCTGGATGACTATACTACTTCCTGTTGGCTGCTGCCAGATAAAGCTGAGGTATAGCTGGATGACTATACTACTTCATGTGGCTCCTGCCAGATAAAGCTGAGGTATAGCCAGATGACTATACTACTTCATGTGGCTCCTGCCAGATAAAGCTGAGGTATAGCCAGATGACTATACTACTTCCTGTTGCTCCTGCCAGATAAAGCTGAGGTATAGCCAGATGACTATACTACTTCCTGTTGCTCCTGCCAGATAAAGCTGAGGTATAGCCAGATGACTATACTACTTCATGTGGCTCCTGCCAGATAAAGCTGAGGTATAGCCAGATGACTATACTACTTCCTGTTGGCTCCTGCCAGATAAAGCTGAGGTATAGCTGGATGACTATACTACTTCCTGTTGGCTGCTGCCAGATAAAGCTGAGGTATAGCTGGATGACTATACTACTTCCTGTTGGCTCCTGTCAGATAAAGCTGAGGTATAGCTGGATGACTATACTACTTCCTGTTGGCTCCTGCCAGATAAAGCTGAGGTATAGCTGGATGACTATACTACTTCCTGTTGGCTGCTGCCAGATAAAGCTGAGGTATAGCTGGATGACTATACTACTTCCTGTTGGCTCCTGTCAGATAAAGCTGAGGTATAGCCAGATGACTATACTACTTCCTGTTGGCTGCTGCCAGATAAAGCTGAGGTATAGCCAGATGACTATACTACTTCATGTGGCTCCTGCCAGATAAAGCTGAGGTATAGCCAGATGACTATACTACTTCCTGTTGGCTCCTGCCAGATAAAGCTGAGGTATAGCCAGATGACTATACTACTTCCTGTTGGCTCCTGCCAGATAAAGCTGAGGTATAGCCAGATGACTATACTACTTCCTGTTGCTCCTGCCAGATAAAGCTGAGGTATAGCCAGATGACTATACTACTTCCTGTTGGCTCCTGCCAGATAAAGCTGAGGTATAGCTGGATGACTATACTACTTCATGTGGCTCCTGCCAGATAAAGCTGAGGTATAGCCAGATGACTATACTACTTCCTGTTGGCTCCTGCCAGATAAAGCTGAGGTATAGCCAGATGACTATACTACTTCCTGTTGGCTCCTGCCAGATAAAGCTGAGGTATAGCTGGATGACTATACTACTTCCTGTTGGCTGCTGCCAGATAAAGCTGAGGTATAGCTGGATGACTATACTACTTCCTGTTGGCTCCTGTCAGATAAAGCTGAGGTATAGCCAGATGACTATACTACTTCCTGTTGGCTGCTGCCAGATAAAGCTGAGGTATAGCCAGATGACTATACTACTTCATGTGGCTCCTGCCAGATAAAGCTGAGGTATAGCCAGATGACTATACTACTTCCTGTTGGCTCCTGCCAGATAAAGCTGAGGTATAGCTGGATGACTATACTACTTCATGTGGCTCCTGCCAGATAAAGCTGAGGTATAGCTGGATGACTATACTACTTCCTGTTGCTCCTGCCAGATAAAGCTGAGGTATAGCCAGATTACTATACTACTTCCTGTTGCTCCTGCCAGATAAAGCTGAGGTATAGCCAGATGACTATACTACTTCCTGTTGGCTCCTGCCAGATAAAGCTGAGGTATAGCTGGATGACTATACTACTTCATGTGGCTCCTGCCAGATAAAGCTGAGGTATAGCCAGATGACTATACTACTTCCTGTTGGCTCCTGCCAGATAAAGCTGAGGTATAGCTGGATGACTATACTACTTCCTGTTGGCTCCTGCCAGATAAAGCTGAGGTATAGCTGGATGACTATACTACTTCCTGTTGGCTCCTGTCAGATAAAGCTGAGGTATAGCTGGATGACTATACTACTTCATGTGGCTCCTGCCAGATAAAGCTGAGGTATAGCCAGATGACTATACTACTTCCTGTTGGCTCCTGCCAGATAAAGCTGAGGTATAGCTGGATGACTATACTACTTCCTGTTGGCTCCTGTCAGATAAAGCTGAGGTATAGCTGGATGACTATACTACTTCATGTGGCTCCTGCCAGATAAAGCTGAGGTATAGCCAGATGACTATACTACTTCCTGTTGCTCCTGCCAGATAAAGCTGAGGTATAGCTGGATGACTATACTACTTCCTGTTGGCTCCTGCCAGATAAAGCTGAGGTATAGCTGGATGACTATACTACTTCATGTGGCTCCTGCCAGATAAAGCTGAGGTATAGCCAGATGACTATACTACTTCCTGTTGCTCCTGCCAGATAAAGCTGAGGTATAGCTGGATGACTATACTACTTCCTGTTGGCTCCTGCCAGATAAAGCTGAGGTATAGCTGGATGACTATACTACTTCATGTGGCTCCTGCCAGATAAAGCTGAGGTATAGCCAGATGACTATACTACTTCCTGTTGCTCCTGCCAGATAAAGCTGAGGTATAGCTGGATGACTATACTACTTCCTGTTGGCTCCTGCCAGATAAAGCTGAGGTATAGCTGGATGACTATACTACTTCATGTGGCTCCTGCCAGATAAAGCTGAGGTATAGCCAGATGACTATACTACTTCCTGTTGCTCCTGCCAGATAAAGCTGAGGTATAGCCAGATGACTATACTACTTCCTGTTGGCTCCTGCCAGATAAAGCTGAGGTATAGCTGGATGACTATACTACTTCATGTGGCTCCTGCCAGATAAAGCTGAGGTATAGCTGGATGACTATACTACTTCCTGTTGGCTCCTGCCAGATAAAGCTGAGGTATAGCTGGATGACTATACTACTTCATGTGGCTCCTGCCAGATAAAGCTGAGGTATAGCCAGATGACTATACTACTTCCTGTTGCTCCTGCCAGATAAAGCTGAGGTATAGCCAGATGACTATACTACTTCCTGTTGGCTCCTGCCAGATAAAGCTGAGGTATAGCTGGATGACTATACTACTTCCTGTTGCTCCTGCCAGATAAAGCTGAGGTATAGCCAGATGACTATACTACTTCCTGTTGGCTCCTGCCAGATAAAGCTGAGGTATAGCTGGATGACTATACTACTTCCTGTTGGCTCCTGCCAGATAAAGCTGAGGTATAGCTGGATGACTATACTACTTCCTGTTGGCTCCTGCCAGATAAAGCTGAGGTATAGCCTGGATGACTATACTACTTCCTGTTGGCTGCTGCCAGATAAAGCTGAGGTATAGCTGGATGACTATACTACTTCCTGTGGCTGCTGCCAGATAAAGCTGAGGTATAGCCGGATGACTATACTACTTCCTGTTGGCTGCTGCCAGATAAAGCTGAGGTATAGCTGGATGACTATACTACTTCCTGTTGGCTGCTGCCAGATAAAGCTGAGGTATAGCTGGATGACTATACTACTTCCTGTTGGCTCCTGCCAGATAAAGCTGAGGTATAGCCTGGATGACTATACTACTTCCTGTTGGCTGCTGCCAGATAAAGCTGAGGTATAGCTGGATGACTATACTACTTCCTGTTGGCTGCTGCCAGATAAAGCTGAGGTATAGCCTGGATGACTATACTACTTCCTGTTGGCTGCTGCCAGATAAAGCTGAGGTATAGCCAGATGACTATACTACTTCCTGTTGGCTGCTGCCAGATAAAGCTGAGGTATAGCCAGATGACTATACTACTTCCTGTTGGCTGCTGCCAGATAAAGCTGAGGTATAGCCAGATGACTATACTACTTCCTGTTGGCTGCTGCCAGATAAAGCTGAGGTATAGGCCTACATGAATCCGGCGAAGTCCCGGATGTAAACAAGCCACCATTACTGCGGTGGCTACGCGGCTCGCGCGTTTGAATGCAAGCTGTCCTCGAGTGTATATTTTTCCAGATATTTTTCTACCTTTTACATTTCTATTCAACGTTACTTTTGACAACGATGTCTAGGAAATCGGGAAGAAGCTGTGCAGTTCTCAGCTGCTCCAACAGTAATGGCAAACTTCAGCTTTGGAAGAGAAACGAATGTGAAATACACTTTACTACATGAAGAGTGCCCCATGTCTGAAACCATAACGTTACATACAGTAAACATACAAATATAGATTCCCTGGACGTGCAGAGGACCGAGCTGTTCGCCAGAGGTGGATCAAGAATATTAACAGAAAGGACTTTGTTCCCAATAACAACAGCACGGTAGGTTTTGGTTAACAGTCGTAAATGGCTAACGTTATTTCACCTCATAATGAGTAGCATGCAGCTGCCTAGCCTAAGCTAACAGTGATTATGACACATGGGTTATGTCAACATTATGATGGTTGTTGATGGACTGTGAATATCGGACAGGTCCTTTCAGGGGCGTCATGCAAGCCAAAAATCTGGGGGGGCGAACTCTGGCGAATTTAAATTAAAAAAAAAAAAAAAGTTGGGGGGTTGGAAGCCAGATTTAGAGGAATATCTCATTTTAAATTAACAGACTGAGCAGGTGTAACCATAAGGCTATTTTCCAAACTGCTCTCAGCCTCCTGGAAAGATCCATAATCACCAGACTAAGTACATTGTCACTGCCCAGGCTCAATGGACTCAAAGGGAGACCACACGTTTCAAAGCAATGTAACACAATGTTTATTTTGGCTGGTATTGCCTTTTCAGAAGGTAGACATCTTTTCTCTTCCATTAGTCTCATCTAGTGTCCTCTAGAGCAGGGGTTCCCAACCATTTTTGTGCCAAGGACTGGTAGATACATGTCGCGGACTGGTTGTCAATTTTAATGGTTTTAGTTATATATATTTACTCACCAGGTGGCGACAAAGGGTAAATAACAGCCTTTTGTGTTGTACTGTATGTAGCCTATACAGCATTTATGTTTTTGTTTTAACTACAAACATAAATAAACAATTGCCCCCTCAGTTACAATGGGCATGACGCCTCTGGGTCCTTTCAGAATGATGTGTTCATCATCTGGTACAGTGCAATATTTGGCCAATCCATCCCGAGCTCAGGTAATTTTGACCCTCTATGAGAGACCTGTAGTTGGCATTCTGTTGCTCAGCACAACCCAGGCGATTAATAAAATACTCTTGAATACCTGGCTATAAAAAACACAAATTCGTATTTTTTTAAAATTTTTACTAATGTAATTGGTGTGCAATGATTACATGCAACTTGATTGTTTATGCTAGCGAGCTAGTTACAGTAACGTTAACATTAGCATGTTTACACAATAACGTCACTTGAAATGCATCACTAACTGGGGGCCACTGTCGTCGATCACGTCATCCATCCAGCTCACGACGCTGTCGTTCATTTGGCATTTGGCATTACTGCAGTCTGCAACAGCCAGCAGCACAGTCTACCTGCCACCGCAGTAATGGGCGGCGCCACTAGATGGCGGACTACACAAATTGGCCGGCGGATTCGTGTATAGCCGGATGACTATACTACTTCCTGTGGCTCCTGCCAGGTAAAGCTGAGGTATAGCCTGGATGACGGCGGGCTGCAGCAGCATGCCATATTTAAAGCAGACCTCCTTATTGTGCTATTTCCAGAGGTAGAAGCGGGGCGGGTCCTCTGAGAGCGTGGCCCCCACGCTGATCTGGGCTAGTCCTGCCTCTCTGCAGCGGAGGGGAAAGCCCTGCTCAGATCGACAGTACCGGGCGTTTAGCCCACGCTTCCATCCAGGCCCAGTCTCTCCCTGTCACAGACGGGATATTACAGAGCGCTGATCACGAGCCACTTGGCGCTTGGGAGCCCCATGGCCCCCCTCCGCCATGGCACACCCGCGCTGCGCGAGCATGACTCCTCCATGGGCCGCTGCCTTATCGTGTCATCAGGGGCAGATGGGATTTCCCAATGGCTCACTGTGCCTGCTGCTTGTGTTTCTTCTTCTACTGAAATGGAGAAGTTCTGTCACCGTTTTTTTTGTCTCTCCAACTGTCCATTTCTTCTTGTGCCTGTCTCAGCTTTGTAATATCCAATATATTATGTGTAGAATATAGTGCTGTATAGTTTAGTTTTAGTTTAGTTTATTGCCCGTAATAAAAAAGAAACAATACATGATGGATTAAAAACCAAACAGAATATAATATATACAGTACATATTGATTGGGAAGAGAAGACAATCAAAATAAATGTGCAGGATGAACAAAATAAACCCATAAGGGCTGGTCAGGCCGCAAAACATTCAACATGAAGATAAACGAAGTGAGACAAACAAAGACATGACACAACTAACAACAAAAAACTATTTCTAATGTGCTAAAAATATATATATAATAAGGCAGGGGTGATTATGACGTTTCACTACTTAATTGGACTAAAAAGAAATATGTATATATTTTTATTGTATTGTATATTGTATAGTGCAGCTTTTTACATTGCAGTAAAAACAAGGCAAGGCACCTTGATCAGGGTCATTTTGCAGATCCACTCGATTCACAAAGAGTCCCGCAGTGGAATAAGCTTATTCCTAGATAGATTTCACTCACGACAACGAGCCCAAGTATGGATCACACACCCTGCCCCCCTCCTCCAGAACACCTGTCCAGCTCACACCACCCTGCCCCCCTCCTCCAGAACACCTCTCCAGATCACACCACCCTGCCCCCCTCCTCCAGCTCACACCACCCTGCCCCCCTCCTCCAGAACACCTCTCCAGCTCGCAGAGCGTGATCTGCTCAGACGGGGCAATCCCATCCCTCCCTAAGCAACCATTTTAGATGCGTAACAAGTGGTGCCTTTGTGGTTCCTACACGGAGATCAGGGCCGGGGGTGTATAACGGCGCACGCAGCAGCGCTGCTCATTGACTGCTGATGAGGAGTGAGGGGTTTGTGTCTCTCCCCGCTGGCTGTGTTCAGTTAGGAGGTGTCAGGCGTTAAAGACGTGGGCCCGGGCGTTATGTAAGCAGGCAAGCCGTGTGGAATCAGGCCTGACTAATGGGAAATGAGTCACCGTATATATCGTGGGCAGAGCCGCGGCGTTACCGCACGACCACGTGCACCTGACATCATTACTCTGCTCTCGCTGTGTCTGCATGTGTGCTGCTGCTCCCCCTAAGCCACATTAGCCCCGCTAAGTCAATCATAGCCAATGACTAAAGGTGGCTATTGCCTTTAATCTGTCATTATTATTAGAGTAACACACAATGCAGTGACGGTGATAAGTGCCGACACGCGCCGCTGAACAACAACTGATATGATGTAAATAGTGGAGGATCAAACCAGCTGAAATAATTACCGTTTTTTATGTGACGGATAGAGAGCGTGGCCTTTTGCCAAGGAGTCGTCGCCACAGCACGTTATCTCAGTCACTCTGCCAGGGAGTGTTACTAAAATAACTTATGAGATGACTGTTTAGACAGCATTTCAAATCAAAAGGCTTTCATCGGGTAATTAATTAAATGTTTCATTTAGGGCCATTGTTCTCTTTCAGGTCCTTCACCGGAGCGTAAAGCGACATTCTAGTAGCTTTCACAACTCGTGGAAAAATGAGATGAAAATAAGCGCGGGAGATGAATTGGTGACATGTGTTAATTAACCGCCAATTAAGCGAGGAGCTGGTTTTATACACATGCATCCTGTCATCACGCTGATGCTCTGTTGTACAGACTTAAAGGAAGGCTTTGCCGATTTTTAACCCACCTTGTATCATTATAATCTCGGTAATATGTTTTCCACACAGAGAAATATCCATCTCTATCTGCCTGCAGAGACTCCGCCCCCGCCAGCTGGTATGACTCGTCAATGCTCGTTAAGGCCAACTAGCGCGAAACTGCGCTCGAGTAACATCTGTTCACTTCTGTGTCCAGAATATCCAGAATGACACGTAAGGCGTCAGAATGATGCATAAAGCCTGGATTATGCTTGACGCTTTGGCCGGCCGCACGGACATGAGAGACACGGAATCCTGACGAGGAAACGTGTGTAGCTTTTATACTCTGTGCGGGTTTCTGCTCGCGGAATTGAGCGCGAGTCTTGAAAACTCCACTTTGTCCGCCCAGCCGCGTCCGCGTCCGCGTAGTTACAAAATTCGGGGTGCGCACGGCCAGGTGAAAACCGTCCGCACGGAGCCTTGCGGAGGGGCGTGTCTGCTGATTTGACGTCACTTTTCCGCGCGGACACTCGCGTTCCTCGCTGATGCGGAAAGTATAATGAGACCTTAACGCATCATTCTGACGCCGATGTGCCTGGAATAAACTGCAGGAAAACATAAAGACAAGGTAAAGGCTGCATAATTACTGACATTGTAATGATACAAAGCATGTTGAAAATCAGCAAAGACATTCTTTAACTTAGCTTGAAACTCTAAACTATAATTTTATATTATATATATATATATATATATAAAACGTGCAGCGCACAGGCCGGCTTGAGGCATCCTCTTTGTCTATGGTGCGGCATAGTAGGATTGCCTTTTGGGAGGGTCTGGTGAGACGAAGGAGGAGCGCGGCCGGGAGAAACCCACAGAGCCTTAGCCCTCCATGCACCGAAGGGTCTTTCAATACTGCGGTGTAGCACTAGCTCTATTGCAGCGGACTGGGCATGCTACCCTTCCGCGGACAACGTTGCAGACAGAGTAGGAAGGCTGATCCGTGAGCGGCTGCTTCTGGGACGCGGGTCGGGGTCGTGATCGGCCTCGGCTGGGTCTACTGGGCGAGGGTGTATGATGTTGACAGACCCGAAACACCTTACGACCCCAGTTAACATCACTGATGACACGTCCCAGCGCATGCTGTAGCATTGTATTTTGAATCGTGTATATATATATATATATATATATATATATATATATAATCTAATAATAATAGTAATAGTAATAACAATGTAGAAAATATACTTAAACTTAATTTATAACATAACATAACTTAAACCAGTTCATCCTCTTAAACAGTATAGCTATATCATTAGTTTCTCTAAAGCAACAAAGTTCAGCCGGCTGGCAGCTGAAAGGCCTTCTCCTGGGAGCACCAACTGACGATGGCTGCCACTGTAATTGCTACAGTAGTGGCAAGCATTCTGATTGGACAGTGTTGCAATGAAACTCTACATATCTGTTCTACTTAATAATAATAATAATAATAATAATAATAATAATAATAATAATAGATTGGATTTAAAGCGCCTTTCTCAGACTCAAGAACACTGTACAATTTAAGAGTAGTAAAAAGTATGAAAAGGCATAAGAAAAAAGTAAAAGAAACGACAACAAAAAAAGAATCAAATAAGAGAGGCTAAAACAACTCAGGGGTCATGCTCCTCAGGAGGACCCTGGCTGTGCTGTGGGAAGGCCAGTCTGAGGAGGTGAGTTTCCAGTCTGTTTTTGAAGGTGGAGATGGAGTCAGAGTAATGTGTCTTATTCAAGAAGAGGACATGTTATGATGTTGGACATTTGGCTATTGATGGGAGGCTGAATCCGTGAGGAGTCGATCCCTCGTCTCGACAGGCTGTCCGCTCTCAGCCAAAGAGTCTGGGAGTCCAACATGAACACAGTGTCAACTCCGGCTATCTGTCGGCTTTCTCAACTAGTGATTTTCCTCCAGCTGCTTCGACTTACTCCAAGTCTACTACTACTATTACTACTACTACTGTAGTGTACATACACGTACTACTACTACTGTAGTGTAGATACACGGTAGTTTAATCTGTAGAAGTCGAGGAGTCAATCCCAGCGACTCATCCTGCAATCGGAGCAGGAATCAGTCACACGCTGCTACACGTCGCCACCCGCAGGAGAAGACGCGCCGCTACACACATGCCCCCCCCCCGCAGGACAAGACAGCGGGTTGAGATTGAAGAGGTGGAAGGCTATCAGTCAACTTTCATTCAAACTGTTGCTTCCTTATCGGGCGCTTCCTTATCCGGCAAAGTGAAACAAAAACACTTGCTTTGTTTTGCAGGTTGGTTGCACACAGATACTCCAACGCTCTCTGCAATATCTTAATATCAGGAACAATGAGAATATTTATCAGTGGAATCTCAATCATCTGGAGTCTTTTGTGGCGCCGGCATCCACATTGAAGCTTGACAATAGAAGTGTGCTGCGCGCCGCGCCGCCCCCCGGAGGAGACACGGGATAATCGCCTGTGCCTCTTTTGTCTGTCTGTGTTGCCCTTTTAGCCACTGCAGTGTGGTGCACAGCCCGGCCAATCAGCAGCAGCGGCTAAACGCTACATCGACTGCTGCTGTGGCGCTTCCAGGCTGATAGGATTGGAGATTATTTTCGAAGCCAAAGCTATATCAGCAGACAGTCACCGACAAACACAGCCGTCTTGGAGGAAGCCGAGTCTATCTGCTCCACAAGAAGATAAAATATTCTCCTTATTTAGCAACTAAAGCCCATCCGCCTGAGGCGCCTGCATCCCCCCGCTCTCTTTCTTCTGTTGGCACTTCTTTAATCTCGGCTCTCTGGGAAACAGGGGGGCCGCCGCAAAGTCAAACATGTACGCCTCTCTCGCGAAATGGATTTTTTCTTTGAATATGGATGGGATACGAATAGATCAAACCTGTAATCTTCTGATATGAGCGCCAGTTGGATTAGGGTGAATTACACGTTAAATTCTAAATTTGAACCTTCTCTTTGTTAGGAACAAATAAAAGCGCGGCCGGGGCGAACTCTCGGTGAAATACATGACACTTAACGCCGACCGACGGAGGAAATCAAAGAGCGACGTGCACGAGTAAAAGGGAATATTATCATATGAAAAGGAAGAGGAGAGACAGCGGTGTGGCGCTGTGGGCGCCTGGAGGTTCCACGCGTCACCTGTTTGAATTCGGGAGGAGCAGAGAGAAGAAGAAAAGCTCTTCCTCTCCATCGACAACTGAACAAGCCTTATGAAGCTGACGGGTTTTAAAATGGAGTCGGTTTGTTGATGTGTTTGGCTTTAGCTCGGCAGACTTATCTGAAACAAAAACACTTTATTCGGCAAGGAAAATAAATGTATGAGAATCCATCTTGGTGACACTACAGCAGTGATGCTCAACTTGCGGCCCGGGGGTCAGATGTGGCCCGCGACAGGGTGCAGAGTGGCCCCCCCGACCATTTTCTAATAATTTCACGTTAGTTTTCATTGTGATCAACGTGAAATAAAGTTTGACTGAGCTCCAGCTAAATTGTCAAATACCACTGTCTGCTCGCTACCCAGGCACTTATGTATGTGCTTAACCTAACTAACTTAGCCTAACTAACTATCCGGTGTGCACAACATTGTCAGACTAAACTCCGGCTGACACCCCAAAAAACTACAATCCGCTACAGAAAAATGTATATTGTTTGTTTATTAACTGGCCCCTGGCCTCCGATCATTTCACGAAAGTGGCCCCCGGGCAAAGCAAGTTGATTATCCCTGCACTACAGGAACAACAGGACCTCACATACAGTGCAACATACACTACTATACATACAGTCGTACCATACACCAATGTAGGCAGTAGACTATACATAGTCTACAGTCTACATAGTCTAGTCTACATAGACTATACATAGTCTACTGCCAGTTTTTCAGTTTTGTGCTAATACATGCACAATGTGAGACGAAAAGAAGAAGAAGAAAAGAAAAAAAAAAGAGGAAAAAAACAAACAAAAAAACATGGAAGCCAAACAACAATAACAACAAGACAAATCAAAACAAAAATAAAAGAGGAGGCCACCAGACATGTATATGCTTTAACCCCCTTCAAATAAACAAAGATGATATCTTACATATTTATGGCTTCTAAAGGAATACATCATTGTTTCACAAGGGGGGTCTATCGGAGACGAGTCACCCATCGCCCCTAACCTCATCGAGGTGGGCGAGAAACGGGTCGCAAACAACTCAAAATCTCCCCGAGTGAGTTGGTCCTCAGGAACCTGAGCCTCTCCATCCGTATAACAGACGTCATGTCCGCCAGCCACAGCTGAAAAGAGGGTGGAGAGGGGGACTTCCACTCCTGCAGGATGAGTTTCTTGGCAACGATTGTCCCCTGAGTCAGAGACTGTTTGCACAGCCGTAGGGAAGTCCAAAGACTATACATATCATATACTAGACGTATACAGATATACACCCATGCACATATAAAATAAATACTGTATAAACATCTCTCTAAAAAATAATAATAACCTCCCCAAGTATCTGAAGAGCCCCAGAGAAAATCTCGTCCTTCGGAAGAATAAACTTGCCATCAGCTCAGTTTGTGCCTGTGAATCTCCCCCCTGACCTGACGCGGGTGTGCGCCCCCTCTCTTCTAAATGGTGGCGGTGCAGGTGGTGTTGTGGATAAGCCAAAAGTCAGCTCTGGCTCTTCAGACAAACATGTTATAGGTAAACAAACAAAAAAGATAGGCGTGGAGCGAGCCTGCGGGGGGCGCTGACCGCTCAGGGGGTGCTCAACCTCAGAGAGAACGAACATGTGGATCCGGGCAAACGCCTTATCCATGACGGGAGCGTTAGATAGAGCATGGGAGGCTAACAGTGTGCTAAAACAATGCTACAGACTTAGCGTGCTGTGTGCTGTGTGTGAGGGGATCAGGGGAAGATGCTTATGCTGTGAAAGCTCTCGCTGTTGAGACGGGTATTAGTGACTGCAGGAGGAGGCGCGCCACCCTGCATTTATCCTGCACCCTCTTCTAGTACTGCAGCAGCCAGTGCAGCCTCTTCTCAAACGCTGTCGTTAGCCATAGCCTACTGCAACACAAATCTCAATCTCCAACTGCTTAACTACTGGCAAGACTAATTAACATTTGTGCGTTTGGGTGGTTGGAAATGGAGCTAAATTTGAGTTTAATTTTCTGAACATCTTTGAGAGTTAGGGCGCCCAGACTACTCATTAGCAATAGAGACACTGCGGAGCGCGTCATCATACAGAAACCACGCCCAAAAGGGGGGAAACACAAACTCCCGTCCAACCCTGGCGTTCTCCTATGTCACGTGCATGGTCGGGGGTTGCACACAAAGATCGTATATACGGAAGATGAACACTCCAACTTACTTCATTGACAGCAACATCCACATTTTTCTTCTCGCCAATTCTCAATGGCTTCCTTGTTTTCCTCTGGAGTACAAAAAAACTTTAACTGCCGATTTTTTACATTTGTTGTCTGCGCAGCCCCACCACACAACAGCTTTTAGCTGTGTTTAATTCAAGGAAAATGACGCTGGTGTGTGGAAATGAACGGAGCTTTTCCCCCGTGATGGGCGTGGCCTATTTCATGCAGTGTCTCTATGCATGCAACAATGCAAAAATGTGTAGTCCAAAATATGTAGTGCAGTAATTTTAATGTTATTTCATTCACAGTGATCAAACACGTGAAGTGATAAAAAGAAAAAGGCAATGCTAAATATCACAGAAGAGAGAAAGGACCAATAGGCAGGCGAGATAACCCCCCCCCCCCCCCCCCCCCCATCCAAAGGCGTTTAAGCTCCAGACCTGCTGTAATAGACGTGACAGAAACACAGCACCTAGAGCAAAGTAAGCACACACCTCTGCACCGAGGCAGGGAATAAAACACACAGTCACCCCGAGATCAATGTCACTCAAATAGAGAGCCAAAGTGAACGTCGCTTCCCGCATTTCTCTGGGCACCAAAATATAAATGGTGGTGAACGCAGCGATACGCTACCTTTCTGATCCCGTTTGAATCGTGCCTTCGGGAAAAATAAGTTGTGGACCAGCGATGTCATTCATGCACAAATGACATCACTGGTCCACAACTTGAGTCAAATCAACTCTCACTGTCAAACTAAATGAATACCTGCAAAACTCTTTACACTTTTCAGATCATGTGTGAGATCTTGTGCAAAACAAATCAGCATTGTTTTTTTGGTGAAGTTCTCCTTTAAGGGTACACACATTCACCATTAACACATTGAGTGCCAGCCATTTTTTCAATCCTGTAGGTAAGTTGTGCCAGGTTTTTTTTTGAGGATTCTGGCTCATTTTACAAGAGCCGAGGATTATTTTCTGTTAAGAATTCGTGAACACCAATCATCTAAAAATAACTAATAGAATGTGTGCTTTCTCTGTCTAAAAGAGTTAGTTTGCAGAGTTAGTAGTTATGTAGATATTAGCCGTTGAGTACAGCATGGTTTCAGAGATTTTCAGAGAGTTTGGAGATAAATGGATTTTTAGAACCACCTCACGTGCCTGTGATTATGGGTGCCCTTGTCTCCCACTCTGTGCGCTCTCTCTCTCTCTCTCTCTCTCTCTCTCTCTCTCTCTCTCTCTCTCTAGAGAGAGAGAGAGAGAGAGAGTGTGTGTGTGTCTCCAAACTCCTCCCTCCGTCTGTGCTGCGGAGTGCTCTGCTGCTGGGAGTTTGAGCAGCGAGTTAGAGCAGCCTCTCTCCCTGGCAGCGAGTGTGGATAGGTCTCACTGTCTCTTGGGTTTGATAGCCCCGATGAAGCCCCGTGCGACTCTAGGCTTTATGCTGCTCACCCAGTCCATTTCTGGAACCCCCCACCGCAGCAGCGCGAAGCGTCCCCGCCTACAGTATGAGAATGAGGCTCGTTCGTTTCTGACTGTAAAATCGCCAAGCCATTTCCGCGGGAGGCGGCTGCTTTTGGTCCACGGGTCCCGTGGCTGTGGCTTTCTCTCTGTCTCTGTCTGGAGAGAACTGTCGCCACTTAGTGGTCGGTAAAATAGATTATACACATTGTCTTCCTCTAATAGTGATATAGAAGACGTAAAAGGGGTTGATTGATGTCCCACCGTCAAAAAAAAAAATGTTTATGTAAGACGAGATAGCTCGTCTATGGCACTTAACCGTTGGATTATGTAAGACGAGATATCTCGGCTATGGCACTCAACGTGTTAACTACTGTAGTTGCTTAGCATGCATATCAATAGCATAGTGTCTGTTTATTAATCATTATAAAACGGCTCTCTCAAATCAAGCAATCTGATTGGTTCACAGCCATTGTATAATTCCAGTAACCGAGTTCAATAACCCATGGCCATGGGTTATTGGTTGCCATGGCAACTCTCTTACTAAAAGGCAGCTCTGTGCTCGAGCTCCGTGTTGGGCTTTCCAGAAAGCTCTCAGCTTCTCAGCAAGCGCCAGGATTGGCCAATGTCAACTTCAGTCTCCAGAACGATCCAATCAAATCACCCGCACGTCTATCTTCTTGCTAGAGGTCCCGCCTTACAGTAGTGTCAAAACAAAAAGCTACTCGCTTGCAGCCAGACGCATGATGGCGCAACTCTCTTAGGCTTTGGTTACCTCAAAAACAAAATGGCGGAGACAAGAATCGATCTTCGCTTATAACTTTACTAATACTTCGCAGAAAATGATGTTTTGTACAAGAATAGATGCGGGCTAATGTCTTCTTTGCAAAAGAAAGGCTGTTAACCCCGCATTTAACCCCGCATTTAACCCTGTAACGTTAGTTGGTGTCGGGCTTTGCAGAAAGCATTCAGCTTCTCAGCAAGCGCTGAGAATGCAACGCTGCGCTCGAGCTGCCTGTCGGGGTTTTCAGAAAGCTCTCAGCTACTCAGCAAGCGCCAGGATTGGCCAATGTCAACTTCAGTCTCCAGAACGATCCAATCAAATCACCCGCATGTTCTTGCGGTCCCGCCTTACAGTAGTGTTTCAACTGACTCTATCAGAATGACATGCCAGTCGGAGTCGGACTTATAGTATTATTATTATTATTATATTATCATACTTGGAAACCGTTTTATAAAAGCAATATAGCACTCGAGCTGCGTGTGTTGTGGAATATATCCCCCTGCTCAGCAGTTATCCCACTCGGCCTCGTGGGATAACAGCTGATCAGGGGGATATATTCTTCACAACACACTGGCTCTCATGCTATATTGCTTAATTATAAAGCATTTATTAATCCCTTATTCTGCATGATGACCATATCAATAAGCCGTACTTAGGAGGCTATTGAAGGAAAACTCTTGGCCTAGTAGTTGCCTTATAAGGACTAATAAACAGCCAATGCTCTATGCTACTAATATGCATGCTCAAAAGCAACCATCAATATAAAGTATCTCCCTGCTGTTTGCAGCTAACTGTACAGCAGCGTGTTTATCAGCTGTGCCCAGAGGGATTGTGGGTAATGTATCTGGAGGTGGTACTTCTTATTAACAATTATCATAATTATAAGGAAGAGGGGGGGGGTGAGCTCTGATCCCTCTTGTGCTTCAGCTGGCTCAGCGTTTCATGAAAAGCGTTCAGCAGCAGTGAGTTTCCTCTCCTGAAGCTGTCTGGAACGCTTCCTATACTGTCGCTTTTCATACAGTAGGCTACAGCATACATTAGTTTAGTTTGATTTATTTCTTCTCGTATATAATTGTATTGGTGTTCTCTTTGTGTATCCGCTGCAATTTAATATATGTCGTACTTTTAATACTCATACTTCTACATGGTCTGGTGTTGTAATTTGTGGTTGCATTATGTTTAAAGCCCCCATTTGCTGTATTCTTTTTTTTTTTTGCTGTATCCTGCTTCAGTTTACTGCTGCAGTGAGTGATCTAATTGTATTGTATATCCTTATCTGATGGCAGCTATTTATGTAAATACACTTAGATAGGATGCTGTTAGGGAGCTAGCTGTGCAGGTACCTAGCTGTGCAGGTACCTAGCTGTGCAGGTACCTAGCTGTGCAGGTACATAGCTGTGCAGGTACCTAGCTGTGCAGGTACCTAGCTGTGCAGGTACCTAGCTGTGCAGGTACCTACCTAGCTGTGCAGGTACCTAGCTGTGCAGGTACCTACCTAGCTGTGCAGGTACCTAGCTGTGCAGGTACCTACCTAGCTGTGCAGGTACCTAGCTGTGCAGGTACCTAGTCTACCTAGCTGTGCAGGTACCTAGCTGTGCAGGTACCTAGCTGTGCAGGTACCTAGCTGTGCAGGTACATAGCTGTGCAGGTACCTGTCAAATTGGATAGTTTCTCTGAGTTGATATCCAACACAGTAGCGGTGCCATGATCACAATCCTGCGTGTCCCAGAGAAGGTCAAGGTCAAGGGTCACTTTATTAAATATGTGAATGGGCCATTTCTTCTAATGATTCTGATTGATTGATTCTATTGTGTGTTTGTTTGTTTTTAATGATTGACTTGGTGGTCGCTGACAGAGCTTACAAACTGAAACGTCTCTAGACCTACCTTGATAAATGCTTGCTGGGTGTGGCCACTGGCAGTGATCAAGATTCTGGATTTCCTAAATTCTTCGTTTTCAGAGCTGCCGACTACATACTGTACAGTCACTACTGATGAACGCTTTTCATAGTAGTGTGCCGTATGAAACTTTGTTTTAGCCAGATTTATAGAAAATGGCTGGCGACTAAGACCGGGAACATTGTACCCAGTATAATTGTATCTCTTGGAAAGTGAATGTTTCAGTGAAATGCCTTTTCTTTTCTTGATTCTGTACAAAAGTATATTATGATTTGTTGTGTGGCCATCTTGGCTATTATAAATATCATAGTGTCTTGTAAGCCCATATGGGCTGGGCACCCTAAGGTGCATGACACTTAAATAAAAATATCAATCAATCATACTGTAATTTGGAGTATGCTACAGTAGGCCGGGCTTTGCTGGTTTACAAACAATAGCACGGCTAATGGCAAATAGCATGCTACATCTTGGGCAAATCATAGAGGATTTACACCTGGCGCTAACATGCATTTTCTGTGATCAGATTGCAATCAGATTGTGTTTTATCACTTGAAATGCCAGGTGTAAACACCCCCAAAACGCATTGAAGAAGGATTGCAATCTGATCGGCCAAACCCCCTCCGGAGGTGGTCAGGGATGCATTGTGTACACATTGAACACAAGTGTAAATGCAATGTGTCCTCTCAATCTGGATACACCAACTTTATGGGGATTGAGAGGACAACCATTTCTGCAATCTGATTGCAATCAGATTGCAGAAAACGCATGTTAACGCCAGGTGTAAATGGAATCAGGCTGAAGTTATAAAATACAATCTGATTGCAATCTGATGGCAGAAACCACATGTTAACGCCAGGTGTAAATGGCCTCAATGGGTACTGCTAGAGGTCTCTGTGCACTGTGCACAACATGGACTGTACAGTACGGCTCAGTCGCTGTCCTTTCAGCACCACCCTCCTCTGCTCTGCCTGCACACGCCAGACGGCCACATCTGTCTGTACCGAGGAGAAGCTGTCGGCCAGCTAATATCATAAATAGCACGGCTGATTGGTCTATATGGGTTTCTCCTTCTGTCCAGGCAATATGCCTAACGTGCTGTCATTGTGTGTCACCTTTTGCCAAGGTCAAAGTGATTTAATGGTCATAAATGTAAAAAGTATGCAACAAATCTTTGCTATAAAACTATTGAAATATATATAGCCTCTAACATAAAACCTATTAATAAAAATAGCAATTTAAAGTGTCATAACAAGGATCTTGATGATCAGCCTACTCAGTGAGGCCACCGATGCTGTAGAAGTTATAGGAAATAACCAGTAGGCTGTAAAATAGGCTTAGGCATACAAAAGGAAAAAGTGGCTAGATATTTCAGGTAGCTTGATCCTACCAATAACAAATTAAATTGTGCCTTTGTTTCCTCCTCAACATGCCTCTTAATCAGAATGCTCTTCTCAGAACAACAAGACATGTAGCCTAATGTAGCATTGCATTATTCCACACTCCCAACTATATATACATGACATGTTAGCATTCAGGCTGCACAACATGTCAACACATTAGCTCGCTTCACAAGTCTGAGCTAATCCTGGAAACTACGGCAACACGCCAGGCCCTAACTCTCTCTCTTAAAGGGCCGGCGCCTACAAGGTGAATGTCTTGGTGTCTGATGTGGTACCGCCACAGGGCCGTATTTTGGACCAAACATTTCATCACGCTTGCTTGACCAATCTAAGACCTAGACTAAGTCTAAGTCTTCGGACCTGCTCTGAACTTTGAGCCACTGACACAAATGGCTGGGCCCATGAGAAGAATGGATCCAACATACAGTACTGTTGTATTTCAGAACTGCTCTGGTCTGATGAACGCTAGCCTCACACACGACCCGTGTGATGGTGAAACGGTTTCTACAGCCCCAACCTTTTTTTTAGTAGTTTCAGTTCCCTATGTGCCATGATTGGTTGCTTTGGTGGAAATGGAGCAAATGCGATTTTGAGCACATTTAAAGTTAAATGCTGCATATTTTAAAATGATATTTCATTATAAGCGTTGATTGCAGGGTATGGTGCTGTACAGTAGTAAAGTGTAATCTTCCTCGTCAGCAGTTAGCATTAGCGACAGTAGTGGAAAACACCTACACCGTGTGTGTGTATAGTGAAGCTCGAGCTATAAGCATCTGCATATGAGGCTGATCCACCTGCGGGAATCCATTCTCATTACTATACGCATGATGGCGGACGGTCACGCATGCATTATTCATGCTTCCAGCAATCTCACATTGACCCCTGACAAGGACGTTTGGACAGAATTCATCTTCACAAAACCAACCAGCCAATCACAGCCGCCAAATTGGACGTATGCAAAATGTGGGGGCGGTTCAGCGTGTTGAATAATGTGGCCCCCTATTACACAGAGTGCTGTTGGAATGATCTGTATGGAGAGAGGAGGCTGATCACTCCTGCCTGCCCCGCCCCTCCACACAGCCTGAGGAGGCGGATCACTCCTGCCTGCCCCGCCCCTCCACACAGCCTGATCACTCCTGCCTGCCCCGCCCCTCCACACAGCCTGAGGAGGCTGATCACTCCTGCCTGCCCCGCCCCTCCACACAGCCTGAGGAGGCTGATCACTCCTGCCTGCCCCGCCCCTCCACACAGCCTGAGGAGGCTGATCACTCCTGCCTGCCCCGCCCCTCCACACAGCCTGATCACTCCTGCCTGCCCCGCCCCTCCACACAGCCTGAGGAGGCTGATGCCTCCTGCCTGCCCCGCCCCTCCACACAGCCTGAGGAGGTCTGATCACTCCTGCCTGCCCCGCCCCTCCACACAGCCTGAGGAGGCTGATCACTCCTGCCTGCCCCGCCCCTCCACACAGCCTGAGGAGGCTGATCACTCCTGCCTGCCCCGCCCCTCCGCACGGCCTGAGACTGATAGCCTGAACACCACTTTGACCTCTGACCTTCCCGCGTTATGTCAATGCCACAGTGCAGGCCTTCATTGTTCACCGACTCTTGTCTGCTGACTTGAAAAAAATCCAACTTTTATACAATTTGTTTGTTTGTTTGTTTATTTGCACATTTTAAAAGCAAACAGGTTAAACAGAAAATAAAATGTATAAAAAAAACAAAAAAAACATGTGCAGGTGAGATAGAAACCCACTACGGGTTTATCTAGAAATCTCACCTAAAGACAAGAAATATACATAACAGCAAATAACAGCAAATGCAAGATAACAATAGTTAACTTGTATCAATTTTACATATTAGTTTGTATTTGTGTAAATTTTAAAATGATTAGAACAAAAAACAAAGACAAAAACAGCACTATGTTGAGAGGTTCAAGATAGATTCAAGATTTCAGGAGTATGTACTGTATGCAATCATACATCTATGGTGACTGCCATGCATGACATGTTATCAGCTGTTCCTGGAGCCTGTACTACGAAGCTAGTTTAACAGATCTGCGATAAGTCCCTTTGATCTGGTTTGACTGAACAGGATCAAAGCTATCTAGTTAACTGATACTACGACGCTGGTTTTCTAGTCGATAACTGGAGCTGGGATCTGCCTGTGCACGCGCACGTTTTTCGCTCGTGCACAGGCGCGCGTCCACGCGAAAGAGGTGCGCTAGCCAATCACATTATGAACAGCTGAGTTGATCCACGCCCACACCCATTTCCACACCCATTTCCTCATTCAGCGCAGCCACAGTGTGATCAGAGATTTTTGCGGATATTTAATGTATCCGCGATTTAATGTCAGAATGAAAATCCGCGTTGGATAGTCTGCTGAAGGGCTGTCTAAAGCAGCAGCTTGTATTCACATCAGTCATTTGATTTACTTTGATCAGCGATTTCTGTCTGATACAGCTGCATTGATACAGGCAGCAGCAACAAATGTAAAAGTGTAATCTCAGTCTATACATTTCCACAATCTGTAAGCCTATTTAGACCATAGATTTAGAAACGCATGCTCAATGAATAATGATCTCTATCACTCATGTGTGTGGTTGCACTGATCGAATAATTCATATATAAAATAGCCTAGTATAAAGCCTAATAGCCTACTATAAAAGAGAAAACTGCTGAACTGAATTGAGACGATGCGGGCATAGTTATCATTGATAAAAACTAGCCTATTTTTGCTCATATTTTGGCATACAGCCTACAGGACACAGTTCCAGCTGAAAGATGCAAGAATAGCCTGCATATTTAGTATTGAGGCTATCCCATATTTAAACTAATATCTATATTATATGTATAGGCTTTTCTGGCATGTAGGAGAATATCACCCTCACTCCATTTGAGGGTCCGTTCATGATATGCGCCGCGGTGATTAATAGTGATCATATTTCTCCACGCATCGTTGAGCTGTTAAGACATAAAGTGGTAAGTAGGCTTAATTTAATTATGTAGCCTACAGAGCCACAAATGTTTTTCTTGTTCTATTCTCAGTTGACTGCAATCTATTTTTCATATGGCGATCTTATGAATGGTGAGTGACTCCAGAGAGCCGATATTATATGGGTCTCTCATGGATTTTGATCTTATCCTCTGAAGCTAACCTGGTCGCGACCAGGTTAGCTTTGCAGCGTCAGTTGCCATGGTGATTGAAAGTTAACTTGCTTTGTAGTACGGCTAAACCAGGTTTAAACTCAAACTTACTCGGATAAGGCATTAAACTAGCTTCGTAGTACGGGCTACTGATGTTGATGGATTGTTATCGTGTTGTTCTTGATCCTGTTGATAATGTAGTTGAGAAGGTCAGGGTTGGTGATGATGTTATCATTGTGACTGTTGCTGTTGTTAATGCAGGTTGGTAGTTCTCTTCACTTATAAGGACGTGCTGTTGCCATGGTGACTGTTTTGTTGTTGATGATGTTGTTATTGTCGTTTGTGTCTGCAGGCGTCTGGACGGCGTGGTGTTTGACTGCGGTTGTGACATCCGTTGGATCCAGCTGTGGCAGCAGAGAGGAGAGGCTGGACTCCACACGCAGCAGCTCTACTGCAGGAACGGAGCCTCCAAGATACGCCTGCACAACATGTACATCCACAACTGTGGTGAGACTGCACACTACATGTACATCCATAGGCGATTCTAGACCTTTCAAACAGGGGTTGCACAACCCCAAAGTCAAATGTTACTCCGATTGGGGGGATAAAGACATTTTGTACATTTTAAAATAAAATGCATTAATCTGGGGCACTCTGAGAGCAAAATGAAGAGGCTAGTAGATATGAAGAACTACACACATCACATTAATATCCTCTTCAGTATGCTGTGGCTTTACAATGATGAAAAAATAATTGTCTCCTTAGCCTATTCTATCTGCATGATAGTGTTTCTCAACCACTGATACGGCCCAGAAGTCACATGTTCACGTGCCTTCTCCGGACCGAGGCATGGGTCCCTGACGTTGGGCTCGGACCCGGCTGCTGCGGTAGTCGGAGGCGGGGGGGGGGGGGGGGGGGGGGTTGTGACAGGCGCAGCCTGCGTGGTTGTCACTCACCGGTTATCCACCGCCGCTTCCCCCCTCTTCTTCGTCGTCTGAACTGAGAACAATGTTGCTGCTGCTGAGGTGATGGTGTTATTGTTGCAGTCATGTTTCTCTGTATCAGTCCTAGTTTTCTTAGAGAAAAGTTTGGTTCACCCTTTTAGCCATGTTAAATATCTTCTGTCTCGCCTGCCTGTCGGTATGTTTCCTTTGTTGACACGCTGTCACTGACGTCTGACGCAAGCACGTAGTACCACGACCAGCGCGCATCACGTGAGCTGAGTTGAGAGGTCATGTACCGGTACTGATTTATTTTCTTCAGAAACACAATGAATCGAGAAATTGCATTGAATACTGTTGAATACAACGACATATAGATATCTACAACACATGATACATATAATATATATTCGATTAGATTTGGTTTAAATCGTTTATGTTAAAAAAAAAAAAATTATCATCTGGCCACTAGGGGTTGCACGTGCAGCCAGTGCACCAACGTACAATCGCGCATGTGTACATCCACAACTGTGGTGAGAGGAGGAGGAGGAGAGGTGAGAGGGGGAGGAGAGGAGAGCTGGGAGGAAGAGGGAGGAGGGGTAAGAGGGGGGAGGAGAGGTGAGGGGGAAGGAGAGGAGAGGAGGAGTTCACAGGGTCAATCTGATGGGAGGAGTTTGATCTTAAAGCTGCAGTAGGCGGTTTCAAACAGCATCAATAGAATGTTAAAGAGCACGGTGCAGGTTGGAGACCACATGACATGAACATGTGGGAGGGGCATAGCAATGGGATTTGGTGGGGGGGGGGGGGGTTAAATCACACATAGCTGCATCTAGACTTGTTTTTGTAAACTGCAGGGGGCACTGTTCCTGAAATGGAACTCGACACCTGTGATGTCACAGGGATGCAAACTATGTCACCTTTAGGTGACAGTCACCTTTTTCATCCCAAGGGAGGATATTTCTGAGTAGTTTTATGTCTGCTGTGATACAGTATCTGTCACCTGTTTCTCCTATCCATGACTTTGCTGCCCCAGCAGAATGTCACATTTCTTTCCATATTTCTGCCCTGGGGACCTGGAAAAATAATTTATTTCTTCTTTATTGGGGGGTCGGGGTATTTGTATACTAATCATAAGCCCAAAAGGTAAATAATTTTTTTTAACCTGCTCCACACTCTTTAACCATAGCAACATAGCAGAGTAGAACTGCGATGTCCCTTGTTTGTGTGCTGTGATTGGTTAGTTATGTTCTAGTTAACCCTGATTGTTGTTTTTTTGATCAGACCTACAACCAAAATGATAATGAAATAATATTGCCTACTGCAGCTTTCATTCTGATGGGACTCCGTAAAAACACGAGCCTGAGATCAATTGTCAACTCGTTACACTTCACTTCCATCTTCTGGTCTGAGATCGACCTCTGTTTAAGCCATTTCTATGAGGGGAGTTTCAAGCATATCATTGTTCCTAACCAATCACTAGAGACTGACGTATTACTAACCAATCACTAGAGGCCGACGTATTACTAACCAATCACTAGAGACCGACGTATCCGCCTGAAACGAACATGAGTTAATCCAGTCGGGAGAACGCAAAAAAACATCTCCCCTTAGAATAAATGCCTTGAAAGCAGAGTGCTGTTCGCATTTCAAAGTAAGTGGTACTTTTAATCGATTTAAAATCAGTGTCTATCTCATGTATGGCGGTCGCCATTGTTGTCATTACTCCTCCTGTGCACACTTGACAACGGGAAACAGCTTGACAATGACTTAGTCCCGCCCGTTGCACTGTTTTATTGAAGCTGATTGGCTAATCGTTGGTCCCCCTCGGCGCTGATTGGCTATTTGTTCTTTCGACCGAGGAAAGCGCTGTTGCATACATGTACATTATGTGCATACAAGTATGCACTTGGCCTGGGTGTTATTTTATTCTCCTGCCAAATGTGCTGGTTAGACAAAACGCTCCCGATGTGTAAGGACCTTAAGTCAGCATTTTTTGCGCATATTTGAACACTCCAACAGAACTCGGACCCCTCTGAAGTGAACCGGACTCGGACCTCCTCGGGAGGCGGTCTGAGTTCCGTTCACTTCCAAGTCCCCTTTGTGGTTCTCTTCCCCTGTGCAGTGTGAACACAAAGCGCTCCAGGTTCACGTATCTCATTCTTGGCTCTTTGCTCGTAACAACTTTAAGTGTATCGCCTGAGTTCTCCCTCTCGTGCCCATGTGCCTATTTGCTGTTTTCTGATAGGCTTAAAGCAACTCTGTGTTGCTAACAGAACTTAACCTACATTGGCTTCATGTAGGCTAGTATGTTACAAGGTTTTGAAAGATGTGTTTCTGTTATCCAATACATACAATATAGTACAAGACAAATATAAGAACAGCCATGTGGAACTACAGTACATATAGTGTGAACAGAAAGAGGACCCGATCAGAGCTGAAGTGGAGCAGAAATAAAACTCAGTCCTCTTTCAAATGAATGACATTGTGAACACAAAAAGAACCGAGTCCCTTTGCTGTTGGTCCATTTTTTGGTCCACTTAAAGAGGTCTGATTTTGGTTCTTTTAAATGCGTCCCAAGTGTGAAAACACCCAAAATGTCAATATGTTTGAACACTATTTAGTTGTACATATTTTCCAGTATAACGGTACAGTATGATGGTCAGGTAAAAGTCATGAAATGATCTGCAGGGATACACAAGGCAAAGATTCGGTTAATAAACGTTTTAGTTTACGGTTTTGCTCGTGTATCCAAAATTGCCGTGACGACCCAATGCGAGCTGACGAGAACGTTCATGAGGCACACATGACATAAGGCCCCGCCCCCACATGTTTTTTGGGAGAATTCCCAATTCCAATTCTGACACAAGCTGTTGTACAACAGTACTTTCTCCTGGTGATAACTCATCCCCGTGTGTGTGTGTGTGTGTGTGTGTGTGTGTGTGTGTGTGTGTGTGTGTGTGTGTGTGTGTGTTTCAGACCTACCAGAGATCAGTGTGAGCCACAGCAGTGTGTTGGTGCTGGAGGGAGACAACGTGACGGTGAGCTGTAATGGATCTGGAGCACCGCTGCCCGAGGTGGACTGGACCGTCACAGGCCTGAACTCCATCAACACACACCTGGTCAGACACACACACACAGACACACACACACACACACACACACACACACACACAGACACACACACACACACATGCATGGACACACACACAGACACGCACAAACGCACACACACACACACACACACACACACACGTCACACACCTGACATGGGTCAATGAGCATTAGAATTGATCTGACCTTCACTGCTCCCCCACACTTTTATATCTTTGAAGCTGAAAAATGCAACTAAATATAACGATAAATCAATAAATAAGACAGCTTTCTGCTTTCTGCTATATCCTATTACTTTACTGCCACAGTGACTCAGTGATTAAACATTAAAAACATTTTTTTTTGCAAAAACCAAGACACAAAATATGGTCCTTGTGGCACAGTTTGAAACCACTATCTTATGTAGCTATCTATTGACCAGGTAAGCTCAAACATAAGCGGATTGACTTTTTGCACATGACTGCACACAGCGATCTACATTAGACACATCACTCTAAACTCAAAGCCTGTGTATGTTGGTTGCTATAGACGGGTTTCTTGTATACAAACATTAGTGGGTGCGTGCGCATCACAGGGACAGAGGATGACGAGAAACGCATCGAGCTGATCGCCCATTGGTTCAACACAGGTGCATCACAAACCCACAGTGAAGTGTAGAAACTTCCATTTTATATCTATTCCAAATTGTCACTCTACATTTTAAATAAATACCACCTGTAATGCCGACATTAACAATAAAACATAAGTAATCTGAAGGGCTGGGTCATTTGAGCAGTGAGTGTGGGTGGCGCTAATGCATCTTTTAATTTGTTTACAAACCGCTGTTAAACAAAACTGTAGAAGAAGAAAAGCAGCAGTGAGTGTGTTCGACTTGTTGATGCCTCAACAAGTCAACTCAAACGAGTGTGTGGAGCATACCGTCTAAGGTGTGGAACGGCTTTCTACCCCGGTGATGGGCGCGCATCTATGTGATGACGTTGCACAGAAACCTGTGTATTGACAGGCCCAATTCCAATCCGCCCCCTTACTGACTCAAGCCCTTAGAGGCGCGTTCACGTGAAGGGAGTGAGGGCTTAGGGATGTCCCACAGTGAAATCACAAAGTGAATGAGGGCTCGGAGTGAGCCCTTTCTGCCCCCTTACCGTAAGGGAGCAGCTATGGCCACTTACGGAAAGGGAATTGCCCACAATGCATAGCGTTGTGATGTATAAAACGGGGAAGGCTGCAAATATCTGTCAAAAAAATAAAACAACACGTGCGAAACGAACGCGGTGTTTGCGAGTGCGCTGGAATGCCTTAATTGACAATGAAACATTACATTAATAGGGATTTCAGATTAGACAAAAATATTATATCAGAGGAATGCAAGTAGTTATTTTACACAATCCTAGAATAATCATCCATCATTTCTATTACAATTGCAATCACAACTTTTTTGATGAATGAGAAATAGTTTTACCAAATCTGTATTGTACAGTATTGACATTGTGTATAATGTTGGGTGACATGTCATTATTATGCTTATTTTAATTATAATTACACATGTTGCAGATTGCAGATTTTGCAGTAAGCTACATTTATTTTTAAATGACCTGTTGTCCACTCTGTAGAGCCAGAGCCTGGATGAGAACAGACTCATCAGGGAGTCTATCCTCAAACACCTTAGGCATCTTGACAATAAACAATATATAGCAAACCCCAAACCTGCCAGAGTCAACATCATCTTGTCACGTGCAAAGGGCTCTGCTGTCCCAATCCTCCTATTTATCCAATGTGGATCCATTCCACACTTGATGACTCAACCACTTTCAGGGCTTGAGTCTTTAGGGAGCGGATTGGAATTGGGCCATAGTATTCTGTTACATCACCACACGGCCATCTTGGTAGGAAAATAACAGGTGATTGTGATCAATGAACAGGTGATTACAATCAAGTGACACAGCCAATGAGCTGTGTGTATTGTAGCGCCATATTGGTAGGAAAATGCTTGTGACATCACGGGAATACTATGAATACACACTCTTATCAAGCACCTGCACCTGTAACCAATTACATCACTTAGAAATCAGAGCTTGAACACGTTAGGATGCAGGTTTGCTCTTTGAGTGCACAACAATGAAGGCCAAAATTGGAAAGAGTTAGAGGATTGTAATTACACTGTATTATGTTTACAGTACGATACAGCAACTATGTTCATGTCATCTCCAGTTAAACCAATTGTGTCTGATACTGGTATGAGTATTTCTATTTAGAATAAGCAAATTTGTTTATTTCCAAATGGCTTTCGTGTTCAAATGAAATAGAGTTTTATACTTGGCACCCCAGCGTGCAGTTGGCAGGTGGAAAGATCTATGAAGAATGAAGAGAAGAGTTTAGTTTTGAATGAAGTCTTTGCTTTTGCAAGATATGTAGTATAATATACTACATATATACATATATATATTACATATTATGTAATATCATTTGCATTTTGTGTACCGGTATATGTTTTTGTGTGCATGGTTTCGACAAAAAAGGCCCTAGTTTCAGAAGTTGTATCTTAGCAATTCTAGTAAAACAAGCACAGATCCGGTAGATCCCACGGTGCCCACCGGGCAGCCACGGTACAGCCATGGACAGAGTCTCAGTCAAGACTCTAAGGGTGCTTTCTCACTGGCGCCCCGGTACCGTTCCCTGAGCACACTTGTCCCCAAATTGACCCCAGTTTCGGAACGTTTGATGAGTGTGAACGTTGCGTTCCGTTCCGTTCTGTTCCACGCCCGGGCGCACAACGGGGAACCGTGACAGGATCCACTTGAAAAGGTGGTCTGGGGAGCGCTTTGGCGTGCCCGGGGCACGGAACACTTGCGAATGTGAAAGCCAACCGTTCCAAACCACATAGACAACACACGGGCGAGGATAAACTCCAGGCATAGTTGATGACGCAAGTGCACTCTGTTCCGTTTCCGAGGGCGGAAGAAATATTGTAATGTGAAAGCTGACCAGCGGGGGAGAGGGTAGGGGGGGGGCAATCGTTCCCGGGTGCTGAACGAAAGCAATTGTTCCCAGTGAGAAAGCAGCTTTAGTCAATGCCGCCCTCTAGAGGCCACCAGTAACCGTCCCCAAGTATCCGTTCCACTGGATCACCTGACATTGCGTGTGTGTAGCCATGCTGTACCTACTTCTTACTAAACTTCTCTCTCTCTCTCTCTCTCTCCCTCTCCCTCTCTCTCTCTCTCTCTCTCTAGTCTAACGTGTACTGGCCGAACATCCACTCCATCAACCTGACTCTCTTCAACATCAGCCGAGACGACAACAACTTCCTGCTCACCTGCATCGCAGAGAACGTGGTGGGAATGACCAACTCCTCCATCCAGCTCAACGTGCAGTGTGAGTGTGGCTTTACAACGGCTTCAGCAAAACGCTGCTTCAAATGGACAGGTGCAGTACTGCACAAGTGACAGGAGTGCAGGAGAGGCACTAAGCTGCACGTCACGAGTACAGCATGTATCACACAGTCTGCCGAGGAGTCTGCAGTGTGACACTTACACTTTCTTTTCTCCAACAATGAAACTTAGACCCAAGGCGTGTGCAAACTGTTAGAACAAGGCAAACGTACCATTTCAACTGATGGTAACAAGAACAGCATAGGTTGAAGCTCCACAGTATTATGTGTCCCACAGCAGCTGTGTTTTGTTGGAAGTGTATTTGAGCAAGACACACTCCTACAGTAGGAGGCTATGTGCTCACTTATAAGTAGGGATGCACCGATATAAACATTTTGGCCGATGCCGATAACCGATATTAAAGGAACACTCTGCCCATTTTCAACCAGCTTTGTATCATTAGAACATCAGTAGTATATCAGAAAACTGTAAACGGTTTTGAAGTCTGTAATTTAATTTGACAGTTATTGAGTGTTAAAGTGTGGACCAGTGACATCACTGGTCCACACTAACTCAAATTAATAACTCATTAACTCAATTCAACTCTCAATAACTGTCAAACTAGATGAATGATGAATAGTTTGACAGTTGATTTGAGTTAATGAGTTATTAATTTGAGTTAGTGTGGACCAGTGATGTCACTGGTCCACACTTTAACACTCAATAACTGTCAAATTAAATGACAGACTTCAAAACCGTTTACAGTTTTCTGATATACTACTGATGTTCTAATGATACAAAGCTGGTTGAAAATGTGCGGAGTGTTCCTTTAACATTGCCGTTATGGCCGATAACCGATATTTACCGATGTCGATATGATCTGTATAAAAACACATTTCTATGATAATCTAATGTTGTACATACTGAAAAACACATGGAAACATTGTGAATTTGAAAAAGTAATGCGTTTCTTTATTTACAAAACATTTGGAAAAGCCCATGAATCATAAGATTTACCGCATTGTTTCCTCTCAATGTGAACATTTTGCCCGATACCGATAACCGATGTTAACATTGCAACATCGGACCGATGTCGATATGTAAAAGAATTACCGTAAATTCCGGACTATAAGGCGCACCGGTGTATAAGCCGCACCTGCAAAGGTGACTGTTTTTTACATATATAAGCCGCACCGGACTATAAGCCGTGGGTGTTTTGATGTTTAATTACCATATGTAAGGGTTCGTGCACAGAGGGGATTGTCGGGAAAGAGATGGCTGTTTGGGGAAGCTCCCATTTATTAACATTTCAACAAAACAAGTTGCATATTTGCATAACGTATTCAAGTGTTACCATTTAGTGCAATAGTAGCTACAGAACATGTACTGTGCTGTGTAAATTTAGGGGTCCTTGGCATGAAAAAGGTTGAAAACCACTGATCTACATTATAGCCTACAGTAGTACCATAACAAAAAACAAAGCGTACAGCGCTTGACGAGGCAATATCAATGGCTAAATTAAATGTGTTTTTTTAAAAGTGCAAAATAAAGTGCCTGTAACACGACAGTAAGCGCGTAAGCCTAAAGTTGCAGTAACACGGCTGCTTAAAATATACGGTAATCAGCCTACCAGAAAAGTCATTAATCCTCGTCTTCATCTTTTAGGCTAAGGTGCAGTACACGGCTGTAACCAGAAAAGTCAAGTCATTAATCCTCATCTTCGTCTTCTTCCTGCGTTCTAAAACCACCAAAGTCCTCATCTTCAGTGTCGGAAACGAACAGGCTCAGGGTGGCTTCGTCAGCCACTCTCCTCTCTCCTTCGTTGTCGCTCTCAAAACCAACAAACTCCTCTTCGTCACTGTCGGAATCGAACAGCCTCTGAAGGCCCTCAGCTGTGGCGGCGTCCTCCTCTTCATCACGCAGCAGTCCAGCCTTTCGGAACCCGTTGGTGATCGTGGATGTTTTGACACTCCTCCACGCTGTCAGGATCCACTGGCAAACTTGAGCCTTCAGTCGGATCTGAACGGCACCTCGGCCGTCTGCTCTCTGTGTCAACACCCTGATGCCAAGGTTACGTGCTGCTGCTCGATTTCCTTCTTTCCTTCTTCTTCTCGCCGCCATCGTCGTAACACAGCCAGTTCTCCATCTTTTGAAGCATGATGTTAGATTACAACGAGCTAGTTGTGTGGCTTAGCCTTCCAAAATGTTGCCGTTAGTTTTTTAGAATGTAATACATAGAATTGGGAATGTTACATTCAATTTCATTCAGACTGTCTTTCAGGCTCAATCGCTGCCATTTTCCCCCCGGAGCGAGGGAGGAGGGAGGGTGTTTTACTGTAGTGGCTGAGAGAGAGTAGTGGCACAGTGCTCCAATCAGGTCGCGAGGCACATTTTTTGCAACATCATCCAATCAGGGTCTCGCTCTCGTAATGTCTGTCTTGCTCTCGTTCTGCCTCATACCAACATCCATAGATTTTGGAGGTTCCCGAGTGGCCGTTTGCTGAAACAATCCATAGATAAGCCGCACCGTTATATAAGCCGCAGGGGCCAAAAAAGGCCAAAAAACGGGAAAAAAGCCGCGGCTTATAGTCCGGAATTTACGGTACTATGTAAAAAAATGACTAACATCGACCGATACCGATTTGATTGCCGATATATCGTGCATCACTACTTCTAAGTCATTCTGGATCAAACGTCAGCTAAATGCTTCAAACGTGAATGATCTGTTGTTGAAGGTGCTGCTCAGTGAAATCAGCTAGTGTGGTGATTGATTGAGTGATTGAATGAAAACGTGTATACTGTACACATGGCGAGAGCACTATGGCGTGTTCCCATTAACTGTGGTCAGAGCCGTGTAGATAAAAGAGTCCCGACATCTCCATTCACTCCAATGGACCAGTTTTTTTACTCTCAAGAGTTCCAGGAAGTAAGGTCCTGGATTAAGCAGCACTGTTGCAGCAAAATAGACAGTTTGTGTTGTACTCTGAAAGGGTTTTTCCCCCCTTGAATCAAATTGTACATTATCAGCTTTATTTTAGCATTCAAAAGTAGCGCGAGACCCCTTCCTGGCTGTTCATTGGCTAATGAGTCTCGCATTTTGGTCCTCCGCTGACGCCACTCTCTCTCTCTAAATTGCTCTGCCTTGACCCTTTCCCAGTTCGATGAGCCTCTGAAATACAGCAATGTCGGCCGCCGCAAATCATTGTCCATTAGCTCAGGCCGGCTATATACAGTAGTCTCTGTAGGTTAGACGTCTGTGGTTTTCTGTCTTTAATCAGACAGTGAGAAGTACGGAGCTAAACCACTGATCTAAAACACTGTACAACCGCTGGCTCGAGGCAACAGTATTGTGTTGCATTGTGGTCAAAATCACCTCATATTGATTTAGATCAAGCAACTTCTCTTTGCATGATGCTAAATTAGTAAGATGGGGGGGTTCAGATGCTAGGTATGTTTATCATTAGGTGGAGATATTGTCGAGTGTGGATATTTTACTTTCATCTTTTCACTTGATATTTTGCAAAGCAATCAGTGTCGTCCTCCTCGGCAATCCTCTGACTTGGGATTTAAGAGGGCGAAATCAGGAAGACAGCAAAGGACAAAAAAAAGAGAGAGACAGGAAATCATTTCGATTTTCAAAGCCTTGTTTTCAACCCAGCAGGATTGAGTCTGATTTAAGATGGCGGCTTTGATGAACTTGTTAGACCGATGTGGATTGGATATATATATATATATATTTCCCGTATTAATGACCCTAGCAGTCTCAGAGAATAATTTACCACCCGGCGCGAAAAAGAAGACGAAAAAAGAAAATCTCCATTATCGGGGGGGAGAACAGCCAAATTATGCAGGTACATTTAGAATGCAATGAGGTGTTGCACCGTTACAAACCCAGGGAAATTGATGTCGCCAATTAGCAAGAATACACCCTCCAGCCCAGATGAAAGCTCGCCTGCTGCCTTGATCTGAGGCGAAAGAGAGAGAGGAGAGGAGAGGAGGGGGGCTCGATAAGAGAGAGAGAGAAGGGGGGGGGGGCTCTACAATGATAAAGCAATTATTTGATCGCCATCGAAATAGCGTGACCATGAATTATAGACCTCTTATATAAGTAGACCCTCTGGATTGGCCCTGGGCATGTTTTGGGACAGACCATTCAAAGCCAATATGTATCAAAGCACGCTGACGTTTTCGCCTCTTTGTAGCCAGCTTGCTGCCGTAGAGCAGGATGTATTGTGGCTCTTTCTAATTCATCACGCTATATGGGACAGAGGAGATCTGTCACCAATTCAAACAGAGCTGAGGACCATGGGTGGAGATGACAGATTGGAGTCTTCAGGGCTTCCTCCTCCAGACGGACATGTACTGTACATCTCCAGGCCTTTTTTCTTCTTCTCCTTCTTCTTCTTCTTCTTCTGTTGACACTCTCTGCTGGTGCTGCAAATTAACTTATTAATTTTTCACCACATGCTCTGCTGGTACTGTAATTACATTTCCTCCCCAGTGCGGCCTATTGTCTCCGGGAATGTCATAAAATAGCTTCAACCGCTGCTCTGATTAGGGAGTCGTGTGATTGACAGCGAAATTACCAGCCCATCAATTGACATTCTCTGCATCAAAGATGAGCGCCCTTCTTTAGTGAGTCTGTAATTACCCACAATGCACCTCTGCAGACACATTGTTCTGCTCCTCTGTGGAACAGTAGAGGAACCGCAGGGATTGACGTTTTGTAGTCGGCAGGCGGAGGAGGTCCCGGACATGTTGGAGCATCAGGGGGGAAAAGTGAATGGGGTTTTAGAATGGGGATTTCACTTAAAGGAACACTCCGCCCATTTTCAACCAGCTTTGTATCATTAGAACATCAGTAGTGTATCAGAAAACTGTAAACGGTTTTGAAGTCTGTCATTTAATTTGACAGTTATTGAGTGTTAAAGTGTGGACCAGTGACATCACTGGTCCACACGAACTCAAATGAATAACTCATTAACTCAAATCAACTCTCAATAACTGTCAAACTATTCATCATTCATCTAGTTTGACAGTTGTTGATTTTTTATCCCATATTTTATCCCCCATTCGTGCTAACAATGTATTTATCCTGGTTGCTGCTCCACCCTCTGCCGATCTGGGGAGAGCCAAAACTGGCTCCATGCTTCCTCCGAGACATGGGCAGTTATCCAGCCGCTTCTTTTCACCAGACAGAGGAAGCTTCACTGGTAGGACATAGCACGTGGGAGGTTCACACTATTCCAACCAGTTCCCCTCCCTCTGAACAGGCGCCTTTAATGACCAGAGGAGGAACCACATTAGCAACCAGGATATTGCATGTTTTTGGCAAATTGTCATGGCAAATTGTTTACAAAAGAGGGACAATAAAGCTGATTTTCAAAGTACCTTGAGGATTTTTCAAGTTGTGAATTAAGTCAAATTTCTCTCTTGATTACAAAGGTGGAAAATACAACTGTTTTTAACGGGGTGTTTACTGATTAAATGTTTAAGCTCCCCACAAATGCAGATGTTTTTTTAAATATATATAACCAATTGCAAATTATTACAATTACCAAACAGATAAAAAGTAGATCATTATATTGAAATGTTATTTTAGATTTAGAATCTTCGAATTTTCTATAAAACACAATACATTTTAATGTAATTCCACGACGTTGATTTTTCAGAACAGATTGAGTTTTGGCCCTTCATGGGAAAGAGTTTGGGCACGCCTGACTTACAGTATGGAATTGGAATCAATCCTATCTCTGTGGGCCGTACGTGACGTCACGTCACTCTTTTAAAATCCTAATCCGACGGCCTGGAGGAAGTGGTATCTGGCAGCTCTGCCCCTGCAAAGCCGAGTGTCTCCTCTGTCACCGCTGGGCTGGCCGTGATGTCCTATCTCCCGTCTGGCTGGAACGCGGCGTCGGAACGCTCCCGCCACTGTTGGCATTAGATAACGGTGCAGAAGCAGCCTTGTGTTCAGTGTCCCCCCCGCTGATCAAAGCATGTCCTTATCAAAGCTTGTCATCTGTACGAGCGCCACGAGGACACCGTGTTGTGTCAGAGCAGTAATGACTTGTATTGTATTGACTCTTTGACTGTGGGGGCCGGGATGACAGCCGCACTGAAGGCAAAATGGATCGTTCCCTGACTGTCCATCAGCCGGAGAATTGCCTATTTTCCGCTGGCCTTTTTTTTTCTCCCTTTAAGCCACGCTGCTATTCACCAGTTTCCTGGTGAGACCGTGGGCGCTTCCATGACACCCTCCTCCCTCCCTGTTTCCAGCTGCCGGTTGCCTGTTTCCGCCCAGGACCGTTCATAGCGAAAGAGACTGAAAATAATCATAATAATTGTTGTGACTTTGTACCTACCTATGTCTTGTAATGGAGCCCACAGCACAATAATTTCACACGTGCAAAATTGTACAACGGAGTGACAATACCTTGAATCTTGAAAGAGAGAGACCGCTAAAGCTCCGTTCAATGACCAAATAATAAGAGTTTTCGGTTTGGACGTTTAGCCTTCAAAATAAAAGCGGCCGCTATGCAACCACATACTATTTTTAGCCATTTCGGCTCAAATAAGCCCGTACAGTACGAGTGAATTGACATTCACCTCGTTTTTGTAAAATATCGCCGCTATGCAACCACACAACGTTACTATTTTTAGCCATTTCGGATCAAATAAGCCAAACGTTCCCACTCTTAAATGTAAACAGGAAGTCGACAACCGGCTACCGCTGAGAATCATGGGAAAGTCCAGGAATAAGGTGAATATGCCGCCCTCTCTTCCTGCCTCCTCGCCCTCTCTTCATGTCTCTCTTCCTGCACTAAAATTTTTAGATACAGCTCTGCACACACACACACACACGCACGCACACACACACGCACGCACGCACGCACGCACGCCCACACACACACGCACGCGCGCGTACTGACACACACCCACTCTCTCTTTCATTTCAGTTGAATGGCTTTATTGTCACAATTGTCTAACAGAAACAATACAAAGCAGTTGAGTTTATAAAGTGACAGTTTTCACAACAACAATAGGTACTTTATACATTTAAACCTTATTGTGATTATTATGTAAGTTGAAAATGTGCTATACAACTATGCAACACTTTATCATCAGTATCTCTGTCTCTCTCTCACACCCACACATTTTAATGATTATGTTTGTCCACATACACCAGCATACAAAGGACATCCAGTAAACATTCATGCAGTCAGATACAGTACAGTGGTGGCCCAATGGTTAGAGAAGCGAGCTTGTGACCGGAAGGTCGTTGGTTCAATCCCCGGGCCGACCGGGTACAGCCATCGGCTCCTCGCAGCAGTAACGTTATGAACATGTAACTGAAGTTGGCCGCAGTGTAGCTTAATTCTGAATGTTGCCAAAATTCATTCATACTGACGTTGGCAAATGGTTGCCAACTCGCGCACGGCTATGGCGTAATCGCGTGTACAGGCACGTCAGAGTTCCTGAAATGAGCCGTCTCAAGCGATTACATGGAGAATTTCACTCTGGAGGGTGGTTTCAAAATGTGTTGTTTCCTAAGCGCAAATTCGCCGTCGCCGTCTAAAAGGGAGGCACTAACGATAAAATAATTCCCCGTCACCATAGGAAACCGTCCTCGTGTAAAGTGCCCCTAAGACAAATTCCTCATGTAACTTGCATACTGGGGCAATAAAAGTAATTCTGATTCTGATTGTGAATATGAACAGGACACTACTGAAAAAGAGAGCATTGCTCTCAGTGAGACTTCCCTGAATAAATAAAGGTAAAAAAAAAAATATATATATATATATATACTTGTAGCCTGGGTGTCCGGGTAGCGTAGCCGTAGATTCCCTGCCTACCAACATGAGGATCCTCGGTTCGCGCCCCATTACCTCCGGGCTTGGTCGAGCGTCTTGGCTGTGTCTGCGGGTGGGAAGCCGGACTGGGGGTATGTGTCCTGGTCGCTGCACTAGCGAGCTGGTGGGAATAGCGTGATCCTCCCACATGCTACGTCCTGCCGGTGAAGCTCCCCGCTGTCAGGTGAAAAGAAGCGGCAAGTGGCAACTGCGCATGTGTCGGAGGAAGCATGGTGCTAGTCTACAGCTCTCCCCAGATCGGCAGAGGGTGGAGCAGCGACCGGGGCAGCAGGGAGAAATTGGTCAAGTACAATTGAGGGGGGGACAATCAGGAAAAAAAGAAATATTAGTACGTGTAGCCTATAGCTATGAAATGGTTTGCTCCAGCTGTTGATATTTCAGCATCTTGGGTAAAAAGGCTTCCTCTAGGCTACAGTCAAAAGTACAGCCAACCAACCACACACACACACACACACACACACACACACACACACACACACACACACACACACACACACACACACACACACACACACGATTCTCACAGAGATGGTACTGCAGATGGGGATTCCTTGGGGCAGCTGCAGGGGCATCTGAATGACAGGCCAGGACAAGGCAGCTAGACACACGCATGCACACACACACATGTGCACGCGCGCACACACACACGCACACACACACACGCACACGCACACGCACACGCACACACACAAACACGCACGCACACACACACACACACACACACACGCACACACACACACACACACACGATTCTCACAGAGATGGTACTGCAGATGGGGATTCCTTGGGGCAGCTGCAGGGGCATCTGAATGACAGGCCAGGACAAGGCAGCTGGACACATGCATGCACACACACACACACATGTGCACGCGCACACACACACACACACATGCACACACACGCACACGCACACGCACACACACACACACACACACACATAATCATACAACGTGCATATCGAAGACTGCAGGCTTTATTAAAACCCAGTTACACAAAGCAACATAATATTAATGTAGCAGAGGGGGGTTAGAATGTAGAACAGCCAGACTGTAGCAGAGGGAGGTTAGGATGTAGAACAGCCAGACTGTAGCAGAGGGAGGTTAGGATGTAGAACAGCCAGACTGTAGCAGAGGGAGGTTAGGATGTAGAACAGCCAGACTGTAGCAGAGGGAGGTTAGGATGTAGAACAGCCAGACTGTAGCAGAGGGAGGTTAGGATGTAGAACAGCCAGACTGTAGCAGAGGGAGGTTAGAATGTAGAACAGCCAGACTGTAGCAGAGGGAGGTTAGGATGTAGAACAGCCAGACTGTAGCAGAGGGGGGTTAGGATGTAGAACAGCCAGACTGTAGCAGAGGGAGGTTAGGATGTAGAACAGCCAGACTGTAGCAGAGGGAGGTTAGAATGTAGAACAGCCAGACTGTAGCAGAGGGGGTTAGGATGTAGAACAGCCAGACTGTAGCAGAGGGGGGTTAGGATGTAGAACAGCCAGACTGTAGCAGAGGGGGGTTAGGATGTAGAACAGCCAGACTGTAGCAGAGGGAGGTTAGGATGTAGAACAGCCAGACTGTAGCAGAGGGGGTTAGGATGTAGAACAGCCAGACTGTAGCAGAGGGAGGTTAGGATGTAGAACAGCCAGACTGTAGCAGAGGGGGGTTAGGATGTAGAACAGCCAGACTGTAGCAGAGGGAGGTTAGGATGTAGAACAGCCAGACTGTAGCAGAGGGGGGTTAGGATGTAGAACAGCCAGACTGTAGCAGAGGGAGGTTAGGATGTAGAACAGCCAGACTGTAGCAGAGGGGGGTTAGGATGTAGAACAGCCAGACTGTAGCAGAGGGAGGTTAGGATGTAGAACAGCCAGACTGTAGCAGAGGGAGGTTAGAATGTAGAACAGCCAGACTGTAGCAGAGGGGGTTAGGATGTAGAACAGCCAGACTGTAGCAGAGGGAGGTTAGGATGTAGAACAGCCAGACTGTAACAGAGGGAGGTTAGGATGTAGAACAGCCAGACTGTAGCAGAGGGAGGTTAGGATGTAGAACAGCCAGACTGTAGCAGAGGGAGGTTAGGATGTAGAACAGCCAGACTGTAGCAGAGGGAGGTTAGGATGTAGAACAGCCAGACTGTAGCAGAGGGGGGTTAGGATGTAGAACAGCCAGACTGTAGCAGAGGGGGTTAGGATGTAGAACAGCCAGACTGTAGCAGAGGGAGGTTAGGATGTAGAACAGCCAGACTGTAGCAGAGGGGGGTTAGGATGTAGAACAGCCAGACTGTAGCAGAGGGGGGGTTTGGATGCAGAACAGCCAGGGAGAGAGACTGCCAGGTGAGGCGTCTGCCAAATATTTCCTTTTGATGATGTAGCTGCAAGTGTGACTCATCGGAAAGACAAATCAGTGGATGAATTGTTGATTAAATGTATCTGATGGTATGAAAGTGATATGAAAGTGATACATTGTATCTGATGGTACTAAAGTGATAATGTATCTGATGGTATTAAAGTGATAATGTATCTGATGGTACTAAAGTGATAATGTATCTGATGGTATTAAAGTGATAATGTATCTGATGGTATGAAAGAGGCCATTTACACCTGGCGTTAACATGCATTTTCTGTGATCAGATTGCAATCAGATTGTGTTTTATCACTTGAAATGCCAGGTGTAAAGACCCCCAAAAACGCATTGAAGAAGGATTGCAATCTGATCGGCCAAACCACCTCCGGAGGTGGTCAGGGATGCATTGTGTACACATTGAACACAAGTGTAAATGCAATGTGTCCTCTCAATCTGGATACAGCAACTGTATGTGGATTGAGAGGACAACCTTGCAATCAGATTGCAGAAAATGCATGTTAACGCCATGTGTAAATGGAATCAGGCTGAAGTGATAAAATACAATCTTGATTGTAATCTGATGGCAGAAACCACATGTTAACGCCAGGTGTAAATGGCCTCTTAGTGTGGTGGATTCAGAGATATTGTTGCTGCGTGACAGCAGTGAGGGGCTGTGTGCTTGTTGGTGCAGAGGGGTCTCCTCTGTCTCGACACACAATACTGGATTGGAAGAGGATCTCTTTCACTGCCGCCATCTGTCTGTTTTCCTAACTGCACCAATATTGTGCTGCGGCAACATGTAACTCACAGCCGCTGTCAGGCAAACAGCCTGTAGGACAACATTGTGTCCAAAATGTCAACTTTTCAGGGACAAAGAAAAAGAGGCGGCTTGTTGTTTTTACTGCCATCTGCTGGCCAGACATTTTGTTCGTTATCCAATGGGTGTTGAAAGGGTTTCGTAAGCCCGGGGGTGGGAGGATTTTCTCAACCCATAGAGGACCAATGAATCCTTCCACTCAAGTTAAAACATGCAAATCATCCAAAACGGGCATTTCTTCTCTCTCAGTGTCATGAACACCACAGGCTCTTTTTGGTGATCTAGCAACTGTGACCGTAGTTCTAAGTGGCTCTGGATGGAGCATCGGTTAAATGTTTTCTCGTCCTCCCTCGTTTCAGTTCCTCCGGTCATCCTGAAACTGGCAGAGCCAGAGCGGCGCCACGACACCTGCATTGAGTTCACGGTGCGCGGCTACCCCCACCCCAAGCTGCGCTGGTTCAACCCCAAGCAGCAGGAGATCCTCAAGAGCGACTTCATCCGGACCGAGATGGACTTCTACCAGGACTACCTGGAGGGCTGCTTGACCTTCCAGGATCCCACGCACTTGGACAACGGCAACTACACCCTGGAGGCCAGCAACTCCCTGGGCACCGTCACCAAGACCGTGTACGGACACTTCCTCATGGCGCCGGACATGGACGAGGAGGGTGAGTTGAGCTGAGGTCTGAGAAGGATTGTGTGACAATATTCTGTGACTTGAGGGAATGGGCATTATCTGAAATCTTTCTTAACTCACATCTTCCCCTCGTCTGAAGTCTTTTCACTGTGCCTTAGTGCAACATCCTGTTGTCTGTTAGTCGATATGCTCTGTATGTGTGTCTCAGTGTTATAGCTTTTGCACACCAAGTCCGTATTTTCGCACGAAATTGTCGCACGAAAAAAAGAAAGAATACGACCTCATTTGTGTCAATCATCATTAGTCGTGTTTCCATTACTCTCAGAAATGCGCAAAATCTATATATCGCAATAGAAAGTGGGTAATGGAAACACGTAAATTTCGAAAAACCTCCCAAATATCGCAAAAAGTTTTTGCGCTCTCATGAGGTGGTTTTTCAGACGTGTCGATATAGCAGTTTATCGCAAAAGTGTAATGGAAACACATTTTTCGCATTTGCATGTCATGTGACCCATCTTCCCCTTTGGAAACGGAGCGGAAAATGAAAGGAAAATGAGGGAGAAACGGTTCGATAAGCCGTGGCAAAACCTCCGCAGCAATTGGAAAACTTTTAAGCAACGCTACCTAGCAGAAAGACGAGTGTTGTGCAAAAGCGGAGCTGGGGAAAATAGATCATGTTTAATGACAGAAATCGCTCCATGGTGACAGGCTGCCTGTCTGTGTGCGCGCAGTTGTAGGCTACCTTTTTTCCTCTGCCTCTCGCGCTCACTGCATTCACTGCAGCCAGCAATATGTTGACACTCATTTTCTTTTGAATTGATAATCAGGCTCGTTTATATGCGTTGTAACTTCATGTTGTGATTTGCATTGAGCATGCAGGGGACGGGATTTGGGGCAGATCCCCGTGCGTAATCACTGTGGCAGCTGCTGCAACGGGGAATTTCGTTCAGGTGTGTGCGCCGTCACTCAAACTTAACTTCAATGGAAACGCCTACAAGTCGCAATTGTACATTGTCGAAATTGTAGAAATATCGCAATTATTTTGCGAAAAACTGTAATGGAAACACAGCTATTGACACACCGAGTCCGACAATTACGTCCGTCATTTAAGTTTTCGGACGAGGTTCGATTTTCTGCGTTTTTCCCATCAGTCAATAGATTTTTTTTGTGTTTTCAGATGACGGATTAAAAAACACGCATACGAAAACAATCGGACTGTGTGTGCAAAGACCTTTACTGTCTTGATTTGGCCATTTGTTTTGAACTGCTTGTGATTGCAGTAGCATTTTATGCCCAAGACTAATTTCCCCTCGGGGGCAATAAAGTTGATCTGATCTGATCTGATCTGATCTGATCTGATCTGATCTGATCTGATCTGATCTCATGGATTGGCCTGTGAAGGGCATTACATACTGTAGAGAAGAAGCAGCTATCGTAGCTGATAGCATCACGCTAACACCACCAGAGACAGCATTCTTCACTGTGCTGAGTACATGGGTGATGATGAGCGATGCATCGGCGTCAGCTGGCAGCGCTGAAGTCCTCATAAGCCCAGTAAATAACATGCTGAAGGGTGGCTAATATGGCTTTGATAATAATGGTTACCAACACATTTTCTACTGGCAGGTGGTTTTCCTCAAAGCACTCCAAGAAGGGAAACACAGGAGGGAGGGAGGGAGGGAGAAGTGTGTGTGTGTGTGTGTGTGTGTGTGGGGGGGGGTGGGGGTGTGTGTGCGTGTGTGTGTGTGTGTGTGTGTGTGTGTGTGTGTGTCTGTAGGGAGGGAGAAGTGTGTGAAAAGTGTAGCTCCCTAATTCCCACGAGAGTCAACACTGCAACTAAAGCCCATTATTGGGAATGATTCGTTAATTAATTAATGTCACAGTCGGATCAGGTGTTTTTCGCGCTTGGATTGCCCGGTCTAAACTACCTGTTGTAAGAATAATAAGATGTAAAATGTGGATCGTTCAAAACAGCACAAACATATCGAAGCTTTTGGCTGTGAAAGTTTCGAGTTTTCTTATTAAACTCTGCCGTCATGCCGTGTGATCCCTACTCATTGGAAAGCAGCCAGGGTTCATTCACAGTTCAGCCAGGTAAGATGATGGCTCGCCTGCAGTTCACCCTGCCTTCAGCAGGAGGCGGGATAAACCCACAAAGACGGTCACATTTCTCCCCATGGTCAATATTCCAAGGTTAATGGCTACCTTGTGTCAATGTATTGACTCAGCGTGACTGTATCACTCTTCTCTTTTGCAGAAATAGTGGAATATGGTGAATTATGCTCCTTTGTTTTAGTGTCGTACTGAACCAACAAATCACAGCTCAAACTAGCAGAGCCAGGCTTCTGCAGGACCATGTGCACCTGATCCACAATCATCTCCCACTATCTTTTTGGGCATTTCCCTCCAAGTTGTTTTGACTGCACCGAGTCACCAGATGGTCGACCTCCTGCCTGTATTCAGATTCGTCTCTGTCCGAGATGAGCCCTATGAGGGTGAGGGTGTCATCCATGAACTTCAGGACCTTGACCTTGACGAACATTTGAATGGATTTGCTCTAAAGGGACTCTAACTGTACCAAATGTCCACCCAGCACAACCACAGTCTCCTACTGCTACTGTGGCTCACAGGACTGCTGTCGGGGCTGAACCACGTGGGGGTTCACGCCTAGCTGAGGCAGGGGAGTGCGCTTCACATTTACTTCCCTGGCTTGGATCGGTCCAGCCAGCAGAGGGATTCAAACCGGCGACACACAACCTGCTTCTCTAACCTTTAACTAAGCAGCTAGAGTACAGCGTGTAAACAGGCCAGCATTTGTGTAGCTGTTTCGTCTCTTTCGGGTTCGTGGACCTAAGGGATTTCATTCCCATCCATTTTCCAATTGATGTTTCAAAAATAAAAAATAAAATTATGAAAAATTTCATAAAATCCCTACAAAAAGAGTCTATGGGGAAATGAATGGGGAACTCATCTCGTCAGGTCCCATGGTGAGACGTAGGCCCTCTGTAGGCAGTGCTGTGTAAATGTTTGTGAATACGTCGTGCGTGATCTTGCTGGAACGATGCGTCGGATCATAAACCTGCTGTGTGTGACGTGCAGCTTGGCCTCAGGCCGCTCACTGCCCGAGGAGATGCACAAAGTGGGCTGGTCTGACCTTTGACCTTCACCAGACTCTCTCCTCCATCTCCATACGAGGCCATTCTTTCTCATCAGCGATGGAGTATTAAGCTGGATGGAGACGGATGGACACTGACTGTGTGACTGGCTGCATTAGACAGAGGACGGCCATTCCCACGGACACACGCATACACACGCACGCACGCACGCACGCGCACACACACACACACACGCACGCACACACGCACACACACACGCACGCACACACACACACGCACACGCACGCACACACGCACACACACACGCACGCACACGCACACACACACACACACGTTGGGCGAGCAAAGGGGGAGAGGTGGATAGGTGATGAGAGTGTAACATTATAGCAGCAGTATGAGACTGATAGGCTGAATGATGTTAAAGCTGCTGAGTGAAGAGAGAGGAGGAGGAGGAGGAGGAGGAGGAGGAGGAGGAGGAGGAGGAGGAGGAGGAGGAGGAGGAAGGGTAGAGAGTAGTTAGGGCTCTCTCACACACACACACACACACACACACACACACACAGTAACACAGTGCTCCAGTGTGCTGTGTGTCTGAGCCAGTGGCAGTCAGTCTACCATGCGGCCATTAATTTGCCCACAATGACTGTGTGATGTGCTGGCTGGAGGCCTCAGTCACACTGGAGTCTCCCAGAGACCAGTTCATTTAATTTCATGACTCTGTGCTGTGTCCCTCCTCCTCCACCAGTCCTCTGCTCCCTCCACTCAGTCCTCTGCTCCCTCCACTCAGTCCTCTGCTCCCTCCACTCGCCAAAACACTGTTGTCCTTCCCATGGTGCCATGACATTGTTCTGACGACATGCCCAACAGTCTGAAAACTCCATGCCTGGCTCCACCCACAACCCAACAGTCTGAAAACTCCATGCCTGGCTCCACCCACAATCCAACAGTCTGAAAACTCCATGCCTGGCTCCACCCACAACCCAACAGTCTGAAAACTCCATGCCTGGCTCCACCCACAACCCAACAGTCTGAAAACTCCATGCCTGGCTCCACCCACAATCCAACAGTCTGAAAACTCCATGCCTGGCTCCACCCACAATCCAACAGTCTGAAAACTCCATGTCTGGCTCCACCCACAATCCAACAGTCTGAAAACTCCATGCCTGGCTCCACCCACAACCCAACAGTCTGAAAACTCCATGCCTGGCTCCATCCACAACCCAACAGTCTGAAAACTCCATGCCTGGCTCCACCCACAACCCAAGAGTCTGAAAACTCCATGCCTGGCTCCACCCACAATCCAACAGTCTGAAAACTCCATGCATGGCTCCACCCACAATCCAACAGTCTGAAAACTCCATGCCTGGCTCCACCCACAACCCAAGAGTCTGAAAACTCCATGCATGGCTCCATCCACAACCCAACAGTCTGAAAACTCCATGCCTGGCTCCATCCACAACCCAACAGTCTGAAAACTCCATGCCTGGCTCCATCCACAACCCAAGAGTCTGAAAACTCCATGCCTGGCTCCACCCACAACCCAAGAGTCTGAAAACTCCATGCCTGGCTCCATCCACAACCCAACAGTCTGAAAACTCCATGCCTGGCTCCATCCACAACCCAACAGTCTGAAAACTCCATGCCTGGCTCCACCCACAACCCAACAGTCTGAAAACTCCATGCCTGGCTCCATCCACAACCCAACAGTCTGAAAACTCCATGCCTGGCTCCACCCACAACCCAAGAGTCTGAAAACTCCATGCCTGGCTCCATCCACAACCCAACAGTCTGAAAACTCCATGCCTGGCTCCACCCACAGCCCAACAGTCTGAAAACTCCATGCCTGGCTCCACCCACAGCCCAACAGTCTGAAAACTCCATGCCTGGCTCCACCCACAGCCATGGCTTCTGGCAGCCTTGAGCATAAGCTTGCTCTAAACCTAACCTCAGTGACACCTGCCTCAGCCCAGCCACCTCTGGGATAATGGCCTGGGGTTTCGGTCTAATATGGTGCGCAGCTTTCAGACTTTTGGGGTTTTGTAATAATGTGACGTCGGGACAAAGGGCAGTCCCACTTTTCCCTTTGCTCAAATGTTGCCTTTTAAAGATGCAACATGGAGCGTTTTAAAGCACAATCAAGACATGATTATTCATTATTATTAGTCATTATTGTAAACAAAAAAATAAAGGTCATTGCCGAAAAGATTGGCTGCCAGCTACACTGCACTTTTGTGTGTGCCATTTCTGCAGGTTTGGCATGAAATCTGCTGGATTGCTTTACAACACAAATGGATATTGCTTTATGGCACAAAATATGAAGAGGATGCTGTTCTTTGTGGCAGGAAGCAATGGGGTTTATGGGAAATGTGGTCTTCACCAGCACTATTGGGGAGCCTACCAATTGACTTGACCATGGTTTCATTTGTTTACGGTAATTACCGGTATACATCTATCACACTATCCAAATTAATTTGACAATGATATGTTAATGTTTCAAAATGCTACGTGTCGCAACGTTTATAGGAATATATTTGATTTACCGTAAACACTTCCAGGCATGTGAATATTCAATTTATTATAATAACATTGCACAACGTCAAGCTCACTACACGGGACTTTCATTTCATTTAACAAATAATAATAAAAATAAATTGATACATTTTAATACAACACATTGGGAAAACAGCGGGACAAGCACAGTCTTTTCAGAGTTTACACACAAGGAGAGAAATACAAAGGAGAAAAAACGAACATTTTCAATTATCTATTAAGAACTTCCATCAAACATTAATTAAAACATTTAGCAATCATTTGGCTGTGTGGAGACGATTAGTGAAAATATGCCATCAGTGAAATACACTGGGGAAACACTTTAGGTGGCCTCATTCTAGTCTATTAACCTGCATATTAACCCATGGAAAAGTGTTTTAAGTACACACAGTGATATGTGTAATTATAACTAAATAAAATAGGTTCACAGGTTCATAAAGTGGGATACTTTTTGTGTGTAAATTAATATGCTATCAACATCCAGGTAATGTACTGGGTAACACTTATTTCAGTGTGTTTACTCAACATGATGTGCACTTCCATTTTAAATGTGCCGTTTGTGAAATACAGTTTTTATTTCAATTGTCTATTAGTTGTGTCCTAATAGTAGTGAATTAAGCTGTGTACTAAACTTTCCTCCACAACATCAACATGAACCCCCACTAAAAACATGCCATTCTTGTGTGTGTGTGTGTGTGTGTGTGTGTGTGTGTGCGTGTGCGTGTGTGTGGAAATAACACTGGAATAAGGCCATTATAAAATAAAGGGTTATCATAGTTTGTCAAATAGTCATTAGTTTGTTCTAGAGTAAATGCACCGTTAGTGTAAACCACAGAGATGTTAAGGTTGTATTCCTCTAACAGCTGTTTTGTGTTTTTGTGTTGCAGCTACTTCGACCCCGTCAGACGGAAACTCGGGGCGGCCAGACGAGGATACGTTCGGGGTGAGTTTCCTCCTTAACGATGTGATGATGAAAGGGCCTTTCTAAAGATGTCGCTCTGGACTCAGACTAAGTGCCGTGTGTTTCAAAGCGTGTCTAAGTGGCCTCTGTTTGGGCGTGATGCAGTGCGTGCAGTGCTGATGCACAGAGATTATGGAGCTGTACGTTTTAACGCTAACGATGTCCATGATGCTAACGCCGCGCGACACTGAGTAATGCTGTTTTGTTGTGATGTTATGAAATGGGATGTGGGGATTTTCTGTACAGCATTTGAAGCCAAAGCTGGCGAGTCGTTCTGATCACGTGTGCTACTGTAAGTGGCAACGTGGGCCAGATGCGTTTTACGGCTTACGTTGCAGATCCGGCAAAACTGCCCGATCGAGTCTCGCCCATGTTAATAGATGGGCCAACATATTATTATGCGGTATGGAAAAATGACGCACCTGTTCTATTTTTGTTGGATCCCGCGCGCTCTGACAGATTACATGAGTGTGGGTCTGTTCGCAGCCGTACCACATCTGGGCGGTGTACATTAGCCCTATAAGTCAAGGCTGGGGAGTTGATCTGATCAGTTGTGATACTGTTAGGTGCTCTCCATCTAATGACACACATAAAGAGTGGAAGTCAAGTGACAGGGTTACTGTAATCTGGAGTGTTCCTATTCGTGTTGAATAGGTGATACTTGGGATTACATGTCAGATTATTTAGGTAAACATTTTATGTTGAAATATGGTCAAATTGAACTCTGTAACTGGTAACTTGGGGTCAGCTATCCCCCCCCCCATTTTATTTTTTATCGAAATTAGACCTACTTTTTTGTTTATTTGTATTATTATTATTATTATTATTATTATTATTATTATTATTATTATTATTATTATTATTATTATCATTATCAAATCAAATTAACATCAACAGAAAAGCACAACAAAAGACCAGTAATTGCATACCGGTATAACAGAGATTAGACCCACTGATATTAAGAATATCTTTTCCAAGGGAAACCTCATTTTTCTTTTCCAATGTAAATGTATCTTCCCGGCTCACGCTGCACGGATAGTAAATCTGGGAAGCAGATGAGGATTACAGTCTGTCAGATGAAATACATCACATCCAAGACGGCCGTTTCACTCCACGTTCTTTCCAGATTGGAGTAATCTATGAGAAAAGCAACAGTAATCAGATTGCATGACTCAATTGCTATAATCCACTGGATTACACATGCCGATTGCAGTATGTATTTACCTCGTCAACAGAGAAGAGCCATCGCTGCGTCACTGAGTCTCACCCACTGCTTCTCCCTCAGGTGTCCATCGCTGTCTGAGTCTCACCCACTGCTTCTCCCTCAGGTGTCCATCGCTGTCTGAGTCTCACCCACTGCTTCTCCCTCAGGTGTCCATCGCTGTCTGAGTCTCACCCACTGCTTCTCCCTCAGGTGTCCATCGCTGTCTGAGTCTCACCCACTGCTTCTCCCTCAGGTGTCCATCGCTGCGTCACTGAGTCTCACCCACTGCTTCTCCCTCAGGTGTCCATCGCTGCGTCACTGAGTCTCACCCACTGCTTCTCCCTCAGGTGTCCATCGCTGTTGGCTTGGCGGGCTTCGCTTGCCTCCTCCTCCTCATCCTCTTTGTCCTCATCAACAAATATGGCCGCCGCTCCAAATTCGGT
>NC_139651.1:16855518-16870518 GCF_964638095.1 Poromitra crassiceps | reverse complement strand
GAGCGGTCATACCACCAGCGCTGGTTCCTCCTCTCAGAGCGGTCATACCAGCCCTGGTTCCTCCTCTCAGAGCGGTCATACCAGCCCTGGTTCCTCCTCTCAGAGCGGTCATACCAGCCCTGGTTCCTCCTCTCAGAGCGGTCATACCAGCACTGGTTCCTCCTCTCAGAGCGGTCATACCAGCCCTGGTTCCTCCTCTCAGAGCGGTCATACCAGCCCTGGTTCCTCCTCTCAGAGCGGTCATACCAGCCCTGGTTCCTCCTCTCAGAGCGGTCATACCAGCCCTGGTTCCTCCTCTCAGAGCGGTCATACCAGCCCTGGTTCCTCCTCTCAGAGCGGTCATACCAGCCCTGGTTCCTCCTCTCAGAGCGGTCATACCAGCCCTGGTTCCTCCTCTCAGAGCGGTCATACCAGCACTGGTTCCTCCTCTCAGAGCGGTCATACCAGCCCTGGTTCCTCCTCTCACAGTGGTCATACCAGCGCTGGTTCCTCCTCTCAGAGCGCTTTGCACCCTCACACTGTGGGAAGGCATAAAGCAGGTTGACTTTCAGTGGAAGCAGCAATTGTCTCCGCTGGTCATGGGAGAGATTGAAGGTATAAAAAGGCTGGATTTGAATTGAGGCGATGTCACTATGGGCTCTTTCAGCAGCACTGTACCATTGTTTTTCTTTCCCCTCCGCTCTCCTGTGGTGGAGAATCAGCAGGAAGGCCTGAAGAAGTCGTTACCTCTGGATGGAGCCATATTGGATTTTCACTGCACTAAATCACTGAGGCTCTTTTGGTTGTTGGACTTATATCACCCACCGTTTCTGGGCATCCAATAACAACCCTGTTGTTTTCTTTTTTTCTTTTATGTGGTCGCAGTGTGTGTGTGTGTGTGTGTGTGTGTGTGTGTGTGTGTGTGTGTGTGTGTGTGTGTGTGTGTGTGTGTGTGTGTGTGTGTGTGTGTGTGTGTGTGTGTGTGTGTGTGTGTGTGTGTGTGTGTGTACTACATTCAGTTGATTTGCTGGCCTCTCAAGGCCCACACTGCCAGGCATGGCCACTAGCTGGCCTGCATTTACAGCCCTGACTGATGCACTGTTGCTCTGTTCATGTGCTTGTTATGATGCTCTTTTATGAAAGATACTTTGTGTGTGTGTGTGTGTGTGTGTGTGTGTGTGTGTGTGTGTGTGTGTGTGTGGGGAAATTAACTCATAGATAACCTGTTGCTCTGGTCAATATGGTGTCCACCTACCTCCCAGCTACAACAGCAGCAGCCAGTCACTCACATGTGATCCACATGTGATCCACTCAGTCTGTTTTACAAAGAGTTTTCCGTCAGCGGGCGATCGATCATGCTTCTTTTGTTGTTGATCATAGAGCAGAGAGAGAGAGAGAGGGAGAGAGAGAGAGAGAGAGGGAGAGAGGGAGAGAGAGAGAGGGAGGGAGAGAGAGAGAGAGGGAGAGAGAGGGAGAGAGAGAGAGAGGGAGAGAGGGAGAGAGAGAGAGGGAGATAGAGAGAGAGGGAGAGAGAGAGAGAGGGAGAGAGAGAGAGAGAGAGAGAGAGCGAGAGAGAGAGAGAGGGAGAGAGAGAGGGAGAGAGAGAGGACATATGAAGGTATCAGTAATAAGTGTTATACTCCCCTTTCATCTTGTCAAGTTGTGGTTGAAAATTACACCACTCTTTTGTTATCTGATCTATTTTCTACTATAAAATGTCCTCAAAGTGATGTCTGAGCAATCATCATCATGTCTGTCTGTCTGTCTGTCTGTCTGTCTGCGATTTTGCTCCCACATTGTGAGATTTGTGATGATTTTGGTCAGTGATGATGTCACAATGTCTATGACATCATCAGTGATGTCACCCGAGCACTCGATGATGTCATCAGTGATGTCACGCGAGCAATTGTGATGTCACTGATGATGATCCATCCAGATTGGAATCTTTGGATGAAACAAGTTTGAAATGGGCCTCGACTGGTCTGCAAGCTGGTCAGGAAATGAGATTCTGAGACCTTAACCCTTGTAACACTGCTAGATACCGAGTCACTAACTCCTCTCACACTGCTACACTGAGTCTTTAACCCCTCTAACACACTGATTTGGTCAGTCAAATGAAATGACCAAGTCAGAATGCCATATTCACAAATGTTGCACCATCTGGAAGTGGAAAGATGCCAAATAAAAAAATAAAAATAAAGCCTCATATGTGCAAATTTTATGGAGATCAAATCGGATAATGGCAAGGTGCCCGCATTGTTGCCAGCAAGTCCGGCAAGCAAGGGAGAGACAGAAACGCATAGAGGCCAGATCAAATCAAATCAGATCAGATCAGATCAGATCAGATCAGAGAATGCCACAGCTATAAACAGGCTTTAGGGTGCAAAGGGTCTTCGTGGATTCAAGTTGAAGCACAGAATTGACACTTGGCTTTGGTGATGAAGGGCTCTTTCCTTGCGGTGCTGATTCTGAGGGATTATTTGCACCGTGCACGATTTGAAATGCATCAATGTTTTAGTGATAAAGAGGAAACTCTGCACCAGTAGCCCAGGCAACCGAGGTGAAAATGAAAGTGCAAATTGCACTCCTAATGCAATTTCTAACCTTTACCTGAGTCTTTCACCTCTCCAACACTACTAAGCCCTGTGTCTTTAAAGGTATACGATGCAACTACTTCATTCAAGAACGTTACAGACTTATAGAAAAGTTTCCCCTCAAAAACATCAGTTATGACACATACAATACTGTGGCAGTGTGTTCATGTGGTTGGACATTGTTTTGCTGTGTTTTGTGTTTATGTGGTCGAGTGAGCTTGACAATACATAGGGGAGAGAGAGCGCCAGAAAACTGTTGAAACGCAGGGATTAAACTTTTTTTTTTTTTTCTGCTTCAAAATGCTCTGGGAAGAAGCTCAATTTCCTGGTTTTAGCCCACGCTGTCTCCGGTGTGCTGATGCGATCCACTCTCAGAACATCTTAGCGATGCTATTGGCTGGGCTGTTGCGCTGTGAGTGATGTTATTGGCTGGGCGTTATACAGCCCCACGTGGACCTCTACACAATTTATCCGCTCAAATACGTCCCGGCACAGCCAAAGAAATATAAACACCACCAAAGTCAGGCAGGGGCCAGCGTTGCTCCACATAAACACACTGCCACAGTATTGTATGCATCATAAATTATGTTTTTGAGGGGAAACCTTTCTATAAGTTAATGTTTTTTTTACTGAACTATTTGCATAGTATACTTTTAAAGTTGTTCATGATTTTGGCGACACCTTACAGTAGGTTATAAGCAGTCATTGCTTTGGTGTTTTTCACTCAGTGTAGGAGCTGACCCAACGTACTACAGTGTGCAGTTGTTTACCCTAACCTTGAAGTGGCTATGCCTGAATAACTATTGTATGTGTTATCAAGGATTATTACTTTAACCCAATTAATACTACCGGTATATGGTTGGATATGCCTGCCGGTGTTGACTGATCCATATCGGCTAGACACCAAACACTCCAAACACCAAACACTTCAAATGAGGCAGCAGAGATGGGATTTACTAATCACATCCTGACACTGGCACATTCATACTCACTTAGCTCATGATTCTGTTCACATTCATATTAATTTAGCTCATGCTGCTGTTCACATTCATATTCATTTAGCATGCTGCTGTTCACATTCATATTCATTTAGCTCATGCTGCTGTTCACATTCAGATTCATTTAGCTCATGCTGCTGTTCACATTCATATTCATTTAGCTCATGATTCTGTTCACATTCATATTCATTTAGCTCATGCTGCTGTTCACATTCAGATTCATTTAGCTCATGCTGCTGTTCACATTCATATTAGTTTAGCTCATGCTGCTGTTCACATTCATATTAGTTTAGCTCATGCTGCTGTTCACATTCATATTAGTTTAGCTCATGCTGCTGTTCACATTCATATTAGTTTAGCTCATGCTGCTGTTCACATTCATATTAGTTTAGCTCATGCTGCTGTTCATTCATATTAGTTTAGCTCATGCTGCTGTTCACATTCATATTAGTTTAGCTCATGCTGCTGTTCACATTCATATTAGTTTAGCTCATGCTGCTGTTCACATTCATAGTAGTTTAGCTCATGCTGCTGTTCACATTCATATTAGTTTAGCTCATGCTGCTGTTCACATTAATATTCATTTAGCATGCTGCTGTTCACATTCATATTAATTTAGCTCATGCTGCTGTTCACATTCATATTAATTTAGCTCATGCTGCTGTTCACATTCATATTCATTTAGCATGCTGCTGTTCACATTCATATTAATTTAGCTCATGCTGCTGTTCACATTCATATTCATTTAGCTCATGCTGCTGTTCACATTCAGATTCATTTAGCTCATGCTGCTGTTCACATTCATATTCATTTAGCTCATGCTGCTGTTCACATTCATATTCATTTAGCTCATGCTGCTGTTCACATTCAGATTAATTTAGCTCATGCTGCTGTTCACATTCATATTCATTTAGCTCATGCTGCTGTTCACATTCAGATTAATTTAGCTCATGCTGCTGTTCACATTCAGATCCGTTTAGCTCATGCTGCTGTTCACATTCATATTCATTTAGCTCATGCTGCTGTTCACATTCAGATTAATTTAGCTCATGCTGCTGTTCACATTCAGATTAATTTAGCTCATGCTGCTGTTCACATTCATATTCATTTAGCTCATGCTGCTGTTCACATTCAGATTAATTTAGCTCATGCTGCTGTTCACATTCAGATTAATTTAGCTCATGCTGCTGTTCACATTCAGATCCGTTTAGCTCATGCTGCTGTTCACATTCAGATCCATTTAGCTCATGCTGCTGTTCACATTCATATTAGTTTAGCTCATGCTGCTGTTCACATTCAGATCCATTTAGCTCATGCTGCTGTTCACATTCATATTAGTTTAGCTCATGCTGCTGTTCACATTCATATTAGTTTAGCTCATGCTGCTGTTCACATTCAGATCCATTTAGCTCATGCTGCTGTTCACATTCATATTAGTTTAGCTCATGCTGCTGTTCACATTCATATTAGTTTAGCTCATGCTGCTGTTCACATTCATATTAGTTTAGCTCATGCTGCTGTTCACATTCATATTAGTTTAGCTCATGCTGCTGTTCACATTCATATTAGTTTAGCTCATGCTGCTGTTCACATTAATATTAGTTTAGCATGCTGCTGTTCACATTCATATTAGTTTAGCTCATGCTGCTGTTCACATTCATATTAGTTTAGCTCATGCTGCTGTTCACATTCATATTCATTTAGCTCATGCTGCTGTTCACATTCATATTAGTTTAGCTCATGCTGCTGTTCACATTCATATTAGTTTAGCTCATGCTGCTGTTCACATTCATATTAGTTTAGCTCATGCTGCTGTTCACATTCATATTAATTTAGCTCATGCTGCTGTTCACATTCATATTAGTTTAGCTCATGCTGCTGTTCACATTCATATTCATTTAGCTCATGCTGCTGTTCACATTCATATTCATTTAGCTCATGCTGCTGTTCACATTCAGATTCATTTAGCATGCTGCTGTTCACATTCAGATCCATTTAGCTCATGCTGCTGTTCACATTCATATTAGTTTAGCTCATGCTGCTGTTCACATTCAGATTCATTTAGCTCATGCTGCTGTTCACATTCATATTCGTTGAGCATGCTGCTGTTCACATTCAGATCCATTTAGCTCATGCTGCTCTTCACATTCAGATCCATTTAGAGATTGGCCAGTCTACCCCTTAGTCATTTGTCTTGATTGAAATAGACCATTTTCAGATTTTTAGACCGAACACTGACACACACACTCAGTCACACTGATACGCACACATGCACAGACACATGCACACACCACCACATCTCTGCTAGCCTCCATGATCCAGGCGTGTGTGTCAGGGCAGCTTACCTCCTCTCCGCTACATTAGCTGAACCAGGCCTGGGGATGATCAGCCCACAAATACACTCACACACACTGCAGCATTTACTGCATCACTGCCTGGCCTGGCCTCCAGTGGCCACACTAAGCTCTGCCACCGAGCACTGAGACGGACAGGCAGACAGACAGACAGACAGACAGACAGGCAGGCACTGGCAGACAGACAGACAGACAGGCAGGCAGGCAGGCAGGCACTGGCAGACAGACAGACAGACAGACAGACAGACAGACAGGCTGGCTGGCAGACACACAGACAGACAGACAGACAGACACACGGACAGGCAGACACACAGACAGACAGACAGATAGACAGACAGACAGCCATGCAGACAGATAGACAGACAGACAGACAGACAGACAGACAGGCAGACAGACAGATAAACAGACAGCCATGCAGACAGAAAGACAGACAGACAGACAGACAGCCATGCAGACAGACAAATACACAGACAGACAGACAGACAGACAGACAGGCAGACAGACAGCCATGCAGGCAGACAGACAGACAGATAAACAGACAGCCATGCAGACAGACAGACAGACAGACACTGCAGCTATGTTTCCATCCAAATGTCAAGCAGATTTTAAGCAAAGATTTGAGATGCGGCAACTATTCAGTGTAAATTAGATTTCCAGAAGCTGGGTTGAACTGAATCGACTGAATGTAAAACAATAGATAGATAGATAGATAGATAGATAGATAGATAGATAGATAGATAGATAGGTTGATTGGTTTGATTGATTGATTGATTGATTGATTGATTGATTGATTGATTGATTGATTGTGTCCAGTCCCATTGCGCAACAGTGATAACATAAAGACCTACCAATTATTAATAATAATTTTATTTGAATGTGATGTCATCTCTCTGGCTTAGTGGATGCGATAAGTAGAGCACATTAATGTTGGGCTATATTGCTTCACATTTATTATTATAACATGTTTTTAAAAACATGTAGCCATGTGATTGTGAAAACATCTAGCCATACATCTCCATACATTACCATATTGCTCTAGGCAATAGGGTAATGTACTGTAATATGGTAATTGACTGACAGTAAAAGAGATGTATGGACGGAGTGGGTGTGACGTAAGTGGAAGCAACATCTTTGACATTTGACATTCAACATTTGACCATTTCTTAGGTTTTTTTGCAATATTGAGGAAATCTTATGGAAATTTCCCATTTGCATTCAGCTTTCCTAATTTGAGGCAACATATGTCACATAAAAATACTTGGATGAAACCTAGCAACAGTGATACAAATCACTAACGTCTTGACTTCCGTGCACTAATGGTGTTTACTCTTTGCTCAGTTGGTGCAGCACCAACCGCCTTAATTGGCTGCAATTTATTCTTTCAAATACCAGCGACAGATGGGGCCTGCCAAGAAGACAGCAAAAGGCAGACCGGGAAGGGCTTCTTTATATACAGTATATACTGTATATACCGGTGTGTGTATATACTGTATATGTATATATATATATATATTCTGAATAACAGCCATTTAAATTTGAGTTGTTTATTCCTTTCATATTTCCATACTTGGTAAGCGTTTTATAAAAGCAGTAGATCACTTCAGACTGTGATGTATGCTCATTAGAGCACAGCTAAGGGTTGTGGGGGTGGAGGGCGAAAACACCCACTACCTGTCATGATCTATTGCTTGTATATGTATACTGTGTGTGTGTGTGTGTGTGTGTGTGTGTGTGTGTGTGTATATATTTATATATTTATATTTTATATTTATATTTAGTCAAGTCAAGTCAAGTTTATTTGTATAGCACATTTCATACACAGAGGCAATTCAAAGTGTTTCACATAAAATGGTTGACAGGAAAATAAATCTCAGCCTGTAGCATCTCTGTCTGTAGCATCTCTGTCTGTAGTGTAGCATCTCTGCCTGTAGCATCTCTGTCTGTAGCATCTCTGTCTGTAGTGTAGCATCTCTGTCTGTAGCATCTCTGTCTGTAGTGTAGCAGCTCTGCCTGTAGCATCTCTGTCTGTAGTGTAGCATCTCTGCCTGTAGCATCTCTGCCTGTAGCATCTCTGCCTGTAGAATCTCAGCCTGTAGCATCTCTGTCTGTAGTGTAGCATCTCTGTCTGTCTGTAGCATCTCTGTCTGTAGCATCTCTGTCTGTAGTGTAGCATCTCTGCCTGTAGCATCTCTGTCTGTAGTGTAGCATCTCTGCCTGTAGCATCTCTGCCTGTAGCATCTCTGTCTGTAGTGTAGCATCTCTGCCTGTAGCATCTCTGTCTGTAGCATCTCTGTCTGTAGTGTAGCATATCTGTCTGTAGTGTAGCATCGCTGTCTGTCTGTAGCATCTCTGTCTGTAGCATCTCTGTCTGTAGTGTAGCATCTCTGTCTGTAGCATCTCTGTCTGTAGTGTAGCATCTCTGCCTGTAGCATCTCTGTCTGTAGTGTAGCATCTCTGCCTGTAGCATCTCTGCCTGTAGCATCTCTGTCTGTAGTGTAGCATCTCTGCCTGTAGCATCTCTGTCTGTAGCATCTCTGTCTGTAGTGTAGCATCTCTGCCTGTAGCATCTCTGTCTGTAGTGTAGCATCTCTGCCTGTAGCATCTCTGCCTGTAGCATCTCTGTCTGTAGTGTAGCATCTCTGCCTGTAGCATCTCTGTCTGTAGCATCTCTGTCTGTAGTGTAGCATATCTGTCTGTAGTGTAGCATCGCTGTCTGTCTGTAGCATCTCTGTCTGTAGCATCTCTGTCTGTAGTGTAGCATCTCTGTCTGTAGCATCTCTGTCTGTAGTGTAGCATCTCTGCCTGTAGCATCTCTGTCTGTAGTGTAGCATCTCTGCCTGTAGCATCTCTGCCTGTAGCATCTCTGTCTGTAGTGTAGCATCTCTGCCTGTAGCATCTCTGTCTGTAGCATCTCAGCGACAGCACCTTCTTGCCTGCCTTCCCTTCCTTCTCTTTGCACCTTGTATGGGAAGAGAAACGACAAAAATGTTCTGTTTTTACTTATTCATCTAGCTCAAAGTTGTATGAGTGCCTCCCTCTATAGGAGCCTGGCGGTGGTGCTGTCTGGCCCTGGGATGAATTTAGAATAGGAGGGGGCTGGCTGAGCGGAGTGGGTGTTCCTGATCAAAACAGGACTATCTTTTTCATGTATTTTGGTCTGCTAATAGCTAAGTGCCCTCTGTTGTCTCTGTGTCTGTCTGTAGAGCGCTCCTCCGCTGTACCTTGCATTGTATAGTAACCTGCCACAGCAAAAGGCTGAGAGCTGATAGTCTTCGAGGTCCTGTAAACGCAGGTGAGGTCCAGGAAAAAGGGCCACCTCGACAATGTTCAGTATTTCCATGTTTGAATGAGTATTGATCTGGAACTCTTCACCTCCTGTTCCATTGTGTTACCGTTAAATCATTTCCCTGTTCCTGGATTGAGAAAAGCGCCACTGAGAATCTCCACACGTCAGCCTTTTTCTTTTCCGTGTCGATCCAATTTCGTGTATTGGTATTGCTTCAACTCCTTAATGCTTTGTTTTTTTCCACCACCTGTATTAACCTTTATTTAAAGAGCTTTGCTCACGCAGGACCCCTGCTTCTGCAGCACCGGCCTGCTGTGCTGTGCATTTACACAGCAGCAGTCTACTAATGCCAGTTCAGTTGAGCCACTGATATCGTATCATAGCGATTTATGGGTCTGGAGGGATCTGGACGCAAGCCTGTTATTCACTGGCAGTTATTTCGGACAGATACTCGGCCAAGACGCCTGATTGGCTGGTCGATGTAGGTGGGCGGGACTAATCTACCGATGACGACGCATTACAGAGCGCAGGAGCAACACACATGTAGCATAATCTCTGATAACGAACCCAAAGGCTTTATTGGTGGAGCTTAATTGACCTGCTAGCTCCTCTGGTGGCTACAGAAATGCTACTGCCAAATCCTCCTCTTATTGTCATTTGCCCGTTGGTCAGTTAAGGATCGGTTGCGCGGAAATTGTCGTTGACGAGGGTCCATCTCACTCGAAAACGGTATATGTACAACATAGCACACTGTTGTCTTCACTGGGAAGTCAACTCTGTTGCCATGAGGTGCGTCAGCGTCCTCCTGTTTTGTTACCGACATTGGTCAAAGAGTTTACTGATTGACAACTAACAGCATCACTTTGGGCTAAAAAGATGTCAGAGAATCGGTGGTGGACAGGCTCGTGTCCACAGACCCTTATGAGGTGTTCATTCGAGGCTGGACATCAGGCTAATATGCACTATTCAATTATCTTTTTGAGTATAGACAGCCGGTGAGAGAAGAGAGAGAATCCATATTGGCTCAGTGAGACACTTTAATTTTCCGCCTTGAACTTTCATTCAACCTACCAACCATCTTCTGTATCCTGGAGGACTTTGCTAATGATTATTGCGTGCGTAGTTTCTGCAATTTACACGAGTCCTTGAAATAGACTCAGAATAGTGCTGATGACTTGCTTCCAAGTTAATGAACATTGAGGGACTAGTCTCGCTAGACAGCTCTCTCTCTCTCGTGGAGTTACAGGGGAGCCAGATTGGACCGTATTCCCTCACATCTTGTCAAACTGGACTGGCTGTTTCCCTGTCGGCTACAAATTGTCCGAATCATCCATTTACAAGTGTTGCTGTCCGTGTTGCAGCCATGAGACGGGCTCTCAGAAAGCATGTTCAAAGCAGACTGTGGTTGAGATAAACGCCCCAGCATTCAGCTTGGCTAATATGAGGGCAGATAAATGGTGTCTGGCTCAGAGTGTAACCAATGGAGAAAGTTTTCTTCGTAGGAGAACTCCACCAAACAGTCTGAACAGAGAGGCAGGGGTCTGCCCTGTGAGCCTGGCTCTGGAGACAATCTGAACAGAGAGGCAGGGGTCTGCCCTGTGAGCCTGGCTCTGGAGACAGGCTGAACACACAGATAGCCTATATAGCTCAGCTACAGTAGCATCCTGCTGGTGGAGTTCTACATTTCAGACGTTGGTCCTCCAGAAGGGTTTATGGCTCCAGCGTGGCTTTTCCAGGTTTTGCTCTCAATACTGCACCGGGGAGCGCCAGCGCCCACTAGAGGTGGGAAGGTGATTTCCAGGTTCTGAAAGAATGTAGCTGGTAAGTCTTTCAGGACTGAACGAGAGCAGCACACTCTGAAGGCTTTTAGGCCACATCTAACGGTTAGCCTACCTAATCTAACAGTTAGCCTACCTAATCTAACAGTTAGCCTACCTAATCTAACGATTAGTCTACCTAATCTAACGGTTAGCCTACCTAATCTAACGGTTAGCCCACCTACTCTAACGGTTAGCCTACCTAATCTAATGGTTAGCTAACCTAATATTATGGTTAGCCTACCTAATCTAACGGTTAGCCTACCTAATCTAACGGTTAGCGTACCTAATCTAACGGTTAGTCTACCTAATCTAACGGTTAGCCTACCTAATCTAATGGTTAGCCCACCTAAGGTTTGCCTACCAAATCTAACAGTTAGCCTACCTAAGCTTAGCCTACCTAAGCTTAGCCTACCTAATCTAACGGTTAGCCTACCTAATCTAACGGTTAGCGTACCTAATCTAACGGTTAGTCTACCTAATCTAACGGTTAGCCTACCTAATCTAACGGTTAGCCTACCTAATCTAACGGTTAGCCTACCTAATCTAATGGTTAGTCTACCTAATCTAACGGTTAGCCACCCTCATCTAACGGTTAGCCTACCTAATCTAATGGTTAGCCCACCTAAGGTTTGCCTACCAAATCTAACAGTTAGCCTACCTAAGCTTAGCCTACCTAATCTAACGGTTAGCCTACCTAATCTAACGGTTAGCCTACCTAAGGTTAGCCTACCTAATCTAACGGTTAGCCTACATAAGGTTTGCCTACCAAATCTAACGGGTTAGCCTATACCTAAGGTTAGCCTACCTAAGGTTAGCCTACCTACTTTAGTGTGAATTGTAGCCGCAAGCCCAGTGAAAAGCTCACATTATCTAACAGCCGAATGTAGAGAGCTGCACGCTCACTCATCCGCTGGACAGGAAAGGGATATTTTGTCTACTGACAGATAAGAGCTGGTGTAAAATACAAAATAGTGCACTCTACTATAACAGTGACAGTAGTCTACTGTCTGTAGGATCCCATCAGCTCAGTAACCCTCGAGCCAGTCCACCCTGGTCAGACAGGCACGCCTGCCTTCTGCTTAACATGGAGGACAGCCATGCTTCTCCCCATCCACCTCTCCCCAGTCTGTTAGTCTTTCTTAAGTGCTGCTCAAGTTTGAGCACTAGAAAGTCACTGTTTTGTAATCACAACTAAGGGATTACTTATTTACACACACACACACACACACACACACACACACAGACACACAATCTCTCTCACGCACGCACGCACGCACACACACACACACACACACACACACACAATCTCTCTCACGCACGCAAGCATGCACGCACACACGCACGCACGCACACACACACACACACACACACACACACACACACACACACAGTATCTCTCTCTCTTCATCTCGCTGTCTCCCTAGTCACTTTCTCTATTTGTATCTCTCTTGTTCTCTCTCTCTCTCTCTCTCGTTCCCTCTCTCTCTATCACTGCATCTCAGCCTCTCTCTCTCTCCCTCTCTTCACTGCATCTCAGCCTCTCTCTCTCCCTCTCGTTCACTGCATCTCAGCCTCTCTCTCTCTCTCTCTCTCTCTCCCCTCACTAATGGAGTTAGTGAGCGCCGAGGATAAACAATTAAAACTAAATTCATTTGAATGAATTAAAGAGCAGAGAGCTGCAGAAGCTGATACTTTAGAGCCAGAATGAATTAGCCAGCATGTCTGCTTTAGTAGCACTTTACTGGCCTTATTGCAGTCCATTAACCTGTGTATTAACCCGTGGAGAAGTACACGTTGTGCTGTGTGGATGCAGACTAAATACAGGAAGTACACATTGTGCTGTGTGGATGCAGACTAAATACAGGAAGTACACATTGTGCTGTGTGGATGCAGGCTAAATACAGGAAGAAGTACACATTGTGCTGTGTGGATGCAGACTAAATACAGGAAGTACACATTGTGCTGTGTGGATACAGACTAAATACAGGAAGTACACATTGTGCTGTGTGGATGCAGGCTAAATACAGGAAGTACACATTGTGCTGTGTGGATGCAGGCTAAATACAGGAAGTACACATTGTGCTGTGTGGATACAGACTAAATACAGGAAGTACACATTGTGCTGTGTGGATGCAGGCTAAATACAGGAAGTACACATTGTGCTGTGTGGATGCAGGCTAAATACAGGAAGTACACATTGTGCTGTGTGGATACAGACTAAATACAGGAAGTACACATTGTGCTGTGTGGATGCAGGCTAAATACAGGAAGTACACAGTGTGCTGTGTGGATGCAGGCTAAATACAGGAAGTACACATTGTGCTGTGTGGATACAGACTAAATACAGGAAGTACACATTGTGCTGTGTGGATACAGACTAAATACAGGAAGTACACATTGTGCTGTGTGTATACAGACTAAATACAGGAAGTACACATTGTGCTGTGTGGATACAGACTAAATACAGGAAGTACACATTGTGCTGTGTGGATACAGACTAAATACAGGAAGTACACATTGTGCTGTGTGGATGCAGACTAAATACAGGAAGTACACATTGTGCTGTGTGGATGCAGACTAAATACAGGAAGAAGTACACATTGTGCTGTGTGGATGCAGGCTAAATACAGGAAGTACACATTGTGCTGTGTGGATGCAGACTAAATACAGGAAGTACACATTGTGCTGTGTGGATGCAGACTAAATACAGGAAGAAGTACACATTGTGCTGTGTGGATGCAGGCTAAATACAGGAAGTACACATTGTGCTGTGTGGATGCAGACTAAATACAGGAAGATGGACTCCTACAGTGGCTGCTGCTGTATGTGAACATTGCTCTTGTGTTTAGTAGCGTGCAGCAGCTGCTGCCTGTAAGCCTTCAGACAGCGAGTGGTGACAGATGAACCCTGACCAAAAGATCACCTTCTGAATCCGGACGTCTCCCTGCATCATTCTCCAGCGAGCGCTGACAGGAGATGCACTCGCCGATGGACCCGTGCGCGTTCACAGCCGGGCGTCTGAAAGACTTCAGTGCGTTCACAGTATGAACGACTTCCAGAGGCTGTTAAGGAAATGCCAGGGCCATCTGTGCTGCTCTAAGAGGGTGTGAAATGAAGATGGAGTGTGTGTCACACGGCCAGGAGAGGTCATTATGGTCCCTCAAAGGCAGCACATTATGTCCATTTCACGGTGGCACTCTCCGCAGGTCACCGCGTTTCGTCTCTTTCTCCTCCTCCTCCTCCGTCTCTGCAGCACCTGACTGTACTCTGACTGTAATCCTGCCTAATGGCTCCAGAGGTGTGTTGTGAGTTCAAGTGTGCATGGAGACGCGTGACGTTCAGGAGCAGCAGCTAAATGCACGACGCTGGCTCTGATTAGACGCAGACAGATGGCATCGGGATGTTGCTTCTTGTGCTCGCAACAACAATCTCTCTCTCTCTCTCTCTCTCTCTCTCTCTGTGTCTCTCTCTCTGTTTCTCTCTCTGTGTCTGTCTCTGTCTCTCTCTCTGTCTCTGTCAGATTTTTATTTTATGTGTGTGCGTGCGTGCGTGTGTGTGTGTGTGTGTGTGTGTGTGTGTGTGTGTGTGTGTGTGTGTGTGTGCGCGTGCGTGTGTGTGTGTCCGTGTTTGAGGAGCTCTGGCGTGTTCACTTTTTAAGCTCCAGTAAAGATTCTGGTATTGGCGGAAACTAGCATTCCAGATGAATATGGAGGTACCATGTTAGGGCCATGTTATGCTAGCTCACTGGGAAGTGGGGCTAAAATGGCTCCAAATCGGTGACATTTTTGACAAAGGTAAATATGAGTATATCATACTATGAGTAGTATGACTATTTCAAACGGGTCCCTTCACCTCCCACATCAAGATAACTGAATGAAATTGGGCTCATTAAAACCACAAGTCTCTCATCCTTATAGCCAGGGGCGGACTGGGATCATAATTCAGGCCGGGCATTAGATACCAAGCAGG
>NC_139651.1:16815518-16850518 GCF_964638095.1 Poromitra crassiceps | reverse complement strand
ATTGCATCATAATGACGTGTCATTGATCATAATGATGTGTCATTGATCATAATGACGTGTCATTGCATCATAATGACGTGTCATTGATCATAATGACGTGTCATTGCATCATCAAAGTTTTTGTATGGATTGCAGTTTTGTGTTGTGGCTTTGAGGCGGCGCTTGTAGGTCTCGATGTAGCTATCAGGACGTCTACAGCAGAAATGTCTGTTTACATCAGCATGTCTGTGTTGCATGAAAGCAGAATCATTTGGTATCTTATTCATAGTAAAGATAGTTCAAGGGATTTACAGTAGTGTCCATGGACCATGGTAGAAGGCAGCAGCCCCCTCCAGGTTCTTATCCTGCATTAGTATAGGGCAGATCAGAGTGCAATACAAATCACTCAACCAGCCGGTTACAAGACATTCCATGTAACCTCCAAAAGAAGATGATGAAAAGAGGGAAAACATGAAATGGAGCGAAAGTGGAATTGAAACTATTCCTCTTGGGGACGGAGCCAAAGTGCAGCAGTAGTTCAGCAGACATGCAGCAGGGAGGAGGCGGTGCTACAGTGATGCCATCTGCACCTAATCCTCTGTTGATTAGCATAGCGCTACAGTATCCCCTCAGCTAGCTCCTCTCCCTGTGCTACAGTATCCCCTCAGCTAGCCAGCTCCTCTCCTCCCTGTGCTACAGTATCCCCTCAGCTAGCCAGCTCTTCTCCCTGTGCTACAGTATCCCCTCAGCTAGCCAGCTCCTCTCCCTGTGCTACAGTATCCCCTCAGCTAGCCAGCTCCTCTCCCTGTGCTACAGTATCTCCTCAGCTAGCTCCTCTCCCTGTGCTACAGTATCTCCTCAGCTAGCTCCTCTCCCTGTGCTACAGTATCCCCTCAGCTAGCCAGCTCCTCTCCTCCCTGTGCTACAGTATCCCCTCAGCTAGCCAGCTCCTCTCCCTGTTGTGTTTCTGCTCCACTGGGGGCCAATTGCGCCAATTCCACTCGTCGAGCTCGATAATTAGTGACAATTGTTAAAGTAATTTACAAACTCAAGCGATGCCATTGAGCAAATGGCACCAATTAAGTGGAGATGGTAATGTGGGCAGAAACGTGGAAAAGCAGCATCCGACCTCCATTACAGTGCGAGGAGGAGGGCCAGGAAGCTGTCCTCCGCCTGTCAAGCAGAATCATCCCAGGGACGAGGAGAGGAGGGAGGAGAGGAACACTGGGCTTGTCACCACACTGTGGTTTCATCCAGCGATACTGCTACCGGTGCAACATTGTGACAACCATGATGTACATTTAAAGCATTTAGCCAATGACGTGCATTTACATTTAAAGCATTTAGCCAATTATGTACATTTACATTTAAAGCATTGAGCCAATGTGCTCGCATTCAGAGTGACTTGGAGCAACAACACAATACGGGTTCATTCAGTTCACGACCAAACCACCAAAACAAGAAGAAGCGGTGCAAAAGGTCAAGGATTCAGCGTGTTCACGATCTTTGCTCTGACCGTTCAACACTCATCTAAAACTGTGGTTCCCAAAGTGTGGGTCGGGACCCCCTGGGGGGACGCGGAACACCAAATACAAAAATCGTACCGTCAAAACGCCTGGTTCGATCACTGTGTATCCCCAGGGGTGGACTCGACACAAATATGTCAGTTTAAAAGAAATCGTACCGTCAAAACGCCTGGTTCGATCACTGTGTATCCTCAGGGGTGGACTCGACACAAATATGTCAGTTTAAAAAAAATCGTACCGTCAAAACGCCTGGTTCGATCACTCCCCAGGGGTGGACTCGACACAAATATGTCAGTTTAAAATAAATTGTACCGTCAAAACGCCTGGTTCGATCACTGTGTATCCCCAGGGGTGGACTCGACACAAATATGTCAGTTTAAAAGAAATCGTACCGTCAAAACGCCTGGTTCGATCACTGTGTATCCCCAGGGGTGGACTCGACACAAATATGTCAGTTTAAAAGAAATCGTACCGTCAAAACGCCTGGTTCGATCACTGTGTATCCCCAGGGGTGGACTCGACACAAATATGTCAGTTTAAAAGAAATCCAACTTCCATGATTGGAATTTGGAAACCCTCATTAGTGTTTTGCTTGCACCTGTGTTTACCCTGGCTTCTCGACACAAAATGGCCCCCGTGAGAAGGGTCTATTGGGGAGGAAATGGGAGAGAGGAAAAAGAGGTCATATTCACCTTATGTAGCCACGCCCATTTGACCCGGTTGTGTGGCCGTATCAAAACTTTCGGCTAAAAATAAAATAAAATAAAATGGCTGCTGCTGTAACTGGCTCGTTAAGTCTCGCATTCCAGGGAATTACGTTAACGTCTGCGGGTCTTATTGACGTTCGTGGCTCGAGCGCAACTCGGAGGAGAGAAAACTATCTGAAGCTTTCTTTGTTGGAGTCCAGGTATGTTTTACAAGAAAGTGCTCGTCATTGTCGACGATAACGTTATCTGACCTGGCTAACAGTGGATACTCCGCTTGCTTGCTGTGTACCGAGCTCAAAGTAGTAGGCTACGTTCTTTATTTTACCCCCTTCACTGTCCGCTCCAAAAACAACTCTCTTATTTTGCGCCGTGACCGCCGGAAGTGTTAAAAGGACCCGGAAGAATTTGGCCCACTGTAAGGTCTGAACATAAGGTGAATAGTGACAGACACTAGAGCCCATGCTTCTGCCTCCCGGTTCCATCCCCAGCTGGCTGCATGCACCAGAATACATCAGCCATGCTCACCTTTTCTCCAGCCACACATCTTCTGGCTCTTTTGTCTGTGGCTGGTGGAGTGGAACAACTTTCTCAGCCACAGCTAATATACAACACTTAGCTGTTGGCTGTTGTGCGTTTCCCCTTCTGAGCACAATACCAAGCCGAAAGACCACTGCAAAGACTGTAAGAAATCACCTGCTGTTGGTTGGCGCAAGCCGAGATCCCAGAAGCAGCAGGCATGAACCGACTAGATAAACAACTCGTTTTTCCTAATTGGTCCTGTCATCACTACTGTACATCGTTTTTGTTACAGCGCTGTTCGGTTCAGGTCAATTTTTCATGAAAATGCTGCCAACATAAGCAACATGTAGATCTATAGTACATAATGCCTATATTGACTCAGCCGTTCTGCTATCTCCGGTGGCCCAGGAACTGCAAGTACTTGCTTTCACGAGCCATTGTTAGCACTGAGGTATTGTGCAGCCCTGCACTGGGACAGGACAGGAGAGCAGTTTAGTGCTGCTGTGCTCTGCTCTCCTCTCCTCTCCTCACTGCAGTGGAAGAAGCCAGTCAAATCTCATTCAGTTTACAGTCGGAAGCGCGTTTATCAGGTTCATCACAAAGAGTTTCACAGAACAAGCAGCCATATTTTTTCATTAATATTTTCTTTTTTCTTTTCTTCTCTTTTTTTTTATTCTAAAGTATGAGCACGGGTGGTCTGGGAGAACCCCCCCCCCCTCTGCTGCTTTGTTGGCCATGAGTCAAAGTACTAGGCTACTTTCATCTGCGTAGCACATCATGGTGAATAATTATTTTCATAAAACAAAAGGGAAATATTTATTTTTATGGTTTTGGTCGAATGCAACTTTAGAAAATGGAATTTTGTGTGGAATGTTTTAAGCCATCCCCCCCCCCCCCCCCACATTTTACTTTTAGACACATAACAGATTTAAATCATAACTTTTGATCTGAGAGAGCAATTTCGGTTATTCAAAAAGTTATGTACACTAGTATACTGTAGTATACTGTATAGGCGAGAGTTTCTAATATCAAAAAAGGAAAAGTTTTTGCAGGCCATCAGACAGATATCCAGTCAGTGAACATTCTACTCTTGAGAAGCTCTTCCACTCCAACCCTCCGTACAGACACAATCTTCTTGTCTTCTGTACGGAGACGTGGGATCTTTAGGGTGAGCTAGCAGGTCAACACTATATGCCACATATAGAAGTGGTACATCATCTGAAAGCTGGGAACCTGAAGATTCATTTGAGATGCTGTGTCAAGTTTCTCTACTGTAGCTGTAAATCTGTAATAAACATTGTGTTTTGTTTAGGCGTCTGTTCAAAGGTTGAAAGTTTAGAGTGTATAATGGCTTAGAGCATTATGCTGGAACTCGATTTTGTGCAAAATGTAATTATATAACATTTTATTTTGAAATTTATTTTATTTTGAAATTTTTTACAGGATGCTCTTTGCCATTCTTGTTACTGACTTCACTGCACGCTTGAAAAATAGACCAGAACCTGAAACTATGGCTGCAGCACGCGTGCAGCGTGGCTTCAGCGTGGCGTGGCGTGCGTCTGGTGTGATCGGTCTCGCCCCGTTAACAAGAACGCTGCAATGAAACTGCCTCCACGCTGCGTAGCTTCAGCGTTGCTTCAGCGTAGGATTGGCGTCTGGTGTGTTCGGCCACTAACTCCTCCCACTGCAGCCCAGCCCCTCCCCTGTGGTTTCAGTAGAAGCCCTTTTCATTGCGTAAATCACTGGTGTGTGGGAAAGATGACACAGGTGGATTAGAACAGTACAATCTCTTTGTGTTTTAGCATGAGAACGTCTTGAAGACGCTCCCTATGTGAAGTCAAAGCCCTGTCTCATTATGAGGAGTGTAAGTGTTGCTTGCTTCACTGCTCCCAGCTTTCCCAGACTTGAAGCAGAGTCAGTAATCTGACTAATCCACTGCCTCCTGCTGCATGCTGCAGTTTGCCCTCTGTTCAAACAGACACTCCTCTTCTCCCCCCATCTCCTCTGCTCTGCTCTCCCCCTATCTCCTCTGCTCTCCTCTCCCCTGCTCTGATCTCCTCTCCACTCCTATCCTCTGCTCTCCTCTGCTCTCCACTCCTCTCCTCTGCTCTCCACTCCTCTCCTCTGCTCTCCACTCCTATCCTCTGCTCTCCTCTGCTCTCCTCTCCACTCCTCTGCTCTCCACTCCTCTCCTCTGCTCTCCTCTCCTCTCCTCTGCTCTCCTCTGATCTGGTCTCCCCTCCTCTCCACTCCTCTCCTCTCCTCTCCACTGCTCTCCTCTCCTCTCCTCTGCTCTCCCCTGCTCTCCTCTCCTCTCCTAACCTCTCCTCTCCTCTCCTCTGCTCTCCTCTCCTCTCCTCTGCTCTCCTCTCCTCTCCTCTCCTCTCCTCTCCTCTCCTCTGCTCTCCTCTCCACTCCTCTCATCTCCTCTCCTCTCCACTCCTCTCCTCTCCTCTGCTCTCCCCTGGTCTCCTGTCCTGTCCTCTCCTCTCCTCTCCTCTCCTCTCCTCTGCTCTCCCCTGGTCTCCTGTCCTCTCCTCTCCTCTCTTCCTCTGTCTCCTCCTCTCCAGCATATTCTCATTCTGTCAGTCAGAGCCACTGTGCCTCCCAGGCCTCAGCCTCTATCATTGTAAACAGAAGGGCGTATACAGTGTTTTGCTGTTTCTGCCACATCTCAAAACCTTCTTCTGGCAGATCTCTTTGATCCGGGGCGCTGAAATAGTAATTGCTATCACTTATAAAACAAAATGACAACCACTGCCAACAGCTTAGCAGTGCAAATACAACAGACAACAGAGAGTTGTGGGGATGGAGGACTATGAAAAAGGCGGAGGCAGCTTTGGCACAGTGGGGGGGGGGTCAGGTGGTACCTGGGGGTTGTTTGCAGGACATCCATTCATCCATCCATCTTCAACCGCTTACCCGGGATCGGGTCGCGGACGTAGCAGTTCCAGCAGGGGGCTCCAAACTTACCTTTCCCTGGCCACATTAGCCAGCTCTGACTGGGCGATCCCGAGGCGTTCCTGAGGCGTTCCCAGGCCAGTGTGGAGATATCATCTCTCCACCCAGCCCTCAGTCTGCACTGTGGTCTCCACCTCACCCTCAGTCTGCACTGTGGTCTCCACCTCACCCTCAGTCTGCACTGTGGTCTCCACCTCGCCCTCAGTCTGCACTGTGGTCTCCACCTCGCCCTCAGTCTGCACTGTGGTCTCCACCTCGCCCTCAGTCTGCACTGTGGTCTCCACCTAGCCCTCAGTCTGCACTGTGGTCTCCACCCAGCCCTCAGTCTGCACTGTGGTCTCCACCCAGCCCTCAGTCTGCACTGTGGTCTCCACCTAGCCCTCAGTCTGCACTGTGGTCTCCTCCTAGCCCTCAGTCTGCACTGTGGTCTCCACCACCTAGCCCTCAATCTGCACTGTGGTCTCCACCACCTAGCCCTCAGTCTGCACTGTGGTCTCCACCTAGCCCTCAGTCTGCACTGTGGTCTCCTCCTAGCCCTCAGTCTGCACTGTGGTCTCCACCTCGCCCTTAGTCTGCACTGTGGTCTCCACCTCGCCCTCAGTCTACACTGTGGTCTCCACCTCGCCCTCAGTCTGCACTGTGGTCTCCACCTCGCCCTCAGTCTGCACTGTGGTCTCCACCCAGCCCTCAGTCTGCACTGTGGTCTCCACCCAGCCCTCAGTCTGCACTGTGGTCTCCACCTCGCCCTCAGTCTGCACTGTGGTCTCCACCTAACCCTCAGTCTGCACTGTGGTCTCCACCTAACCCTCAGTCTGCACTGTGGTCTCCACCTCGCCCTCAGTCTGCACTGTGGTCTCCACCTCGCCCTCAGTCTGCACTGTGGTCTCCACCTCGCCCTCAGTCTGCACTGTGGTCTCCACCCAGCCCTCAGTCTGCACTGTGGTCTCCACCTCGCCCTCAGTCTGCACTGTGGTCTCCACCCAGCCCTCAGTCTGCACTGTGGTCTCCACCTAACCCTCAGTCTGCACTGTGGTCTCCACCACCTAGCCCTCAATCTGCACTGTGGTCTCCACCTAGCCCTCAGTCTGCACTGTGGTCTCCACCTCGCCCTCAGTCTGCACTGTGGTCTCCACCTCGCCCTCAGTCTGCACTGTGGTCTCCACCTCGCCCTCAGTCTGCACTGTGGTCTCCACCTAGCCCTCAGTCTGCACTGTGGTCTCCACCTCGCCCTCAGTCTGCACTGTGGTCTCCACCTCGCCCTCAGTCTGCACTGTGGTCTCCACCTCGCCCTCAGTCTGCACTGTGGTCTCCACCTCGCCCTCAGTCTGCACTGTGGTCTCCACCCAGCCCTCAGTCTGCACTGTGGTCTCCACCTAGCCCTCAGTCTGCACTGTGGTCTCCACCTCGCCCTCAGTCTGCACTGTGGTCTCCACCTAACCCTCAGTCTGCACTGTGGTCTCCACCTAACCCTCAGTCTGCACTGTGGTCTCCACCTCGCCCTCAGTCTGCACTGTGGTCTCCACCTCGCCCTCAGTCTGCACTGTGGTCTCCACCTCGCCCTCAGTCTGCACTGTGGTCTCCACCCAGCCCTCAGTCTGCACTGTGGTCTCCACCTCGCCCTCAGTCTGCACTGTGGTCTCCACCCAGCCCTCAGTCTGCACTGTGGTCTCCACCTAACCCTCAGTCTGCACTGTGGTCTCCACCACCTAGCCCTCAATCTGCACTGTGGTCTCCACCTAGCCCTCAGTCTGCACTGTGGTCTCCACCTCGCCCTCAGTCTGCACTGTGGTCTCCACCTCGCCCTCAGTCTGCACTGTGGTCTCCACCTCGCCCTCAGTCTGCACTGTGGTCTCCACCTAGCCCTCAGTCTGCACTGTGGTCTCCACCTCGCCCTCAGTCTGCACTGTGGTCTCCACCTCGCCCTCAGTCTGCACTGTGGTCTCCACCTCGCCCTCAGTCTGCACTGTGGTCTCCACCTCGCCCTCAGTCTGCACTGTGGTCTCCACCCAGCCCTCAGTCTGCACTGTGGTCTCCACCTAGCCCTCAGTCTGCACTGTGGTCTCCACCTCGCCCTCAGTCTGCACTGTGGTCTCCACCCAGCCCTCAGTCTGCACTGTGGTCTCCACCTAACCCTCAGTCTGCACTGTGGTCTCCACCTAGCCCTCAGTCTGCACTGTGGTCTCCACCTCGCCCTCAGTCTACACTGTGGTCTCCACCTCGCCCTCAGTCTGCACTGTGGTCTCCACCCAGCTGGATGTGCCTGGAATGTACACACAATAATAATAATAACTTTAATTTATATAGCGCCTTTCATAAAACCCAAGGTCGCTTCACAAGAGTGGGATACAGATACAGATACAGATAGGGGAGAGAGACAAAACAAACAACAGGGATGTGACCCCACATGTAAGCCTAACCCATGTCTACATTTACCCCCCTTCACCAACAACAAATACAACACACGGACAACAGGATTTCATCATGACCGGGACCAAACCATTTCACTAACCTGAACCAAGTTGTTTCAGTTGCCTCAAACGCAAACACAAGCTGGTTGATTTGCCTAAACTTACGTTTTCAAATTGTGTTGGAGGCACAAATTGTTAGGACGTCTCTCAGGAGAAAAGGTTCATGCAGAGACTCAGAGGCACATTTCCCCCATAACATACAGTATGTCCAGCTTCAGAGGCACATTTCCCCCATAACATATGTCCACAAGAAATGTCAAGGTCTCGCTCATTTCTCACATTTCTCACTAATGGAAGACAGAAAAGACCAAGATCAAACTGTCCACAGCTGCATTCAGCAGAGGAGCAGAGAGCATGTGGCCCCCCTCTGGGAACAGAGGACTGGTCTTTCTGCATGTGGGAGCAGAGGACTGGTCTTTCTGCATGTGGGAGCAGAGGACTGGTCTTTCTGCATGTGGGAGCAGAGGACTGGTCTTTCTGCATGTGGGAGCAGAGGACTGGTCTTTCTGCATGTGGGAGCAGAGGACTGGTCTTTCTGCATGTGGGAGCAGAGGACTGGTCTTTCTGCATGTGGGAGCAGAGGACTGGTCTTTCTGCATGTGGGAGCAGAGGACTGGTCTTTCTGCATGTGGGAGCAGAGGACTGGTCTTTCTGCATGTGGGAGCAGAGGACTGGACATTCTGCATGTGGGAGCGGAGGACTGGTCTTTCTGCATGTGGGAGCAGAGGACTGGTCTTTCTGCATGTGGGAACAGAGGACTGGTCTTTCTGCATGTGGGAACAGAGGACTGGTCTTTCTGCATGTGGGAGCAGAGGACTGGTCTTTCTGCATGTGGGAGCAGAGGACTGGTCTTTCTGCATGTGGGAGCAGAGGACTGGTCTTTCTGCATGTGGGAGCAGAGGACTGGTCTTTCTGCATGTGGGAGCAGAGGACTGGTCTTTCTGCATGTGGGAGCAGAGGACTGGTCTTTCTGCATGTGGGAGCAGAGGACTGGTCTTTCTGCATGTGGGAGCAGAGGACTGGTCTTTCTGCATGTGGGAGCAGATGACTGGTCTTTCTGCATGTGGGAGTAGAGGACTGGTCTTTCTGCATGTGGTAGCAGAGGACTGGACTTTCTGCATGTGGGAGCAGATGACTGGTCTTTCTGCATGTGGGAGCAGAGGACTGGACTTTCTGCATGTGGGAGCAGAGGACTGGACTTTCTGCATGTGGGAGTAGAGGACTGGTCTTTCTGCATGTGGGAGCAGAGGACTGGACTTTCTGCATGTGGGAACAGAGGACTAGTCTTTCTGCATGTGGGAACAGAGGACTGGACTTTCTGCATGTGGGAGCAGAGGACTGGTCTTTCTGCATGTGGGAGCAGAGGACTGGACTTTCTGCATGTGGGAGCAGAGGACTGGTCTTTCTGCATGTGGGAGCAGAGGACTGGTCTTTCTGCATGTGGGAGCAGAGGACTGGTCTTTCTGCATGTGGGAGCAGAGGACTGGTCTTTCTGCATGTGGGAGCAGAGGACTGGTCTTTCTGCATGTGGGAGCAGAGGACTGGTCTTTCTGCATGTGGGAGCAGAGGACTGGTCTTTCTGCATGTGGGAGCAGAGGACTGGACTTTCTGCATGTGGGAGCAGAGGACTGGACTTTCTGCATGTGGGAGCAGAGGACTGGTCTTTCTGCATGTGGGAGCAGAGGACTGGTCTTTCTGCATGTGGGAGCAGAGGACTGGTCTTTCTGCATGTGGGAGCAGAGGACTGGACTTTCTGCATGTGGGCGCAGAGGACTGGACGTGGCCAAGGCAGCGATGCTGTATGGAGGTTATTGAAACACTCATAGAGAAGTGAATAAGCCTCTGGCGTTATTCACAGGCTCCCGGCGCATCAATATCGTGTTTATTGTTGATGTTTATTTAAATGGCACTCCGATCAGTGTGGAAATCATCCCCTCACAAATGCCCAGCAGGACACAAAACAGCTGGGCTCTGCAAGAGACACAGAGACAGACGGAGAGAGAGAGAAGTCTTCTCTTGAAGGACCGAGGAGAAGGAAGACAGAGAGAGAAACGTGGTGGTGGTGGTGGTGGGGGGGGTGGGGGGGGTATGTAAAGTAAGGGGTTTGTGTGAAATGTATTGTGTGTGTAATGACCGAGTGTTACCTGCAGCTGGAAAATAACAATCTATCATTGCACCCGCCCCCCTACGGAGCATCTCCTCCATTTCACAAAAACTCTCCAGCTCTGCGGTGGAGATGACTCGTGGCTGATTTGGCGTAATGACAGCCGAGCCGAGGAGAGGATGTCGTTTGATTTCAGAGCTCCCGCTGTGAGCTTGTTCTTTCGTCCAGGACGTTCTGACACAGAACCTTAATAACATGGCTTTCCATTCGCAGCACACACACACACACACAGCCATCCAGTCATGTCCATTCACATAACTGCTGCCTTGACCAGAGAGTCGTCTTCGTGTGGTGTGTGTTTCTCCAGGCTTAGTGACTCTTTGACGCCTTTTCTCTCCAAAGGTGTTTGGACACTCCCCCATCTTTGCCCTTAAAGGGACACTCCCCCCCCCCCCCGAAGAACAACAACGCTGATTTATTGATTTATTTTTTAGTTTGACAGTTATTGAGAGTTTATTTTGAGTTAAGTTGTCGACCAGTGATGTCATTTCGTGCATGAATTACACCGCTGATCCACAACTTAACTCAACTCTCAATAACTGGCAAAACTGTAACCGCTTACAGTTTTTCCCGGATGTATCTGAGATGAAAATAATTCAGCGTTGTTTTTCGGTGGAGTGTCGCTTTAAGCCGTGGCCACACTGCTCCGTCAAAAACACGGACAGAATTATTGACGGGATAGATTTTTGTCCATTGGGCTGTTTTGGAACGTCAACGTAAAAGAAGAAAAAATATATATTTTATTTTTTATTTTAAATCAAATAAAATCTCTGAACATCTCGCATCTGCTAAACGGAAGATGAGAGTTGAGATGAGAAGAAAAGATCAGTGTAGCTGCGGGTCTCAGGCCCAATTGATGCTTCGTCTGCCGACACTTTTGAAACGGTCACCGACAGAAATGAGGACTTGAGTCGACACTTTCAAGTGTCGGCGAGCAGCAGTGTCTGCTACCTGGTGAAATGTCTAGTGTCGCTGACTACGTCATAGCAAGTCTGATTGGCTATATAGACGGCACGCACTTTACTTCCTTCCTTGTTTTGGTTTTCGCTCGATTGAAATGAATGAACGTGTCCCCGCTATTTTTATCAGCCTGTCCTTGATGTGTGACTTCGTGAAAATCACAAAGAACATTGTGACCAATTTCCCAGAGAGAGAGGATGTGAGTTGTGTGGTTGTGTGTCGTTTATATGCGGCTGCAGCCAAGTACGTTAAATACATCTTGCCTCCGAGGTGGTTTCACTGTGCATTCCCTCTCTTCTCTTGGCTGTCTGCACTGATAGTGTTCGGGTGTCAGGTGACCGTTTAACTGAGGCAAACGTTCACTGAAGTATAAATGCAACACCATGAGCGACACTTTCTTTTTCGTCTGCGACCATGTGCTGAGCGACACTTTATAATAAGTATAAATGAAGCCTTACTGTGTTCTTACTATGGTCGTACTGTGTTCTCAGTGTGATGCGTGTCATTTCCTCAGCATCCAGCTCAGCATCCTCAGCATCCTCAGCATCCAGGCTCATTTACAGCAAAGCTCATTCGCTTCATTGCCTGATGGCAAAACTGATGGCAGCACTTTGAAGTGTTTGCTGATGGGAGGGGGGGGGGGGGGGGACACGGGAGGTTTAATTGGCTGCATTAGTTGGTTTGCTTCCCTTCTTCTTCGTTGGTGCCCCCCAGTCACACTGAGCCAGATAAAATGACCTACATTTTACTTTCGCTTCCTTCTTTCATCTTGATTCAACGCTAGTGGTCTCGCTCGCGTTCATGTTTAGGTTTCTCTGAAGGCGTCCCTGTTCATCTCTCGCGGCTCGTCTTCCAAATAAGTTTGGCTTGTTTGTCTTGCTGAGAAGTCAGGCGATGAGATTTCACCCAGTCCACAGTTCTCTGTGTTTACACTGACACAGATGTATTCACAGGCGCTAGTGGGGGAAGCTAACTTTAGCAGCAGGCCCTGTTCTTATGCAGATGACACTGAGTGACAGGCAGCCCACTGCGGGTAGTGATGCGTCTGCTTTTAGAGCGCCCCGGCCACAGTAGTTTGCCTCCTGTGCAGTTTGGACGTTTGTTTCGTTTGAAATGTCTGTCTTGTACATCCAGTCTGACACATCCTTCAGCATGTCGGGGCAGCGTGAAGCTTCCATGTGGAGAAAGTAGAGAACATGAATTTTGATTATTTCAAGGTGTTAAACTGGAACAGAAGAGCTCCAGTACGTCCGCATATGCTGTTTTAGACCCACTGTCATTTTCTCTTATTTTATGGCCTATTGAATTATAGTCTTGTCTGTTGTGAAGGATAGTCATCACTCATTTGATATGGCCTAGTTGACAGTCACATTGTGATATTTCAATCAGGACAGACTAGTGAATGAATAAAATCAAATGTTTATTATAATAACAGAATATGTTTTTACATGGACAGAATATATAGTGAGAATTAAGTCTTGCCAGGAAAGTCTTTGACGCTTAGACCCTACAGGGAGATATTGAGATGGAGGGGCGCCAGGCAAGATAAACCCATCCCCCCGTGGAGTCTAGACACTGCTGGTGGTGGTGGTGGGGACTGAAGACTCTCCTGAGACTGATGAAGCTGATGCATCTACCCAGCCTGGGCGGAGGCGGGGAGGCGGAGGCGGGGAGGTGGAGGGGTGCACGATGACAGTAGCAGCGCTGAATTGGATAGAAAGACAGACACGTAGCAGGCTGTTCAAAAAGACTGCAGGAATATTGGCTCGCAATGGAAGTGTGTAAAGATGTGCCGCTCTGCTTTTGCATAGTTGAGGCCAGCTGGTGCAAACAGCTGATGACTCAATTGACCCGGGAGTGACCGGGTTTTGACCCGGTTGTGACGGGGTGGTTTTGACCCGGGAATGAAAAGTGAAGCTTTCTTCATGCGGTTCGGTTTGGGCAGTTATGACAATCACTTATTTTGAGTCTTCAATTGTGAGTTAGAAGGAAGCTTCTGAGCTAGTCTACACAGTCTGTGGCTGCAAAAGAAATTGCATTTATTTATTTATTTATTTATTTATTTATTTATTTATTTATTTATTTATTTTTTTATTTTATTTTTTATTTTATTTTTTTATTTTTTTTGATTTTTTATGTATTTTTTTATTTTTTTATTTCAGAATTCATGATGCCCCCATATCCGTTGTTTTTGGATTGCCTTTGGCTATAAGAATACCTACATGCAATTATATGCGTTTATCACAAAAATGCACAAGCTTGTATTTATGTTGTTTATCTCTTATACTTTTAATTTCCTCGTTTATGATTGTTTTTATTGCCTCTGTGTTGAGCACGTTTATTGCTGCCCTGCGTGAAAGGTGCTCTATCAATAAAGATTGATTTATTGATGTATAAATAAATCTGGGACCCTTTATGGTAAATACAGTAAAGACCCCTTTGACAGGTTCTCTACACACTCAAAAAAAATGAACATTGACCCTCTTACAGTAGAAGGTCATGTTGATTTTATCTAACATATAAGCTTCAAGAATTGATGTATAATGAGATGTATACAATTTCCTTGGTGTACTATCAGATAGACTTACACAGATACAATTAATTAAAATGGTTTAAAGTGTCTGATCTATGTCACCAGATATTGTATAGTTTTTAATTATTTCAGCCTGAGAGACATTTTTCATTTAGACGCTAATAAAACTGGGACATTTGACATGCATTGGCAGCATGCACACAAACTGTAAGATTCAAATGTGTTCAATATTAGTTGAGCCAATTGCATACATGATTAATCCACTTTGATAGATTTGTCACACATACTATCATGCACCAAATGCTGCTGCATGGACCATGTATGGTGCTGTAAAGACCCGTTTTAATAATACATGAAACATTCCAAATCAGTGCTATTACATTTTTAAGAGCCACATTTTATTCTGATTTACCAGCTATTATATTTGTATTTCAGTCATCACTGTATGTTTCAATGCAGAAGCATCAGCCACACACACCCCGAGGAACCCACAGAGGAGCCTCCTCTTCCTGGGTGTAGCAGAGGGCACTCTCTGGGCACAGGTACAAACAGAAGGCCGTTGATGTTACAGCTAACCTTGGCTGTTCGCCCTGCACGGATGCCCCTGTAAGCCATCAGTCTGCTGGGAGTCTGACTGAAATATTAAAGAGCCCTACAGTCTCCTCTCCTACTGTTGCAGCACACCGAGGAGGAGCAGCCCCAGTGTGTTAGTATACTGTAGTGTCATGGAATATACCGTCAATAACGCAATAGACGCAGACTGAGGTGAAATGATGCAGGGAGATTATTCTCGGCTTAATTCCCACTCCCGTTTCCATCAATCCTATTCATATTTATATAATTATCTTATCGATTTATTTGTTTCTCTCTCGTTTTTTTCCCCCTCTCCCATCCAATTGGCCAATAGAGCTATTTGGAGTGGACGTCACAGGGGTTAGTTACGCACGCATCGCGCTAACCAAAACTCTGAGGAAGCAAGTGAAGCCGAAACCAGAGAGACCCCCGGAATATGGGAAAAAGACATCTTGTGCCGTAGAGATGCTGGACTTTCCCACTATAGGAATTATGACGATGTCCGGCACTGCAACTTTGGCGATGTAGTTGGATCCTAGACCCATCCTGACAGTGAGTACGGCTCAGGAAACATCACCCCATTGAAAGAGTTATCTTATCTGTGTAAGATAACCTGGCTGTCTGTTGCTGGCAAAGCTTTAAAATACGTGGAGGAGGCGTCCGGATCTTCCATATTTCTCTGACAGCTGAACCGCTAGCTGTCACTTTCTGCAACCAGTTCGTCTCCGCCCACAAAATACGTCATCGCTGTTTACAAACATAAAAAGGGTCTATAGAGCTGGACAGTCATGTGACGTCTCTTGCCCCGGAAGTGAGTTTCCCATTCATTTCCTCCATAGACATTTCGAAAAACATTTCACTTGGAGCAAAAACAAAAAAATAACAAGCGGGAACTAAATACAATTTTCGATTTTCTTCCCTGTCTTTATTTTTGCTTTCACTCCAACTGAAATATTTGATTGTCACTCACGATTAAGTACGTCACGTGTTGGCTTGGTTCCAGCCTTAAAACTCGTAGGATAAGGATTTTTCAAAATGTCTATGGAGAAAATTAATGGGAAACTCACTTCCGGGGCAAGACACGTCATGTGACTGTCAGCTGTATTCCCCCTGCTGTCCCGGTCGTTGCTCCACCCCCTCTGCCAATCTGGGGAGAGCTGTAGACTAGCACATGCCTCCTCTGATACATGTGCAGAGCTGTAGCCTAGCACATGCTTCCTCTGATACATGTGCAGGGAATTGAACCCGGGTCTCCGTGGTGGTAAAGCGAGTGCTTCTACCTCTCCACTAGATTCAAGATTCAAGATTTTTATTGTCACTCCGTAGTACAAGTATCACGTGTGAAATTCTTGTGCTGTGGACTCCGTTTACAACATAGTACAAATATAACAGGGCATATGAGTGCAAAAACAACAAGAGACACAACAAGCAATAAGGCAGTATAGTGATAAGACAAGTCAGAGACAGTGGCATATTCACTGCACATAGGTGCACATGTCATGTGCATACTTTAGACGTGCTTAAACATTTTAAATTCGACGTATTTGACATACAGGTGCAAATAGCATATACCTTATTAAACATACAATTAAACATTAGACATACGTAATGGTAGCAGCTACAGTACGGTACAGTACAGCTACTACACTATTTGTGTATGTTAAGGAGTCTCGTGGCCTGCGGGAAGAAACTGTTCCTCAAGCGATTTGTGCGTGCTTTTGGAACCCTGTATCTCCTCCCTGAGGGTAACAGGGAGAACAGGCTGTTGTGGGGATGGTTTGTGTCTTTGATGATCTTCAGGGACCTCCTGAGGCACCGCTGGTTATACAGTTCATGCAGTTCTGGCAGCTCACATCCTGTTACGTGCTGGGCCGCGCGTCTCACTCTCCGTAGCGCCCTGCGGTCCATGGTGGTACCGTTCCCGTACCAGGTGGTGAAGCAGCCAGTCAGCAGGCTTTCAATGGTGCCTCTGTAGAAGTCCCTAAGGATCTCTGGCCTTAGCCCAAATTTCTTTAGGCGCCTGAGTCCGTGTAGTCGCTGTGTCACTACCCACACTTCCCTCATGTGTCTGTCTTTATCCCGTGACAGGACGTCATATTTGTTGTAAAGAGACAATAGTGAAATTGTACGTTTATCCGTTTGTGGTGGAAAGGATGTCAGGATGGAAGTGGCCTCTCTCTCCCTGCTGTACATCATCGCTCAGGACTCCATTTCATAAGTGTCAGCTGGGATTGTGCTCATGCATTTGTTGATTTGGTTTCTAGGTGGCCCGCAGTATAGCTAGCCAAGTCATTTCCATACACACAAACAGCCAACAGACAGGCCACAGACACAGAGAACGTGTGTTGACTTGTTTTGATCACTCGGGTTGCACCTTGTGTTTCTCTTGTCTCTTACCTAACAGTATACACACTGGGACATGGACAATCTGCACGGTAGAGATGCGCGGATGAGCTTTTATGCCATCCTAATCCACGTGTATGCATGAACCGTCCGCCCGCCATAAATCCACGCAAATGATTTCATACTATTTATAGATCCGCGCCCGCCGTGCAGCCGACATTTCACAACGCTATAAAAAGGAGCGAACTTACGGTTTCTGCTGCCGTTGGTGCGATCGCTGCAGTCCAAGACTCCAAATAAACTTCCATTCTGTACTATGTCCAGTCCACCACTTGCCCTCATGTAGTTTACTCGGCTAACGCTATAGCTTTAAGTTTAGTTTACTGGATTGCCTCATTGTATGGGAAAATACCAACGCGTCTTCTCTTCAAACACGTCTTCAGCATCTTTTTGAGGGTGACATCATCGAAACTCTAACCATGCGTTTGTGTGGTGGCTCCTTGCTTGCTTGGTTGCATCCAAGCACTCCAGCAAGCTTTCTAATAGCAAGTGATTCAAGTCTAAAAGGCATTTCTCTTTGCACAGAGTGGTTTGTTTTGGATTAGCATTTGTGTTTCCAACATCCGAGGCCCTCCAGTCCTGCACTGATCCTCCCTCCTCAGCAGGTGTGATCATAGCCGCGGCGGCGGCGCACAGTGGCGCCCGCAGTAGACACTAGGCGTTAGGCGGGGGGGGGGGGGGGTGTGTGAAGGTTGATTTGTGTTCGTGTGTCTCGGCTAGATGTCCAATTAACATCCCCCCCCCCCCCCCCCCCCCCCCCCCCCCGGTCCTGAACCTGCCAACAGGGGGAGGGAGAGAGGCAGCCACGAAAGATGCCTGCTGCTGAGAGAGAGAGGGGGGAGAGAGAGGGAGAGAGAGAGAGGGAGAGAGAGAGAGAGGGGGGGAGAATTAGCCCAAGGGGAAATGGAAAGAGACAATAGGGAGAGATGAAAGAAAGGAAGTCTTGCGTAAAAATGCGTTTAAGTGATGATGAAACAGCTGCTGCTTGAGTTGATCGGTGAATTTCCATTTCGATCAACTGCTGTCATTATTTGAGTATTATTATTATTACTTACTTTTACGTTATTGTTGCTATTTTCACTTGGTGGAGAGAGCATGAATGAGAGTGAGAGAGAGGAACGAGAGAGCATGAAGGAGAGCGAGAGAGAGGAACGAGAGAGCATGAAGGAGAGAGAGAGAGAGGAACGAGCGAGCATGAAGGAGAGTGAGAGAGAGGAACGAGAGAGCATGAAGGAGAGTGAGAGAGAGGAACGAGAGAGCATGAAGGAGAGTGAGAGAGAGGAACGAGAGAGCATGAAGGAGAGTGAGAGAGGAACGAGAGAGCATGAAGGAGAGTGAGAGAGAGGAACGAGAGAGCATGAAGGAGAGCGAGAGAGAGGAACGAGAGAGCATGGAGGAGAGTGAGAGAGAGGAACGAGAGAGCATGAAGGAGAGTGAGAGAGGAACGAGAGAGCATGAAGGAGAGTGAGAGAGAGGAACGAGAGAGCATGGAGGAGAGTGAGAGAGAGGAACGAGAGAGCATGAAGGAGAGTGAGAGAGGAACGAGAGAGCATGAAGGAGAGTGAGAGAGAGGAACGAGAGAGCATGAAGGAGAGTGAGAGAGAGGAACGAGAGAGCATGAAGGAGAGTGAGAGAGAGGAACGAGAGAGCATGAAGGAGAGTGAGAGAGGAACGAGAGAGCATGAAGGAGAGTGAGAGAGAGGAACGAGAGAGCATGAAGGAGAGTGAGAGAGAGGAACGAGAGTATGAAGGAGAGTGAGAGAGAGGAACGAGAGAGCATGAAGGAGTGAGAGAGAGGAACGAGAGAGCATGAAGGAGAGTGAGAGAGAGGAACGAGAGAGCATGAAGGAGTGAGAGAGGAACGAGAGAGCATGAAGGAGTGAGAGAGAGGAACGAGAGAGCATGAAGGAGAGTGAGAGAGAGGAACGAGAGAGCATGAAGGAGAGTGAGAGAGGGACGAGAGAGCATGAAGGAGAGCGAGAGAGAGCAATGAGAGAGCATGAAGGAGTGTGAGAGAGGAACGAGAGAGCATGAAGGAGAGCGAGAGAGGAACGAGAGAGCATGAAGGAGAGTGAGAGAGAGGAACGAGAGAGCATGAAGGAGAGTGAGAGAGGAACGAGAGAGCATGAAGGAGTGAGAGAGAGGAACGAGAGAGCATGAAGGAGAGTGAGAGAGAGGAACGAGCGAGCATGAAGGAGAGTGAGAGAGGGACGAGAGAGCATGAAGGAGAGTGAGAGAGAGGAACGAGAGAGCATGAAGGAGAGTGAGAGAGAGGAACGAGAGAGCATGAAGGAGAGTGAGAGAGGAACGAGAGAGCATGAAGGAGAGTGAGAGAGAGGAATGAGCGAGCATGAAGGAGAGCGAGAGAGAGGAACGAGAGAGCATGAAGGAGAGCGAGAGAGAGGAACGAGAGAGCATGAAGGAGAGCGAGAGAGAGGAACGAGAGAGCATGAAGGAGCGAGAGAGAGGAACGAGAGAGCATGAAGGAGAGTGAGAGAGGAACGAGAGAGCATGAAGGAGAGTGAGAGAGAGGAACGAGAGCATGAAGGAGAGTGAGAGAGAGGAACGAGAGAGCATGAAGGAGAGTGAGAGAGAGGAACGAGAGAGCATGAAGGAGAGTGAGAGAGAGGAACGAGAGAGCATGAAGGAGAGCGAGAGAGATGAACGAGAGAGCATGAAGGAGAGCGAGAGAGAGGAACGAGAGAGCATGAAGGAGAGCGAGAGAGAGGAACGAGAGAGCATGAAGGAGAGCGAGAGAGAGGAACGAGAGAGCATGAAGGAGAGCGAGAGAGAGGAACGAGAGAGCATGAAGGAGAGTGAGAGAGAGGAACGAGAGAGCATGAAGGAGAGTGAGAGAGAGGAACGAGAGAGCATGAAGGAGAGTGAGAGAGGGACGAGAGAGCATGAAGGAGAGTGAGAGAGAGGAACGAGAGAGCATGGAGGAGAGTGAGAGAGAGGAACGAGAGAGCATGAAGGAGAGTGAGAGAGGAACGAGAGAGCATGAAGGAGAGTGAGAGAGAGGAACGAGAGAGCATGAAGGAGAGTGAGAGAGAGGAACGAGAGAGCATGAAGGAGAGTGAGAGAGAGGAACGAGAGAGCATGAAGGAGAGTGAGAGAGGAACGAGAGAGCATGAAGGAGAGTGAGAGAGAGGAACGAGAGAGCATGAAGGAGAGTGAGAGAGAGGAACGAGAGTATGAAGGAGAGTGAGAGAGAGGAACGAGAGAGCATGAAGGAGTGAGAGAGAGGAACGAGAGAGCATGAAGGAGAGTGAGAGAGGAACGAGAGAGCATGAAGGAGAGTGAGAGAGAGGAATGAGCGAGCATGAAGGAGAGCGAGAGAGAGGAACGAGAGAGCATGAAGGAGAGCGAGAGAGAGGAACGAGAGAGCATGAAGGAGAGCGAGAGAGAGGAACGAGAGAGCATGAAGGAGAGTGAGAGAGAGGAACGAGAGAGCATGAAGGAGCGAGAGAGAGGAACGAGAGAGCATGAAGGAGAGTGAGAGGAACGAGAGAGCATGAAGGAGAGTGAGAGAGAGGAACGAGAGTATGAAGGAGAGTGAGAGAGAGGAACGAGAGAGCATGAAGGAGAGTGAGAGAGAGGAATGAGAGAGCATGAAGGAGAGCGAGAGAGATGAACGAGAGAGCATGAAGGAGAGTGAGAGGAACGAGAGAGCATGAAGGAGAGTGAGAGAGAGGAACGAGAGTATGAAGGAGAGTGAGAGAGAGGAACGAGAGAGCATGAAGGAGAGTGAGAGAGAGGAACGAGAGAGCATGAAGGAGAGTGAGAGAGAGGAACGAGAGAGCATGAAGGAGAGCGAGAGAGAGGAACGAGAGAGCATGAATGAGAGTGAGAGAGAGGAACGAGAGAGCATGAAGCATTGGTGGTTTTGATCATCACACTGGAGAGCAAAAATCTAGTCAAATTCACAGAGCCATTGTGACATCATCAGCATACAGTACCTTCCCTGCTTCCGACTGATGATGTCACCGATGATGTCACGCCAGCAATTGTGATGTCATCAGTGATGATGATGTCACATTGATCCAGTAATATCATGTCAGTGAGTCACTGACATGATATTATTGACAGAGGGACTGTCCTCGCTGTCAGATGGTGAGAATACTTGTTGCTTCCCATCAAGGCGGGCGGCTCACATTAATATGCAGTGTCTTGACCTGCAGCAGCACTGATGCACACACACATCATCATCATCAGCTCTCTCTCGCCCGTGTGATTTACATGATGCACATTGTGCCAGACACCATTTCACATTCTAATAATGCCACAACAAGAAATATAGCTGCTGAGCGTGTGTGTGTGTGTGTGTGTGTGTGTGTGTGTGTGTGTGTGTGTGTGTGTGTGTGTGTTATGATGCAAAATGGTTGGGCCCTTCTGATTACATTGCCATGGGAGCAGAATGAAACCCCCCGACCGGAATACATCCTCTGATCTCTGCCTGTTTTGTTTTCAATTTGCGCCCGGGATGCATAACGACTAATAAAATGCGGCGGCCTGTTGTGTCGCCTCCCCTGGTGGCCGCGAGCGAGCGCAGCAATAGACTCGGGTCGACTCGGCCGCCGGATGACGATGTCATTTTCCATCACTTTTCAGACTCGTGCAAAAATTGGTCGGTGTGTCTTCGGGGAGCTTACAGGGGGCAACAACGCGTTGTGTCAAAGATATAAACGCTGATATGGCGCGCCGGGAACACAGACGGAATAACAATCGTGTGTTATTGTCATTCCCAGCATCATCGAGACACAAGAGATGTCCGGCAGCAACAGCGCCTGTGATTGGTTCGGCGCTGTGTCATTGCAGATAATGTCCGCTTGGACGGGGCTGATTCTAGAGGACATTTGAGTGGCTTCAGATGGTGACGCCTGATAGCTTTATGGCTGGCCTCAAACCTGTGTTTATTTCTGTCTCCACTCGGCCGTCCTTCCCCTCAGTGTCGAGCCGCTCATGCCACAATAAAGAGAGTGCACATCGAGCCGTGTGGAGCCGACTGTAAATTCTTGATAGCCTACTTTGCGGAGGGGCCATAAATATCGGCTGTCCTCCTCCTCGCGCTCAGTGTTTCGCCACAGTTGCTCACAGGGGGGCAGCGGGCGGCGCGTGCGTCCGGGGGGTGTTTAGGCCGTAGAGAGGCTGCTGTTTGGACACACGGTGAGGAATGGGGTTAGCGCGGGTTTAGCCTGCGGCCCCGCGTGGCTGCTGCATGTTGAGCATGGCTGTCTGCGAGTGCAGGGCTTGAGTGAGCAGGGTGAGCCTATTTGTCAGGAAAGCTATTTACATGTCTCCTTCACCGCAGTGTGTGTGTGTGTGTGTGTGGGGGGGGGGGGGGGGCTATTTACATGTCTCCTTCACTGCAATGGGGCGGGGGGCTATTTACTGTACATGTCTCCTTCACTGCAGTGTGTGTGTGTGGGGGGGTGGCTATTTACATGTCTCGTTCACTGCAGTGTGTGTGTGTGTGGGGGGGCTATTTACATGTCTCCTTCACTGCAGTGGGGGGGGGGGCTATTTACATGTCTCCACTGCAGTGTGTGTGTGGGGGGGGGGCTATTTACATGTCTCCTTCACCGCAGTGGGGGGAGGGTCTATTTACATGTCTCCTTCACTGCAGTGGGGGGAGGGGCTATTTACACGTCTCCTTCAACACAGTGGGGGGAGGGGCTATTTACATGTCTCCTTCACTGCAGTGGGGGGGGGCTATTTACATGTCTCCTTCACCACAGTGGGGGGAGGAGGGGCTATTTACACGTCTCCTTCAACACAGGGGGGGGAGGGGCTATTTACATGTCTCCTTCACCGCAGTGGGGGGAGGGACTATTTACATGTCTCCTTCACCACAGTGGGGGAGGGGCTATTTACATGTCTCCTTCACCGCAGTGGGGGGAGGGGCTATTTACATGTCTCCTTCACCGCAGTGGGGGGAGGGGCTATTTACACGTCTCCTTCACCGCAGTGGGGAGGGACTATTTACATGTCTCCTTCACCGCAGTGGGGGGAGGGGCTATTTACATGTCTCCTTCACTGCAGTGGGGGGAGGGGCTATTTACATGTCTCCTTCACCGCAGTGGGGGGAGGGGCTATTTACATGTCTCCTTCACTGCAGTGGGGGGAGGGGCTATTTACATGTCTCCTTCACCGCAGTGGGGGGAGGGGGGGTTGTCATCTGACCTTTGCACACAACCTCAAGGCCTCTTCACACGATTGTGGCATTTGGCAATTAAGCAGCCTTATCATAGCGCTAATGCTAATGCTACCCTCGCGGCGTGTTTGCACGTCACCATCATAATGGCGCGCGAGGCGAGCGGCTATTAGCACCCGATTTATTTTAGCATCAAAGTTGTTGGGGGACGTGAGCCCTGCTGTTCAAGGGACTTAGCTGAGTCCTCTCAGAGCCCACCTGCAAAGGCTGCTGTTAGCAGGTTTCCAATCATCAGGCCTGCCTCCCAGTGGCCTGCCTCCCAGCGGCCTGCCTCCCAGTGGCCTGCCTCCCAGCAGCCTGCCTCCCCCTGGCCTGCCTCCCAGCGGCCTGCCTCCCAGCGGCCTGCCTCCCAGCGGCCTGCCTCCCAGCGGCCTGCCTCCCAGCAGCCTGCCTCCCCCTGGCCTGCCTCCCAGCGGCCTGCCTCCCAGCAGCCTGCCTCCCCCTGGCCTGCCTCCCAGCGGCCTGCCTCCCAGCAGCCTGCCTCCCCCTGGCCTGCCTCCCAGCGGCCTGCCTCCCAGCGGCCTGCCTCCCAGCGGCCTGCCTCCCATGGCCTGCCTCCCAGTGGCCTGCCTCCCAGTGGCCTGCCTCCCCCTGGCCTGCCTCCCAGCGGCCTGCCTCCCAGTGGCCTGCCTCCCAGTGGCCTGCCTCCCAGTGGCCTGCCTCCCAGTGGCCTGCCTCCCAGTGGCCTGCCTCCCAGCGGCCTGCCTCCCAGTGGCCTGCCTCCCAGTGGCCTGCCTCCCCCTGGCCTGCCTCCCAGTGGCCTGCCTCCCAGTGGCCTGCCTCCCAGTGGCCTGCCTCCCCCTGGCCTGCCTCCCAGCGGCCTGCCTCCCAGTGGCCTGCCTCCCAGCGGCCTGCCTCCCAGTGGCCTGCCTCCCAGCGGCCTGCCTCCCAGTGGCCTGCCTCCCAGCAGCCTGCCTCCCAGGAGCCTGCCTCCCCCTGGCCTGCCTCCCAGCGGCCTGCCCCCCACTGGCCTGCCTCCCAGCAGCCTGCCTCCCAGCGGCCTGCCTCCCAGTGGCCTGCCTCCCAGCGGCCTGCCTCCCAGTGGCCTGCCTCCCAGCAGCCTGCCTCCCCCTGGCCTGCCTCCCAGCGGCCTGCCCCCCAGCAGCCTGCCTCCTGCCTCGCAGACGAACAGGGAGACAAGGAGTTGTACAGGGCAGCAAATGGCTGCCCTCAGTAGATTTATGACGAAGCCTCGGGCGCTATGACTGTTTGCTTGATGTCTTACAGAGCTGTGGCACAGCCATCAGTTTCCTCAAGAAGCCATGTCTCCTTTTACACCACCGCCACAAGCACCGTGTTTTCCTGGATTTCACCCCGTTTCTGACCCTTCCTTCCCACAAGGGTTTAATTTGATTTAAATCCATTCCTAACGAGAAGCGAGGTCCGCGCCTCAGTAAGCTTTCCTGCCTGTGCTCTCTTCTTCATTTTACATGTCCTCCAGTTCATTCCAGTCCTAATTAACTACCTTTGAAAGGAATCTGTGCGATAATTACCACAAGGGGGCGGGACAGAAGCGATCACACTCCGCACAATTTATTCCTGACCACAGGGGAAAGCCCACAGAGCCACCCCGCTCACTGGCTTTTCTTTTTTTCTTTTTGCTGTTGCTGAGTATCACCTTCAGCAAGTCTGTTAGAGACGACACACACATACATACACCCCTGCCAGGTCTTACTTTAGTCAGGTTTGTTTGCACAAATAATAAATATGAATAATAATAAGAAGAAGAAGAAGAATGATAATGATAATTACGATGATATAATAATAATAATAATGATAATAATGATGATGATGAAGATGATGATGATGATAATAACTAGAGACCATCTTGCGATGGGATCACACCAGCCGCGACGCCTGCAACTTAAAACAAATGTGGGCTTTTTTACTTTTTTACTGACATGCACTGGTGCTTTACAGTACATGCTGCTTTACAGTACATGCTGCTTTACAGTACATGTACTGGTGCTTTACAGTACATGTACTGGTGCTTTACAGTACATGGTGCTTTACAGTACACGGTGCTTTACAGTACATGGTGCTTTACAGTACATGGTGCTTTACAGTACATGATGCTTTACAGTACATGCTGCTTTACAGTACATGCTGCTTTACAGTACATGTGACATTGGCATTGTTTGATTGACATGATGTTGATGTGATGCATATGGATGACTGTACATGTGCGGTCGACATTGTGCGTTTTATGCTGACTGAGTATTTCCGTATTGTCAACTCTGCCCGAGCTCTGCGCTTTTGATGTGCGGTTATGCAATTTAATTCTGGCCGTACTTAGCAACTCTATAGCGTAGCCATCTCCCCATTACATTGCCTCAAATCGCATATGAAGGCGGGGTGTTACTGTTAGTCTCCCAATCCAAAATAAATGAAGTCTGTTTATTATCTGATGTCGATTGTCGTATGCTTCCGCTGTACAGGCAGATGTGTGAATTTCACGTCACACTGTTGCACACTGTTGCGTGTTAAAGGCGCTAGCGGTAATCTATCAAAAATGTATCTCACCTCACTGGTCACCTCACACCTGACTGGTCACCACACAGGTTAGAGCAGTGGTTCTCAACTGGTGTAGCCTCAGGACCCACTATTTTCCTTGTCATGAAGTCGCGACCCAAATTTCAGATTTTTTTTTAAACCACTCAAATTTATCGCACAAAAAATAGCGCATTAATTTAATACACAATGCCTTTATGCACCGTTATAAACCTCAAATGAACAAAAAAGTGCAACAGAAGTGCAACTAGGGCTAAAAACCAATTGAAATAAGGCAGACTTGAATTACAGGCCTATAGTTTTTAAATTTAAACAAGTCAAACTGGTCATGCTCAGAAAGTCTTATTTGAACTGTATGAAATATGAAATAAAAGGCAGACTTATCTTGAATTACATGCCTATATGTTTTTAAACAAGTTAATAATAATAATAATAATAATAATCATTTATTTCAAATTGTTTTTTATTCGTTTTTAAACAATACAAACAAGAAAAAACAAACCCCGTGGAAGACAGACAATACAGAATAGGTGCAAGGTTGCATGATGTCATACATGTATACAATCTCCTGAATAATTGTGATGCAATGACAACCAAGTGTAAAAAACAAACAAACAAACAAACAAACAAAAATAAATAAATAAATAAATAAATAAATAAATAAATAAAATAAAATAAAAAAAATAAAGACAAGGAAAGGACAAGAGGGAGGTGGGAAGAGGGTAGGGTAGAGCTGTTAGGGGCTATTAATCTAAAGTTCTTGCGTCAAATTCCTTATGGTAATAATCTAAGAAGGGGTGCCAAGTCATTTCAAACTTTTCCAGAGAACCCTGGACTGTGCATCTGAATTTTTCTAGCTTAAAAAATGACATTACCTCACGAATCCAGCGTGAGTGTGACGGAGGTGTGGGCGATTTCCAGCTAAAAAGAATAAGCCGGCGAGCTAGTAATGTTGAAAAGGCCATTAGATCTGATTGATGTCTGGATATCCCACTGTTGCTAGGGGCAACCCCAAATATTGCAGTAATTGGATCTGGGTCAATCTGTTTTTGACATATACTGTATATGAGAATGTATTAAAAATGTCTGACCAGAATGTGAACAATTTTGGGCAAGTCCAAAATGTGTGGCCTAAAGTACCCGGAAACTGATGGCATCTGATGCAATTTGGGTCTGAGCCAGGATATATCCGGGCCAGTTTGGCTTTACAAAGGTGTAAGCGGTGAAGTATCTTAAACTGTAACACCCCATGTCTGATACAGACAGAAGATTTTTCCAGATTTCGTCAGAGAGCTCCGTGTCCAAGTCTTCCTCCCACTGTACTTTCAGGTGGTGCAGCGAATAGTCTTCCATTTCTTGAATCATACAATATAAATTTGATACGCAGCCTGGTAAATAGGGATTAAGTTTCAGATAATCATCAAATGGGCAAGCCAGAGGTTTAGATGGAAATGTTGAGAAATGTGTGCGGGTGAAATCGCGAATTTGTAGGTACCTGTAAAAGTGAGACTGTGGTAAGTTGTACTTTTTAACAAAATGATCAAAGGAACCAAACGCCCCATCAATGAAAAGGTCCTCCACACAACGTATTCCCTTTCCAAACCAGAACTGAAATGCTGTATCTGTCAAATAAGGTTTAAAAAGGGGGTTCAAGGTAAGAGGCATGGACTCCAGGGCTTGCGTATGCCCAAAATGTTTACGAAATTGGGTCCATATGCGTAGGGTACCTCTCACAATAGGATTATCCGTATGGACACCTACATTCATTGGCTAATAATAATAATCAAACAAGTTAACCTGGTCATGCTAATCCAGTTTCAATAGTCTGAATTTAACTAATATGAAATAAAAAGGAATCACAGACAGGCTATATTATGCTTTTTAGTTAAACTGGTCATAACTTTTAATTAAACTGGGGCCATGCTAATCCAGTTTCAATCATCTGAATTGAATTAAAATTTAATATGAAATGAAAAGGCAGACTTCTCTTGAATTACAGGCAGAGCATATGCTTCAGCTTGTTAAACAAGTAAAACTGGTCAGGCTAATCCAGTTTCAATAATCTGAATTTAACTCAAATGAAATATAAAAAAAAAAAAAAAAAAAAAAAAAATTGGCCAGTGTCCGCGAGCCAATCAAAACGGCCCCGCGACCCACCTTTGGGTCGCGACCCACCAGTTGAGAAACGCTGGGTTAGAGTATAGTGTTGATTCCAGGTGACAACTCAAACTCCCACCATGTTGTTTGACCTTTACATCTTGAAGACTGTTCAAATGTGTTTTTCCATCTGAGCCCTTATGTGGCCAGCACTTTTCAACACCACAGAGTGTAAGTCTTCATAAACTGCTCCTGTCCTGCTTCATTCATCTAGATCCTATGGCTGCCTGTGCCGCTCTATTGTTTTCCATTCCATTCAGTGGCTCATATGTCGGCCAGATAATCGTGCTGTCTTCATTCATCACCCTGGCCTGGTTCTCCGAAGGCTCCTCTGGCCCAGCGCTCCATGTTCCAACCCAGAGGAGGTTGAAGGCTGCTGTCTCTCTGCTGCTGGAGAAGACCTTAGATTGACTTGAGAAACACATGGTGCAAATGTCACGATTGATTCATTGATTTGGCTGTTTTAGCGAATGCATCTCTGATCGGCCCTTTTCATGAACATGAAAGGTTTGCTCCACCGCCAAAGGAGAGCAGGCAGTGCAGAACATGACATGAGGGACACGTTGCCTGAACAAACGCGGAATGCTGTCCCTTTTTTGAGAGTGAGAACAGAAACACTCGGTGTGGCTGAGCCTTTGCGGTTACAAAACTGTGATGTTTTAAACCGCGGTTAATAGTGAAATCAATTAATAGTGAAATCGGTTAATGGTGAAAACAGTTCATAGTGAAACTGTGATGTTTTAAACCGCGGTTAATAGTGAAACAGGTTAATAGTGAAATTGGTTAATAGTGAAACAGGTGAAATCAGTTAATAGTGAAATCTGTTAATAGTGAAACTGTGATGTTTAAAACCGCGGTTAATAGTGAAATCAGTTAATAGTGAAAAAGGTTAAGAGTGAAATCAGTTAATAGTGAGGGATGCCGGCTGTGTGACCTGTCTCTGCAAATCATCTTCAAACGGCGACACACCTCAATGATCTAAGCCCTCTCCACGAGGAGCCTGGCCGCGCTGGCCGTCTGTCAAACTCAGCACATTTAAATGATTTCTTGGCTCCCTCTGTGCGTCCTGCTAGTGCCATCTCCTTTGATGATCCCTCACATTCAGCCAACTAGTGCGTGAAATGAAGCTGGGTATGAAGCTGGGTATGGCTGCGTCTAGGTGAGAGAGGAAGCTGGGTATGGCTGCATCTAGGTGAGAGAGGAAGCTGGGTATGGCTGCGTCTAGGTGAGAGAGGAAGCTGGGTATGGGTGCGTCTAGGTGAGAGAGGAAGCTGGGTATGGCTGCATCTAGGCGAGAGAGGAAGCTGGGTATGGCTGCGTCTAGGTGAGAGAGGAAGCTGGGTATGGCTGCGTCTAGGCGAGAGAGGAAGCTGGGTATGGCAGCGTCTAGGTGAGAGAGGAAGCTGGGTATGGCTGCGTCTAGGCGAGAGAGGAAGCTGGGTATGGCTGCGTATAGGCGAGAGAGGAAGCTGGGTATGGCTGCGTCTAGGCGAGAGAGGAAGCTGGGTATGGCTGCGTCTAGGTGAGAGAGGAAGCTGGGTATGGCTGCGTCTAGGTGAGAGAGGAAGCTGGGTATGGCTGCGTCTAGGTGAGAGAGGAAGCTGGGTATGGCTGCGTCTAGGTGAGAGAGGAAGCTGGGTATGGCTGAACTAGGTGAGAGAGGAAGCTGGGTATGGCTGCGTCTAGGTGAGAGAGGAAGCTGGGTATGGCTGCGTCTAGGTGAGAGAGGAAGCTGGGTATGGCTGCGTCTAGGCAAGAGAGGAAGCTGGGTATGGCTGCATCTAGGTGAGAGAGGAAGCTGGGTATGGCTGAACTAGGTGAGAGAGGAAGCTGGGTATGGCTGCGTCTAGGTGAGAGAGGAAGCTGGGTATGGCTGAACTAGGTGAGAGAGGAAGCTGGGTATGGCTGCGTCTAGGTGAGAGAGGAAGCTGGGTATGGCTGAACTAGGTGAGAGAGGAAGCTGGGTATGGCTGCGTCTAGGTGAGAGAGGAAGCTGGGTATGGCTGCATCTAGGTGAGAGAGGAAGCTGGGTATGGCTGCATCTAGGTGAGAGAGGAAGCTGGGTATGGCTGAACTAGGTGAGAGACGAAGCTGGGTATGGCTGCGTCTAGGCGAGAGAGGAAGCTGGGTATGGCTGAACTAGGTGAGAGAGGAAGCTGGGTATGGCTGCGTCTAGGTGAGAGAGGAAGCTGGGTATGGCTGAACTAGGTGAGAGAGGAAGCTGGGTATGGCTGCGTCTAGGCGAGAGAGGAAACCGTCTGTGCTTCAAAGTGCATTCCAAGCCTTCGATGAAAGATTTCATGGACTGAGATCGTTATGGTTCTTATTTTTTATGATTTTCCTAATCTCCATGATATGGGTTTAGCCTTTTGCCTCAAGACTCAGCAATCCATGTCCTCCTTGATGTCTCGTGTTTATTAGTATGCAGATGTATTTTTATATCAGGGAACGGATGATAGCGCCAGCAGACATGTGACAAGATGTTCAGGTCTTTGCAGAAAGGTCCAGACAAATGTCAGATTGTGTGCACTGTGGACATGCCTTCATCACTCGGCTCACAGTGTCATCTTGCAGGTACCTCCAGCCTCAGATCCAACTTAAGCCCAACCGTCCAGCGCTTAAGTCCAGGTCTTAATGGGGAATCCCCCTATGGGAATCATCAGCTCAGTTGAAATGGATCTTTGACCCGGCATATTGCTCGGCTGATATTACCCATCATTGTAGGAACCACATTAGCTCTGAGAAAGTTGGGAAAGGGAGGAAGTTGGCTCGTTTCATTTTTTCACTTTCTCTTGAATAAATCCAAGTTGGTTTAATAGAGAGGAACTTTGCTCTCAGACAGACGTTCCGGGGGAAATGTGCCCTCCTGGATCTCATTCAGAGCTGCAGCAGCGTCTGAGATGATAAAAAAAAAACTCTCAGAGGCCGCCGGGCCTTTTCATCACTCAGGTAACATAAATGCAATTTTCGGGGATGTTCTCAAGTCAAGAAGCCCAATATCCCTTCACTCCTCAGAAAAAACTCCATCTCCCATGGACTCAGTGGTAGTTTTGTGTTTTTTGTTTTGTAGTTGTAGTTGAAGGGCCTTTCTCCTGAGGCCTGATCGATCTGGCTCTGGCATATATGATCTGATGGACTTTTATTCTATTTCATGTTGCATTAAAAAAGCATTAAATCCCTTTGAGGTATTTTCTTCCCCCATTTCGTAAAGTCTTGCATCCATGATTCATCATGACAATGCGGCGAATTCATTTCAAGCAACCAAACGCGCGCCGACGTTTGAAGCGGTATTCCCCGGTGTACGCCATTAATGTATTCCTCTCTGGAAATGTGTGTGTATGTGTGCGCTCACACAGGGTGGGAGGCGTGTGTGCGTGCGTGTGTGTGTGTGTGTGTGTGCGTGTGCGTGTGCGTGTGCGAGGGTGGGAGGCATGTGTGTGTGTGTGTGTGTGTGTGTGTGTGTGTGTGTGTGGGTGTGTGGGTGGGCGGCGGGCGTCGGCTGAGCTTCAGAGCTGAGCATGCTTGTTGTCTCCGGCGGTTGCTAGGTAGCGAGCGACTGTGTGAAAAGACGTGCTTTGAAAGTAAGCGGTCCGCCCTGCACATCCCCTCTGATCAAGCCCGTGTTGAGGTATGACAGCAATGGACACGCTCACAAATGCGGGAAAATTATTGCCTTACGTGTGATTTTGTCAACTTCCACCCCGTCAACAACACCCCCCCCCCCCCCCCACCCCCACCCCCCACACACACACACACACACACACACACACACACACAGGCTGAAGTGGAGCTATCTGCCGCGGCTTAGGTGGCGATCATTTTGATAGGACTCCATCTTGATTCTTATTTACTGTGTTGTCAAGACACGCTGACACCACTAAATCAGCCACTGTCGACCCGCAGCTGTTGACTTGATGTCCCTCCACCTGCCGCTACCACTCCTCCCCCTGGCTGTAGCTCAGGAGGTAGAGCGGGTCGTCCACTAATCGCTTTGGATAAAAGAGGTCGGTGGTTCGATTCCCGCCTCCTCCAGTCTGCATGTCGAAGTGTCCTTGGGCAAGACACTGAACCCCAAATTGCTCCCGGTGGTGTGCCAGGCGGTAGCCTGCCGCCATCGGTGTATGAATGGATGAATGTACCTACTGATCGTAAAGCGCTTTGGATAAAAGCTCTTTATAAACGCAGGCTATTTGATTTTGATAGGCCGATGATAGCACAGGGTCCCGGATGGCCCGGGGCGGTGGTCTTTCTGAAGTTTGATTCAATTGATGAATATGTGGCTGTTAATGAGAATGACGTGCAGACTTAGCAATGGCGTGTTTTCATGCCCAAATGAATAGAAAGCAATTACACCGATTATTAACTTATTCTGAATAAGATCATCCGAGTCAGGTGTTTACATGATAAGTTGCTTTAGTTAAGGTATTGTATATTTAAAATCAGATTGTGTGATAGTGTGCATGTGCCAGTGAACCATAGTATATCATTGATGATATTTTCATAAATGTCATACATTGGATTGTAATCTTTCCTCTGTGTGTTTCCAGGGCCCGTGGCTGTGATCAGCGGGGAGGAAGACTCTGCCAGTCCTCTTCATCATGTAAACCATGGGATTATCACGCCCTGCACTCTGGACGCGGGTCCTGATGCGGTTGTCATAGGGATGACTCGCATCCCCGTGGTGGAGAACCCTCAGTACTTCAGACATGGACACAACTGCAACAAGCCGGCCACTTGTAAGTAACTGCTTCAGCCACCATGTGGTGCCTCTCCCCCATCCTGGCCACATGACCCGCATAACCATTGGTTCTCTAAACGTCACATGCTCGCCATCGATAGAGACGTCAGGCGACCCTGAGCCAAAGTTATTCAAGCATATCAATCACCACACCACAGACTCTCAGATCTCCGAAAGATATTCTACTCAGCTGTGAGCTGTGAGGGATGCGTTTTGATCTCAACCATTACTCTTATCTCTGTATAACCGCTTTTACAAAAAGGCTTCCCTACACTCTTTGCCCGAGGTTTGATGGGCATTCATTGAAAAGGGTGGCTTGGTGGCTCAGTGGTTAGCACTGTTGCCTCACAACAAGAAGGTCCCGGGTTCGAACCCCGGTCCGTCCCAGGTCCTTTCTGTGTGGAGTTTGCATGTTCTCCCCGTGTTTGTGTGGGTTTTCTCCGGGTGCTCTGGTTTCCTCCCACCACCTAAAGACATGTACAGTATGTTAGGGTTAATACTCCTGTCAGTGCTGCTGACCAAGACACTGGCAAAAGAACTGGAGTTGGTCCCTGGGCGCTGCACTGCGGCTGCCCACTGCTCCTAGTTCTAGGAAGGTTCCTAGTAGAGGAAGGCTCAAATGCAGAGGATGAATTTCCCCATGGGGATAAATAAAGGATAACTTAACTTAACTTAAGTTAGCAGAATTGCCTTGTAAGCAAAAGGCCACAGTTTTGATTCCCACAATTATAGCCGATGTAGTTTTTTTCTAAGTGTCCTTGACCCAGAGACTGAACATCTACCTGCTCCTTCATTGTACTGTAAGTAGTTCTGGATAAGAGCGTCAGGGGTTAGGGTTAATATAACCTCATGTTACTGCCAGCACGCACCTTATAGACACAACATCTCCACCAAACGTTCTGTACTGTAAAGGAGAACCAGCAGCTGGATATCAAGCAGCATGGTGTCTTCAATGAAGCTCGTTCCCATCGTTGCATCTCCTCCGTTGCAATTTGCTGTTTATCTTTACGATGAGAAGTGCTGAGGCCCTCAGGCAACTGTATCATTTAATGTCACCACGGTGCCAGCGTGCTCATACAGCGCTCGCATCTGGTGGCACAATTCCAGTCTCTTTATATAGGATCTGCTTAGACTAAAGCAGCTCCTGGCGTTCAGACAGAGAGCCCCCCCCCCCTCCTCCTCCTCTCCCCCCCTCCTCCTCCCCTCCTTCTCTCCCCCTCCCCTCCTCCTCCCCCCCTGGGGACTCGTGTTCCAGGTTGGGGAGAGACAAGACCACTTTAAAGCCTAATTACTCACAATTACATCAACTGCTCAAGAGGAGCAGCGCAAAGCAACTGTGCCAGCAGCCAGCCGCAGCGCCACCTGCTGCTTCCTTTCCAGACAATACAGACTATAAAGCTAAAGACTCTGCTCCCCAATGCAATCACAATCATCCACGCAATCATCTTGATGATACAAACTGAGTGGATTTAGTCAAGGTTCAAGGTTCAAGGTTCAAGGTTTCTTTATTTCATCTCCCTAGGGAGACATTTGTTTCAGAGTAAGGTCCAGCTGCATACAGTACATACATACAGTTTAACAATACAACATACGGTACAACATTACACCACAACATTACACATACACCCATGATAAAGTGCTCATTGCTCACAAAGTAATTTCATTTATCAGTTTGATTGACTGAGGAACAAATGAATGTTTGTATCTATTATACCTACACAGAGGTACCCTGTATCTCCTGCTCAGATTGCAGTAACTGGTACTCAGAATTCAGTACATGGGAGGGGTCGGATAGGATTTTGCGAGCTTGTCTCATCGCCGCTTGCTCGAAAATGACAGTGCTAAAGACTCTCCTCCCCTCCCCAATGCCAATACATCATCTGCGCCGGAAGTCGGGGAGCCAAGGGACCATCAGTAACATGCCTAAAGGTGAGATACTGAGAGGAATCATCACTGAGAGTGTCAGTAACATGTCTAACGGCAGGTTCACACACACGCCTAGGGCGACGCTTTAAGCAACGCATAAGCAATGCATAAAATGTAGGCGTCCTTGTTAACACGTTCACTGCCAATGGCGAGTTGACTCGTCAAACACAATCCAACGGTTCACTGCCAATGACGAGTTGAGACGTCAAAAAATATATATTTTTTTTTTTGACGGTGCTACGTGGATCAATGTCCCCCACGTCTCCTATAAAAATATTGGAAGTATTGAATGTGTATAATCTATTTTACCGACCAACTAAGTGGCGACAGTGCTCTCCCGACAGAGAGAAAGCCAACCAAAAACAGCCGCGGGAGGAAGCCATTCTCAAGGAAATGGCTTGGCGAAAACGCTTTCGATTTCACACACACACACACACACACACACACACACACACACACACACACACACACACACACGCGCGCGCACACACACACACTCGAGTACCTTTGAGCATAAATAAGACCAGAATCGCAAAAGCTTCATCAAAGCTCTCAACCGACACCCCAAGAAACGAACGAGCCCGTTTTACAGTAATCCAGACTCGCGCCGCCAGCAGCAGCAGCACAGACGAGCAGCAGCAGCAGCAGCAGCAGCAGAGCG
>NC_139651.1:16790518-16810518 GCF_964638095.1 Poromitra crassiceps | reverse complement strand
CTGACTCGGACCGTACCCCCGCTTTGTGCCGTCACTTGTGCTATAACGGAGATGTAATTATGCTCAAGGTGATGTTTTGATCATGGAAACGTTTCCACAGAGACACGCCGGTGACTCATTTGGAGGCTTGGAAGCCTTGAAATGAATGAATATGCAAAGCAGATTGATTGAAAGGCAGTTATCATGTTCCAAAGCTATATGGCTCTATGAAAGATGGTCTGAGACAGACTGGCCCTGCAGGCTACACACACACACACACACACGCACGCACGCACGCACGCACACACACACACACACACACACACACACACACACACACACCCTGCAGATCATACACACACACACACACCCTTCAGGCTAGCCACAGCCTACTTTAATGTGTTACACAAGAGCAGGATTGGTGCTTTTAGCTCAGTCAGAAAGGAGCAGACTAGAATCCTTCTCTCTGATAAAGACCCTCTTTACACCGGCCATCAAGGTGCGTCTTGACTGGTCAAACCTGATTCAGATGATAGACCTAGGCCACATAGAAACCTGATTCAGATGATAGACCTAGGCCACATAGAAATCCACTGAACATCCCATCAGCCAACCGTCCAGAGGGGACGCATTTCCAAGTGTAAATGAAACTGCATCTCCAATCCATATACCATATACTCTTGCAGGCAGCTCAGATAGGGCTACAGGTATACTAAAGCTTCACTTCTCCACAGCTGTTTGCTCCAGTAAATCTGCTGTCTAAGTCTTAGACATCACCTTAGACTCTAGGACGACTTCGTCCGATTTGAAAAATAAGAAAACGTGTATGTGTGGTAGATATTACTGTTATGTTGCCTGACAAGACAACGCGACCTGGGTTTGTTTTGGAGCTTAGGAACTAGAGATGCGCCGGCCGCAGTTACATTCTGATTAATAGCGGATGGGTTGCGGGCGGGTGAAATGATGTATCATATTAATGAGGAAAATTAATATTCATTACATACACTAGTCTATGAACGTATCTTAAGCTTCATTTTTCGTCAGGCACCTTATTAGCCGACTATTTCGGGATCAAGCAAAGGATCCCAAAGGACCAAGGCAGTGGTAAACAATAGCCATGCGCTAAACATTGAAGCAATGCCTCGCATTCTTGGTCCATATAAGGTGAATGATGTCACCAGAACCTCAAACAGGAGTGTCCACTGACGGAAGAGAAGACACGTTTGTATTTTCCCATACGATCAATCCAGTTTTTATCTCAAGTTAAAGCTAAAGCTATCCAGTAGTAGCGTTAGCCTAGTAGGCTACATGAGGGCAAGTGCTGGACATGTAATCTGACTCCAACAGCGTGGACGTTTACTGCAACGATTCGCACGGACGGCAGCAGAAAGTGTGTGTGTGTGTGTGTGTGTGCGCGCGCGCGCGCGTGCATGCGTGCGTGCGTGCAGAGCAGACGCCAATGCCAAGACTTCCGCTTCCATAATAGTTTACAGTCGGACGATGTCTCATATGCAGTTATCTGTTTATAGAGTTTAGCTGAAATGCGGTCTGGAGTTAAAACACCTACAATCGATCAAGTCCAATTCCATTCTCACATAAATCAGACTGTAAAGAATGACCGTGGCGCACAGACGCAGAAACCACTCGACACCGGAAACGTCTGTCCCACGCTCTTATTAGCTGTCAGACTGATGGACTCTGGGTTCCCAGATCGGACAGTGACAAAATGTAATGATAAAAACACAGAGGAGAAGAGAAGAGAAAACGTGACTAATTAAAATCCCCAGCCTGTTAGGTTGGCTTGTTTTTTAGGACCCAAAGGCAGAACTCAGACACCGTCTGACAAAGTGTGAAGAGTTTATTGTGAAAAATGAGGAGTGGATGTTTGCTGAGCAGAGCTGTGGGCTTGGCGGCGCGAGGCCGGTGGACGAGGTGAGGCGTGGTGGGCACGGACCTGAGGCACAGGTGAGCTGGCTGGGCACGGACCTGAGGTACAGGTGAGCTGACTGGGCACGGACCTGAGGCACAGGTGAGCTGACTGGGCACAGACCTGAGGCACAGGTGAGCTGACTGGGCACAGACCTGAGGTACAGGTGAGCTGACTGGGCACGGACCTGAGGCACAGGTGAGCTGACTGGGCACAGACCTGAGGCACAGGTGAGCTGACTGGGCACGGACCTGAGGCACAGGTGAGCTGACTGGGCACAGACCTGAGGCACAGGTGAGCTGGCTGGGCACGGACCTGAGGCACAGGTGAGCTGACTGGGCACAGACCTGAGGCACAGGTGAGCTGGCTGGGCACGGACCTGAGGCACAGGTGAGCTGACTGGGCACGTACTTGAGACACAGGTGATCAAAAGTTAATTGGAGTCAAAAACAACAGAAAGCAGAGCAGGCAAACAGACAGACACAAACAGACCGGCCATGCCCAGACAGACACAGACAGACCGGCCATGCCCAGACAGACACAAACAGGCAGGCCATGCCCAGACAGACACAGACAGGCCATGCCCAGACAGACACAAACAGACAGGCCATGCCCAGACAGACACAAACAGACAGGCCATGCCCAGACAGACACAAACAGACAGGCCATGCCCAGACAGACACAAACAGACCGGCCATGCCCAGACAGACACAAACAGACAGGCCATGCCCAGACAGACACAAACAGACAGGCCATGCCCAGACAGACACCAACAGACAGGCCATGCCCAGACAGACACAAACAGACAGGCCATGCCCAGACAGACGCAAACAGACAGGCCATGCCCAGACAGACACAAACAGACCGGCCATGCCCAGACAGACACAAACAGACAGGCCATGCCCAGACAGACACAAACAGACAGGCCATGCCCAGACAGACACAAGCAGACAGGCCATGCCCAGACAGACACAAACAGACAGGCCATGCCCAGACAGACACAAGCAGACAGGCCATGCCCAGACAGACACAAACAGACAGGCCATGCCCAGACAGACACAAACAGACCGGCCATGCCCAGACAGACACAAACAGACAGGCCATGCCCAGACAGACACAAACAGACCAGCTATGCCCAGACAGACACAAACAGACAGGCCATGCCCAGACAGACACAAACAGACCGGCCATGCCCAGACAGACACAAACAGACCGGCCATGCCCAGACAGACACAAACAGACCGGCCATGCCCAGACAGACACAAACAGACAGGCCATGCCCAGACAGACACAAACAGGCCATGCCCAGACAGACACAAACAGACAGGCCATGCCCAGACAGACACAAACAGACAGGCCATGCCCAGACAGACACAAACAGACAGGCCATGCCCAGACAGACACAAACAGACAGGCCATGCCCAGACAGACACAAACAGACAGGCCATGCCCAGACAGACACAAACAGACCGGCCATGCCCAGACAGACACAAACAGACCGGCCATGCCCAGACAGACACAAACAGACAGGCCATGCCCAGACAGACACAAACAGACAGGCCATGCCCAGACAGACACAAACAGACAGGCCATGCCCAGACAGACACAAACAGACCGGCCATGCCCAGACAGACACAAACAGACCGGCCATGCCCAGACAGACACAAACAGACTGGCCATGCCCAGACAGACACAAACAGACAGGCCATGCCCAGACAGACACAAACAGACTGGCCATGCCCAGACAGACACAAACAGACAGGCCATGCCCAGACAGACACAAACAGACAGGCCATGCCCAGACAGACACAAGCAGACCAGCCATGCCCAGACAGACACAAGCAGACCAGCCATGCCCAGACAGACACAAGCAGACCAGCCATGCCCAGACAGACACAAGCAGACCAGCCATGCCCAGACAGACACAAACAGACAGGCCATGCCCAGACAGACACAAACAGACAGGCCATGCCCAGACAGACACAAACAGACCGGCCATGCCCAGACAGACACAAACAGACAGGCCATGCCCAGACAGACACAAACAGACAGGCCATGCCCAGACAGACACAAACAGACAGGCCATGCCCAGACAGACACAAACAGACCGGCCATGCCCAGACAGACACAAACAGACCGGCCATGCCCAGACAGACACAAACAGACTGGCCATGCCCAGACAGACACAAACAGACAGGCCATGCCCAGACAGACACAAACAGACTGGCCATGCCCAGACAGACACAAACAGACAGGCCATGCCCAGACAGACACAAACAGACAGGCCATGCCCAGACAGACACAAGCAGACCAGCCATGCCCAGACAGACACAAGCAGACCAGCCATGCCCAGACAGACACAAGCAGACCAGCCATGCCCAGACAGACACAAGCAGACCAGCCATGCCCAGACAGACACAAACAGACAGGCCATGCCCAGACAGACACAAACAGACAGGCCATGCCCAGACAGACACAAACAGACCGGCCATGCCCAGACAGACACAAACAGACTGGCCATGCCCAGACAGGCCATGCACAGACAGACACAAACAGACCGGGAGAGAGAACCACAACAAACACAGGGCATGGGTATACAAAACATATCAAGGTGACTGAATGCATACAATAACTAATGGTGTTTCTTGGCATATACATACATTTTTACATGAATATGGATTTCACTTGGCTTTACGCTGCGTTGATCATTCTAGTAAACTATGAGCTCTGATGCTTTGGTTGTGTGCGTGCACCATCATGTGGCTCATTGAACCCTTGTCAGACATTTTATGATACATAATTATTGTAGCCATAAACATTCATAAGACGTTTGTAGTTCTAATTCATTCTAAGTTATAGTGATCATGTTTTATGAGTTCTGATCTAATGCATCAGTAAGTTCTCATAAGCATGGTCGTAAGACATTATGAATGCATTATAGTTCCGTACAGGTGCCTTTCCAGATGGTTTTAACAAGCATAACCTTCTAATGCATGGAGAGTGATGGGCAGAGAACGTGTTGCCAAATGTATTCAAGTATGCAGGAAATGAGAGTAAATGCTGGGATGTTCTCAGTGTTTCCAATGAGCTGCAGCTTCTCCATGTTAAAGCACCACTCTGCAGAATGAGCAGCAGCTTCTTCATGTTAAAGCACCACTCTGCAGAATGAGCTGCAGCTTCTTCATGTTAAAGCACCACTCTGCAAACTGAGCTGCATCTTCTCCATGTTAAAGCACCACTCTGCAGAATGAGCAGCAGCTTCTTCATGTTAAAGCACCACTCTGCAGAATGAGCTGCAGCTTCTTCATGTTAAAGCACCACTCTGCAAACTGAGCTGCATCTTCTCCATGTTAAAGCACCACTCTGCAGAATGAGCAGCAGCTTCTTCATGTTAAAGCACCACTCTGCAGAATGAGCTGCAGCTTCTTCATGTTAAAGCACCACTCTGCAAACTGAGCTGCATCTTCTCCATGTTAAAGCACCACTCTGCAGAATGAGCTGCAGCTTTGCCATGTTAAAGCACCACTCTGCAGAATGAGCTGCAGCTTCTTCATGTTAAAGCACCACTCTGCAAACTGAGCTGCATCTTCTCCATGTTAAAGCACCACTCTGCAGAATGAGCAGCAGCTTCTTCATGTTAAAGCACCACTCTGCAGAATGAGCAGCAGCTTCTCCATGTTAAAGTACCACTCTGCAGAATGAGCTGCAGCTTCGCCATGTTAAAGCACCACTCTGCAGAATGAGCAGCAGCTTCTTCATGTTAAAGCACCACTCTGCAGAATGAGCAGCAGCTTCTCCATGTTAAAGCATCACTCTGCAGAATGAGCTGCAGCTTCTCCATGTTAAAGCACCACTCTGCAGAATGAGCTGCAGCTTCTCCATGTTAAAGCACCACTCTGCAAAAGCCTCTGGCATGTTGTCAAGGACCAGAGATGCATCGATTGACCCGCCAATGAGGCAGAAACACACGCATAAACACACAAAGGAAGGTTGGCAGGTAGCTGGGCAAAAACACACACACACACACACACACACACACACACACACGCACAGAGATACACACACACACATGCACACACACACACACACACACACACACACACACACGCCGGGGAAAGTTGGCAGGTACTGGAAACAGACACAGACTCGGACAGACAGGTATAGAACAAAGAGGCCCTGGGAACATCTGCGCTCTCCCAGCAGGCAGCCTGACCTGACTACAGTAGCTGAGTCAATGGCATCAGTGCTGCTGCGTGGCCTCCAGGCCTCCGGGGACAGTGTTTGCTGGCTCAGAGCTCTCAGGTGAGCCAGGACAAAATGAGTGATGCTGAGCTGTGGGATAGAGACTTAATCTGGGGCCACTCTGGGTAAACAGGCTGCAGGATGCAGCCCGAGTCCGCCTGCAGAGGAAAGTGAAGGTTAAAGTTAACGTGTCCCCGCTGCCGCCGCCGTCGACGACAGGCGAGCGTCGTAATGGCCGCTTCATTCCCATCACGGGGGGATGACAGGATGACCAGCCTTTACTTAGCAGCAGAATAAAACGAACCTGGGCTGAATCCCAATAGTCACTCCTAACGGTACGTGCACATCTACAATGGCAAATTCGCTTTTCCGCTGTGTCGCAGCGTTTTGTGGGCGTGGAAACCAGCTCGGAGACAAGCCGCCTCTAGGCTGCGACAGTGAAACGCTGTGGGCGGTTCCAGCGGCAGGGGGCGCGAGGCAAATTGACCAATCAGACACGGAAATAGAGCAAGACAGCCTATCAAGATGCAGCGTCAAAGCGGCTTTTTCAGCAGGCAAGCCGCCGAGCGCTTCATGATGTGCACGTAACGTAACTCCTTTTCCTACCTTTTCCTTGACCTCACCGGAAGTCAAACGTTTTTTTGTTTTGTTTTGTTTTTGCCCCACGTAGGCTACATTATTAAGCTGCTCTGGGGTCAATACGCCACTGGTGCCCCAAACATGAATTTGTTAGCAAGTAGGAGGAGCTTAATGTAGCTTGGGGGGGGGGGGGGGGGTTAAACACTGTGTGTTTTACTTCCGGCGAGGTCAAGGAAAAGGTAGGAAAAGGAGTTAGGAGGAGTGACTGTTCAGGATGGAGCCCTGGACACAATATTTACATCCAGGAAATAAAGAAAAGGAGGCGATTGGTGCTCGATGGAAGGTTATGGGGGTCATTGTAGAAGTAACCATTTGGAGAAGTTGATGTATTTATCAAGTATCTACTGTATCCAGCATATACTCAAGATCATTAACTCGGAGGTCATGTTTTTTCGCCCCTGTTTGTCTGTCTGTTTGTCCGCGGGATATCTCAAAAACTCCTGACCGGATTTGCACAAAACTTTGCAGAAAAGCAGGTCGTGGGTCAACTTAGAACTGAAAAGCAGGTCGTGGGCCAACTTAGAACTGATTAGGATGAGTAACTTTCCACGTCCACAAGCTAAAAGGGGGCGTGGCAATGGACGGGGCAAATCACAAATAGGCACCTAACTTGGAAACAGATACACACACATGATAAGACCTGGAAACATGGCCATGGGCCAAGGAGGAACAAATGAACTGACCATGCCCATCGACCATAAGTGGGCATGGTCACTCTACCATGTGGCCTGTAGTTATTTATTCAATGGTATACAGTCGATCCAAACTAGGTATGGTCACTCTACCAAGTGGCCTGTAGTTATTTATTCAATGTTATACAGTCGATCCAAACTAGGTATGGTCACTCTACCAAGTGGCCTGTAGTTATTGATTCAATGTTATACAGTCGATCCAAACTAGGTATGGTCAGTCTACCAAGTGGCCTGTAGTTATTTATTCAATGTTATACAGTCGATCCAAACTAGGTATGGTCACTCTACCAAGTGGCCTGTAGTTATTGATTCAATGTTATACAGTCGATCCAAACTAGGTATGGTCAGTCTACCAAGTGGCCTGTAGTTATTTATTCAATGTTATACAGTCGATCCAAACTAGGTATGGTCACTCTACCAAGTGGCCTGTAGTTATTGATTCAATGTTATACAGTCGATCCAAACTAGGTATGGTCAGTCTACCAAGTGGCCTGTAGTTATTTATTCAATGTTATACAGTAGATCCACACTAGGTATGGTCACTCTACCAAGTGGCCTGTAGTTATTTATTCAATGTTATACAGTCGATCTAAACTAGGTATGGTCACTCTACCAAGTGGCCTGTAGTTATTTATTCAATGGTATACAGTCGATCCAAACTAGGTATGGTCACTCTACCAAGTGGCCTGTAGTTATTTATTCAATGTTATACAGTAGATCCAAACTAGGTATGGTCACTCTACCAAGTGGCCTGTAGTTGACGGCCTGTAGGGACGGCTTTAGCTCAAGAGGTAGAGCGGGTCGGCCAATGACGCAAGGGTTGGCGGTTCGATCCCCGCTCCCTCCCAGCTGCTGTCGTTGTGTCCTTGGGCAAGACACTTAACCCTCCTTGCCTCGTATGATTGGTATGATTGGTATGAATGTAGACATGAATGGTATGATTGGTATGATTGGTATGAATGTAGACATGAATGATGGTGGTTCGGAGGGGCCGTTGAGCGCCAATGTGTGGCTGCCACGCTTCTGAACCACCGGTACGAATGGTGTGAACGAATAATGATTCTGTGTAAGCGCTTTGAGCCTTGGAAAGGCGCTATATAAATCCAATCATTATTATTATTATTATAGTTATTTAGTCAATGTTATACAGTAGATCCAAACTAGGTATGGTCACTCTACCAAGTGGCCTGTAGTTATTTATTCAATGTTATACAGTAGATCCAAACTAGGTATGGTCACTCTACCAAGTGGCCTGTAGTTATTTATTCAATGTTATACAGTCGATCCAAACTAGGTATGGTCAGTCTACCAAGTGGCCTGTAGTTATTTATTCAATGTTATACAGTCGATCCAAACTAGGTATGGTCAGTCTACCAAGTTGCCTGTAGTTATTTATTCAATGTTATACAGTAGATCCAAACTAGGTATGGTCACTCTACCAAGTGGCCTGTAGTTATTTATTCAATGTTATACAGTAGATCCAAACTAGGTATGGTCACTCTACCAAGTGGCCTGTAGTTATTTATTCAATGTTATACAGTAGATCCAAACTAGGTATGGTCACTCTACCAAGTGGCCTGTAGTTATTTATTCAATGTTATACAGTAGATCCAAACTAGGTATGGTCACTCTACCAAGTGGCCTGTAGTTATTTATTCAATGTTATACAGTAGATCCAAACTAGGTATGGTCACTCTACCAAGTGGCCTGTAGTTATTTATTCAATGTTATACAGTCGATCCAAACTAGGTATGGTCACTCTACCAAGTGGCCTGTAGTTATTTATTCAATGTTATACAGTCGATCCAAACTAGGTATGGTCACTCTACCAAGTGGCCTGTAGTTATGTATTCAGTGTTATACAGTAGAACTAGGTATGGTCACACAAACCTACAAGCCAACATGCTCCACCACAGGTTGGATTGTTAAAATAGTTTGGTTAAGTTGGCAATTAGCTTAGTTCAGTTCAGCTAATTTACATAATAAGAAGCACAGGCAAAGCTATAAAAACATATTGAAACATAGTAAAATCAAGATTACAAGCAAAGACTGAACTCTGAGAAAAGCGTTTTCTCGAAAAAGATTTGTAAAGACCGTTGAACAATGATAGAGACTCACAGGGAAATAACTCAAGGCAGAGTCAGAGAGTTAGTATTTTTAGTGAGCAGAGGAAAGAGGGTGTACGATGCAGTGGGGAGGAGAAGAAGATGATGATGATAGCTCTTGGCTGTTCATTTATCAGCAGAGGGAACGTCAGCAGCGTTTTGGCCTGTGTGGAATCCACTCAGAGCACAGTGGGAATTCAAATGCATGTGCGTGGACTTCAGGTTGTTCTCCTCTCAGCTCTTCATGCAGGATGAAGCTTGAACAGCAGCGATGTGTGCTGCTGCTGCTGTGTTCTTGTCCCTGGTGGGGCTCTCGTGCGACAAAACCGGCTGGCACTTTTCACAGAGACTTCTGTTCTGATCTACTTTCAAACTGGGCCGTTCCTTCATATTTAGCGCTGATTTCAGAAATAGCGGTAATAAAGCATCTGACAGAAACACCGCAGGAGCAGGCGGCCATTTCCATTCATCGTCTTCCCGTCAGGTCTGCGAGCAGATGGGTGGCTGACGGAAACTAAACAATCCTGTGATCAATGTTCGGGAATCAGGAAGCATTAGATCATTTGTTAGACCCTTCAAAAGTAGTACAGTAGAGGGGGCACGGTGGCGCTGTCGCCTCACAGCTAGAAGGTCCTGGGTTCGATTCCCACCTGGGACGCTGTGAGCGCTGAAGGAGTGCGTGCCCGTCCGCATGTCCTCGAGTGCCCGCCGCCCGGGTGGGGTCGTCAAAAGGGTCTTTCTGTGTGGAGTTTGCATGTTCTCCCCGTGTGCCCCCCGGGGGCTTCCTTCATATAGGAACCCCCTTCACCAAAACATGCAATATCCTGGTCGCTGATGTGGTGCCTCCTCTGATCGTTAAGGGCGCCTGTTCGAAGGGAGGGGAACTGGTTGGAATAGCGTGATCCTCCCACGTGCTATGTCCAGGTGAAAAGAAGCGGCTGGCTAACTGCCCATGTCTCGGAGGAAGCATGGAGCCAGTTTCGGCTCTCCCCAGATCGGCAGAGGGTGGAGCAGCAACCAGGATAAATAAATTAAATTTAGCACTAATGGGGGATAACAATGGGGGGGGGGGGGGGGGGATTACAAAAGTAGTACAGTAGCACGTGGACATAGTGTGAGTTCAGGTCTTTGCACACACAGTCCCTTTGTTTTCGTACGCGTTTTTATGCCTCCATCACAGCCAAACAACCAGGTCCTGTTTGTTTAGAGTTCCAACCATCACACACAGTCACAACCATCACACACAGTCACAACCATCACACACAGTCACAACCATCACACACAGTCACAACCATCACACACAGTCACAACCATCGCACACAGTCACAACCATCGCACACAGTCACAACCATCGCACACAGTCACAACCATCGCACACAGTCACAACCATCGCACACAGTCACAACCATCGCACACAGTCACAACCATCACACACAGTCACAACCATCATACACAGTCACAACCATCACACACAGTCACAACCATCACACACAGTCACAACCATCACACACAGTCACAACCATCACACACAGTCACAACCATCGCACACAGTCACAACCATCACACACAGTCACAACCATCATACACAGTCACAACCATCACACACAGTCACAACCATCACACACAGTCACAACCATCACACACAGTCACAACCATCACACACAGTCACAACCATCACACACAGTCACAACCATCGCACACAGTCACAACCATCGCACACAGTCACAACCATCGCACACAGTCACAACCATCGCACACAGTCACAACCATCGCACACAGTCACAACCATCACACACAGTCACAACCATCATACACAGTCACAACCATCATACACAGTCACAACCATCACACACAGTCACAACCATCACACACAGTCACAACCATCACACACAGTCACAACCATCACACACAGTCACAACCATCATACACAGTCACAACCATCACACACAGTCACAACCATCGCACACAGTCACAACCATCGCACACAGTCACAACCATCGCACACAGTCACAACCATCACACACAGTCACAACCATCACACACAGTCACAACCATCACACACAGTCACAACCATCACACACAGTCACAACCATCACACACAGTCACAACCATCACACACAGTCACAACCATCACACACAGTCACAACCATCACACACAGTCACAACCATCACACACAGTCACAACCATCACACACAGTCACAACCATCACACACAGTCACAACCATCACACACAGTCACAACCATCACACACAGTCACAACCATCACACACAGTCACAACCATCACACACAGTCACAACCATCACACACAGTCTGCATCACAAGAGTTTGGAGTCCAGAATGTAGAGAAGAGACAACATAACATCTTTGTGTGCAGTGTGGCAACTGGACCAAGCGAGTTGGGCACAGTGGAACACTTTGATGATGCTGCAGGAGTTGTTTGATGCAGTTTGATGGGGATGTTATGGCCTTTTTGGAGTTCTAAACAGCCAGGCACCATTGAGTTCAGGTGTTCAACAGAAGGCTGAGCTGGAGCTCCGGGGGCCATCTAAATGGGTAACTAACGAGCTCGTTTGCTGTGTGTTTGGTGGCCCGACAAACTTCAGTAGGGTTGCACATGGAGGGGGAGTAGCTAATAGCCACAGTTTCTTTTTGGAGACTGCTCGTTTGATATAGATTTCTCTGCAAGTGTAGCACAGTCTGCGCACCTTAGAAGGTGGTAGGCAGTTTTTCATTAAATGATCAGTATCATTGACTTTCTCTCCCCCTCTCTCTCTCTCTCCCTCTCTCTCTCCCCCTCTCTCTCTCCCTCTCTCTCTCTCTCCCCCTCTCTCTCCTCTGCCTGTCTTCCTGGTTCTGTGGTTCAGTTGTGCAGCACATCAAGAGGAGAGACATCATCCTGAAGAGGGAGCTGGGTGAAGGAGCGTTCGGCAAAGTCTTCCTCGCAGAGTGCTACAACCTCTGTCCCACCAAGGACAAGATGCTGGTGGCTGTCAAGGTACTCATCAACCGCCCCCCCCCCCCACCACCCACCCCCACCCAAAAAATAAATAAAAAAATTCTACCACTTGATGGTGTGTATGTGCGTGTGCGTGTGTGTGTGCAGGGGTGTGTGTGTGTGTGTGTGTGTGTGTGTGTGTGTGTGTGTGTGTGTGTGTGTGTGTGTGTGTGTGTGTGTGTGTGTGTGTGTTTCTCCCCACACAGTATTGAATGACAGATTGCAGGAGAGGAAAAATAAGACCAAATGTTGAGTGGTCTTTGCAGACTGGATCATCGTCGTCGTCGTATTGAACACAAACAAATGTTGTTTTCCAACGTGGAACATTAGCTTTGTTTCAAATGGAAATGTACAGCACACACCGCTATTTTATGTTAGAAGAAAACAGAACATTGCATTATGTACATTCAGTATTATGCCTTATGTGTTATTTGAGTTTGTTTGTCAGAGGTGTCTGGCAGCTGTCACTCTAATGAACCTCTGTCAGAAGCTGGAGTCAGAGTGGGTGAACCTCTGTCAGAAGCTGAAGTCAGAGTGGGTGAACCTCTGTCAGAAGCTGAAGTCAGAGTGGGTCGCAGCGCCGGTTCCGAAGCCTGGAGATGCTTTTTTGTTTGTTTTATTATTATCATTTCGTCTCCATCTTTGTCACTAAGCTGCTGTGTGCACTGCTTTCCACAGATCACCTTCTGTTTGTTGCACACAAACCGCAAATGACTTATATTAGACTCTGCGTGTTTAGAACGGCAATGTAAAAGCTCTCATGAACTGCATATAGGATGAATCACTGTTTAGTCCTCTGTTGACTGGGACAGAGATAGATAGAGAAAATGATGAAGGAGAGAGGGAGAGGCGGAGGGAGGGAGAGAAGGGAGAGAGAGGTCTGGTCTGGCTGGTGGGAGAGAGAGAGAGAGAGAGAGAGGGAGAGAGAGGTCTGGTCTGGCTGGTGGGAGAGAGAGAGAGAGAGAGAGAGGGAGAGAGAGGTCTGGTCTGGCTGGTGGGTGTTGCGACAGCGTGTTAAACAACCAGGTCTGATGAAGTATCTCAGCCAGGGATGGATGCGCTCCCATCTGGGGCTGGGTGCGACCTCCCCCCCTCCCCTACATCCGTCTTTCTAAGCATGCAAAACCGTCCCGTTGTCAGCCAGGGACCAGCAATTAGTACGACAGCAGACTATTGGCTCCTCAGACATCGTTAACAGGTAACGAGCAAAAGTCATCATCCTGAGGAGCCGATCAAAAGGGTAACAAGCTATAAATACGTCGGCATTAACATACTGTAGGACGAACCGCTGCATTTGAGTGAACGCGCGCTGCTGCTGAGTAAGAGAAAGCTAGAAACTGCAACAAAGGACGTTTTACTGCGCTTGAAGGCTGTAACGTTGACGGTCATATTCCGGAGCTGTTTTATAGATCTGCCTCAGATGTCGTTTGGATTGATTTGTGTTTTGGTAAACATGAGCGAGCACAAAGGATCAGGGGACACTGCAGGGAATTACCGAAGGCTGGCACAGTTATCAGGGTCGATCAAGGAACACTTGAACAAATGCACACTGCACATGCACACTGCACACACTATGGCCAGATATAAAAGCCTGTGTTCCCTCAGCAAGGAGGTTTTCAACCTGGACCACAGATAAATAGAATAGAAGAGGAATACAGTATATACCAACCAGGGTTTTTCAACCTGGACCACAGATAAGTAGAATAGAAGAGGAATATATACCAACCAGGGTTTTTCAACCTGGACCACAGATAAATAGAATAGAAGAGGAATATATACCAACCAGGGTTTTTCAACCTGGACCACAGATAAATAGAATAGAAGAGGAATATATACCAACCAGGGTTTTTCAACCTGGACCACAGATACATAGAATACCAGAGGAATATATACCAGCCAGGGTTTTTCAACCTGGACCACAGATAAATAGAATAACAGAGGAATATATACCAGCCAGGGTTTTTCAACCTGGACCACAGATAAATAGAATAGAAGAGGAATATATATCAACCAGGGTTTTTCAACCTGGACCACAGATAAATAGAATAGCAGAGGAATATCAACCAGGGTTTTAGCCAATTAGTGCAGATGTAGTCTTATGTTACTTATCATTGTGGATGTTGTCTGTGTATCAGCTTTTCCACATGACAGTAAAAGCCGCAGGCACTGAAGAAGTGGCCTCTTTAATTATTATGATGTTATCTCTTCAGTGCATCATGACCCAGCACATGATTCCATTTGCACCCACACAGTGCAGAGACCTGACCTCCTGACCAGGAGAGGGCAGCACCCACACAGTGCAGAGACCTGACCTCCTGACCAGGAGAGGGCAGCACCCACACAGTGCAGAGACCTGACCTCCTGACCAGGAGAGGGCAGCACCCACACAGTGCAGAGACCTGACCTCCTGACCAGGATAGGCCAGAAGCTGGTGCAGAGTTTGTGAACGGCAGCAAAGTCGAGAAGTCGGAGGAAGTCTCTGTAAAGCAGAACCGATGGGCCCAGCCCAGAGGAAGAAGGCGAGTTCTCCAAACTCTCTCCTCTCCCTCAACAAACGCCGCGCCCTCGAACAATGCACCTGCCCCCCCCGCCCAGCTGCTCGCTGGCCCACTGCACCGGGCTGTGGTTGTTCTGGACCGGCTCCCAGCGTGAATGTGTTGGAAGTGGTTGTTCTGGACCGGCTCCCAATGTGAATGTGTGGAAGTGGAGCAGAGTGATGCCGAACACGAAACGAGCCTGCAGACTCAGCACAAACCCTCCCCGGCCCGGGATAAGATTACAGTTAGAGAACCTGCCGACCTTGACGGCAGGAGAATTCACACAAGGCGTTAAAAGGAGGGAATGTCTCCTTGTCAGTTCCTTTCTCTTTATGTTCCTGGATTTTGAAGCGGAAAAGAAGAAGGTTAAACAGTTCTCCATGATGCCTCCTCTGGAGCGTCAACCTGAAGATAAAGTGGAAGATGATGTGCCCGCTTCAGTCGAACCTCCTCCTGTCTGCCCGCCGTGTACAGTAGCAGGAAGCGACTCTCTGAATCCACATTAAGGTCAACAAAGGGAAAATTCATAGCCGCGCTTTCCTTCAATTTATTGTAGTCGAGCACTTGGAGGTATTGTTTTGGAGGGATGCCCGGACAAGAAACATTTCCTTAAGAGTGCCGTTTGATTTGGTAATTGAATTTTATGGCCGTTTTACCTACTCTGCCGTACATCTCCAGCGTCTCCAGCACTTAACTGCCAGAAGAGAACAGTGAATGCCTTCCCCCCCCCCAAGGTCCTTCCATCTGTAAGAACGCCAGCAAGCTGGGAAAGCAGAGTCGAGGCGAGGAGATCAAGAGAGGCAACTTGCTCTGTTTCCTGTTGCTGATCACGTTTTCACTTCCTGCTTCAGCACTGTACCAGAGATTTTCATCCGCCATTTATTTTCCCACAGACATTTCGTAAAATGCTTAAAAAAATAGTTTTACTTGTTCAAACCAAGTGGTTCATATATATTTAGAAACAGGAGAGACCGCAGAAATTTCACTCAGACCAAAACGTTTAAAAAATGCGCGTTTAAAAAGAAAATATTTTTTTGATGTTCTTTTTTAAGTTTTGGTTTGAGTGAAATGTTCTATGGTCTCTCCCTTTTTTTGTCCATTAAAATGAGGACATGGTGTACATTTCCAGTACATTAGAAATTAATTGAAAGCCACTCGAATATTACTGTAAAAAGCTAGCTAGACTCCCATAACTCCAATGCAGAATTATTTATTTAGTAACTTAAGTAAAGTATTTTTTTTTACAGATTATTTCACTTCACTATATCACAATTCCATTGGGTCAGAAGTACACTACACACACACACGTACGCACGCATGCACGCACGCGCGCGCACGCACGCACACACACACACACACACACACACACACACACACACACACACACACACACACACACTAAGTTGACTGTGCCGTTAAACAGCTTGGAAAATTCAAAAAAACGATGCCATGGCTTTAGAAGCTTCTGATAGGCTAATTGACATAATTTGAGTCGATTGGAGGTATCATGCACAAAGTAGATGTCCTACCCGACTTGCCAAACTATAGTTTGTTAGCATGAAATCTGCGGAGTGGTTAAAAAATGACTTTTAAACGACACCTGAGTGTATGTAAAGTAACGACTTCAACTGTATCTCTCCCTCCACCAGACGCTGAAAGACCCCAACCTGTCGGCCAGGAAGGACTTCCAGCGGGAGGCGGAGCTGCTGACCAACCTGCAGCACGAGCACATCGTGAAGTTCTATGGCGTGTGTGTGGACGGAGACCCTCTCATCATGCTGTTTGAATACATGAAGCACGGAGACCTCAACAAGTTCCTCAGGTGAGTCCTTCACCACCAGGGGCTCATCCCTTTAACCTTTCAGTAGCAACTGTCAAGAAAATCCAGATGTTTGTCCTACTCTTTCCCCTTGTGTCAGACTACTAGACGTACGTGGAAGTTGTTGGTTGCATCTGTTTATATAACCCCGCAATAGTTTGTATTCCGTTTCATTTATTTGTTTGTTTTTGTTTTGTTATTGTTTTGACTATTTTTATGGTTTCACTGCTTATTTTAGATTCTATTGTTCTTCTTCTATTCTATTCTCTGATATTTTCCCCGGCTGAATTCTATTAGGCCTGCTTTTGCTGTTGCAATGACCCAAATTCCCCAATAGTTTTTCCTCCTTTCTTATCTTACAATGTGGGTGTATTATTTATTGGTAAATCTTTCAAGATGTTCCAGTACAGTGTTATTGTGTCCAATATTGTATCATAGGTAAATACACAGGTAAATCAGGGCATTGTGAAGTATTTATGAAGAGGCCAAGAAAGGAGCATCAAAACAAAAGAAACAGTTGTAGACAAACAACAATATAAACAAGCTAAAATACAGAGTAAATCAGATTTAGAGGAAGAGCAAACTAGTACAAACTCACCTTAATACATATTCACAGTATTATATAATACATATTATATAATATTCACAGTAGTTCACTAGCAGAGTAACAGGGACATAGGTCAAGGCTAATTTCACTGCGATGATTCAGCCTCATATTCTGTCTTAAAATCATTTCTTTAAGTAAGTAAGTAATTAAGTTATCAAAAGAAATGCCAATGGGGTGAGATACTTGCTTCACTTGTTTCTCTCTTGATTTCTCCATATTATACCAGGGAACCTTGATCTGTAAGTGCTTTTGCAGACTTTCTTCTCAGGTCCGTCAGGTGGGCAAACTTTAGTGCGTTTGTTCCATAATGTCAGAGTGTAGCGAGGGAACTGACCTGAGGTCACCCTGGACAAAATTTTGTGCGTTTGTTCCATAATGTCAGAGTGTAGCGAGGGAACTGACCTGAGATCAGCCTGGACAAACTTTAGTGTGTTTGTTCCATAATGTCAGAGTGTAGCGAGGGAACTGACCTGAGATCAGCCTGCACAGACTTTAGTGCGTTTGTTCCATAATGTCAGAGTGTAGCGAGGGAACTGACCTGAGATCAGCCTGGACAGACTTTAGTGTGTTTGTTCCATAATGTCGGAGTGTAGCGAGGGAACTGACCTGAGGTCAGCCTGGACAAACTTTAGTGTGTTTGTTCCATAATGTCAGAGTGTAGCGAGGGAACTGACCTGAGGTCACCCTGGACAAACTTTAGTGCGTTTGTTCCATAATGTCAGAGTGTAGCGAGGGAACTGACCTGAGATCACCCTGGACAAACTTTAGTGCGTTTGTTCCATAATGTCAGAGTGTAGCGAGGGAACTGACCTGAGATCAGCCTGGACAAACTTTAGTGCGTTTGTTCCATAATGTCGGAGTGTAGCGAGGGAACTGACCTGAAATCACCCTGGACAAACTTTAGTGCGTTTGTTCCATAATGTCGGAGTGTAGCGAGGGAACTGACCTGAGATCACCCTGGACAAACTTTAGTGCGTTTGTTCCATAATGTCAGAGTGTAGCGAGGGAACTGACCTGAGATCAGCCTGGACAAACTTTAGTGCGTTTGTTCCATAATGTCAGAGTGTAGCGAGGGAACTGACCTGAGATCACCCTGGACAAACTTTAGTGCGTTTGTTCCATAATGTCAGAGTGTAGCGAGGGAACTGACCTGAGATCACCCTGGACAAACTTTAGTGCGTTTGTTCCATAATGTCAGAGTGTACAGAGGGAACTGACCTGAGATCACCCTGGACAAACTTTAGTGTGTTTGTTCCATAATGTCAGAGTGTAGCGAGGGAACTGACCTGAGATCAGCCTGGACAAACTTTAGTGCGTTTGTTCCATAATGTTGGAGTGTACCGAGGGAACTGACCTGAGATCACCCTGGACAAACTTTAGTGTGTTTGTTCCATAATGTCAGAGTGTAGCGAGGGAACTGACCTGAGATCACCCTGGACAAACTTTAGTGCCTTTGTTCCATAATGTCAGAGTGTACCGAGGGAACTGACCTGAGATCACCCTGGACAAACTTTAGTGCATTTGTTCCATAATGTTGGAGTGTAGCGAGGGAACTGACCTGAGATCACCCTGGACAGACTTTAGTGTGTTTGTTCCATAATGTCAGAGTGTAGCGAGGGAACTGACCTGAGATCACCCTGGACAAACTTTAGTGCCTTTGTTCCATAATGTCAGAGTGTACCGAGGGAACTGACCTGAGATCACCCTGGACAAACTTTAGTGCGTTTGTTCCATAATGTCGGAGTGTAGCGAGGGAACTGACCTGAGATCACCCTGGACAAACTTTAGTGTGTTTGTTCCATAATGTCAGAGTGTAGCGAGGGAACTGACCTGAGATCACCCTGGACAAACTTTAGTGCCTTTGTTCCATAATGTCAGAGTGTACCGAGGGAACTGACCTGAGATCAGCCTGGACAAACTTTAGTGCGTTTGTTCCATAATGTCGGAGTGTAGCGAGGGAACTGACCTGAGATCAGCCTGGACAAACTTTAGTGCGTTTGTTCCATAATGTCAGAGTGTAGCGAGGGAACTGACCTGAGATCAGCCTGGACAAACTTTAGTGCGTTTGTTCCATAATGTCAGAGTGTAGCGAGGGAACTGACCTGAGATCAGCCTGGACAAACTTTAGTGCGTTTGTTCCATAATGTCAGAGTGTAGCGAGGGAACTGACATGAGATCACCCTGGACAAACTTTAGTGCGTTTGTTCCATAATGTCAGAGTGTAGCGAGGGAACTGACCTGAGATCAGCCTGGACAAACTTTAGTGCGTTTGTTCCATAATGTCGGAGTGTAGCGAGGGAACTTACCTGAGATCAGCCTGGACAAACTTTAGTGCGTTTGTTCCATAATGTCAGAGTGTAGCGAGGGAACTGACCTGAGATCAGCCTGGACAAACTTTAGTGCGTTTGTTCCATAATGTCGGAGTGTAGCGAGGGAACTGACCTGAGATCACCCTG
>NC_139651.1:16783018-16788018 GCF_964638095.1 Poromitra crassiceps | reverse complement strand
GTTTCAGCTCAATTCCTGACTAACTTTGTGGAAGGAATGTGCTGTATGTAAAATGAAGGAGTGTGCTGCATACATGCTGTAAAACCACCATGGATGTTACAGTACCTACCTACCAACAATTAATGACAAAACACAGGACAAACACCTCCAAGTGTACCGTGGCGATTATAGATACGATAAAGGTTACAGCCAACTTGGTCATATTTCTGACGGTCTCTCTTTCTGCCGATCACCCTCAAAGTAGAGCAAATTATGACTTTTGATACTTGATTTTGGTACTGGAAGGAACTTTGAGTTAAAGTCAGGCCAGGTTAGTTTCTGCAGTGATGACATGCAATAGTATGAATTAATACACAGGACAAGATGTTACTATCCCTTGTGCCAAAATCCGAGGAAAAACACATTTAGAAGCCCAATCCAGAATAAAGCAAGCTAACAGGCTAACAAACTAATAAACAAGACACAAATCACCAGTTACCTACCCTAGCCAACAGCAGTATGAAGCATGTCATTGGGGTTTTTCAAGTGGGCACCTTCCTTCACCGATGTTTCGTTAAATTAGGCCCACGACACCTCAAGAAGGCTTAACGGTGTAATCCAGCGTCCTGGAAACACCCCCCTCCATGCTACCACCGCACAACTGCATATTACCTCACTATCTTAGCCTAGCTATCCAGGTCGGTTCGGTATGACATTCCTAACTACACCACCACTGTCAATGATTCAGCCCTGTTGATGCGGACCGTTAATCATGACCAACAACAAAAGCAATCAATCAGTATGTTAAGCTGCATTATATTACTTCATGAATCTGAAAACCTAAAAATGTATAAAAACGGCTCTTATGAAGCTCCATTATTAATATCACTAGTTTTCCATAATCTATTTTAGGTTAGGCTAGATTAAAGGAACACTGCCCATTTTCAACCAGCTTTGTATCATTAGAACATCAGTAGTATATCAGAAAACTGTAAACGGTTTTGAAGTCTGTCATTTAATTTGACAGTTATTGAGTGTTAAAGTGTGGACCAGTGACATCACTGGTCCACACTAACTCAAATTAATAACTCATTAACTCAAATCAACTCTCAATAACTGTCAAACTAGATTAGATGAATGACTTCAAAACCGTTTACAGTTTGAGAGTTGATTTGAGTTAATGAGTTATTAATTTGAGTTAGTGTGGACCAGTGATGTCACTGGTCCACACTAACTCAAATTAATAACTCATTAACTCAAATCAACTCTCAATAACTGTCAAATTAAATGACAGACTTCAAAACCGTTTACAGTTTTCTGATATACTGTACTACTGATGTTCTAATGATACAAAGCTGGTTGAAAATGGGCGGAGTGTTCCTTTAAGTTTATTTGATATGGACATCACAGAGCATTGGAGATGTAACATACATGTATGCACAACAACCAGATACACAGTGTTGAGTGTTTATAGCGGAAGGCTAATTTTCAACACCTGTCCACAGGCGACTTTTTACATGACTTCATGTTTACGTTTTGGTTCTGACCCAGAGCCCACGGTCCTGACGCCATGATCCTGGTGGACGGCCAGCCGCTGCAGTCCAACGGAGAGCTGGGCCTCTCCCAGATGCTGCACATCGCCACCCAGATCGCCTCGGGCATGGTCTACCTGTCCTCCCAGCACTTTGTCCACCGAGACCTGGCCACGCGCAACTGCCTGGTGGGCAACGGCCTGCTGGTCAAGATCGGAGACTTCGGCATGTCCCGGGACATCTACAGCACCGACTACTACAGGGTGAGGAGGGAGCCTCTCTGCTCTGTTCTGTTCTGCATGCTATTCATTTGCCAGTGAAATGAGTTGTCTCTACACGCACGTTTCCCCAACGGCGCTGAGAGATCAGCAGGTCTCCGGAGCTCAGAGCGCTAGCTGAGTGTGTGTCTACAGTACAGTGGATTTAGAAGCAGCAGGTTGGTGATGGTGATGAGTGGGCTCTGATAGCAACAGACGTACCTTTCCTTCAATAAGGTAATCATTGTTAGCATCATTTTAGAGTCATTCATCCACAGTCATGCTGTGGATCTGGTATCATATGTTGATATTATATAAAATAGTGTAGTGTTATATACTGTATATATATATATATATATATATATATATATATATATATATATATATATATATATATACTGTATATATATATGCTTATGATGCTTATGATGATCCAATGAGTGTTCACAGAGTGGTGCATATTCTAATTGACTGTGGTTGCACCACCCTGCTTCAGAGGGTGGAGGTGACTCACCTCCACCCTCTGAAGCAGGGTGGAGGTGAGTCAACCTTCCCTGGATTGTCTTAGAAGACGGAGTCACAGCTGAGTTAGCAGGCGGGTACCGCGCTGATAGGACTTAATGAGGATCAGTTGATTGTGCTTGTCCGAACAATTATGAGACTAATACTGTGTGTGTGTGTGTGTGTGTGTGTGTGTGTGTGTGTGTGTGTGTGTGTGTGTGTGTGTGTGTGTAAGTGGTGCGTGTTGTGACCATCCTGTCCACTCAAGACAGACACAGAGAGCAGGTTTGAACAGATGACAGGGCTACAGGGAGTGTGTGAGCTGGCTTGTGTGTGTGTGTGTGTGTGTGTGTGTGTGTGTGTGTGCGTGTGTGTGTGTGCGTGTGTGCGTGCGTGCGCGTGTATGTATGTGTAAACATAAAGTAGGTTACTTTATACATAATATTAATTCCAAATAAAATGACGTGCATAGGGCATGCGTTTTCTTTTCTATTATCAAAAAAAGTAAAATGGAATTTTTAAAAAATCCTTGAAAAAGAAAAAGAAATGATGATAACATTTTGTTGACTGACTCATAACATTTTAATTAATGCTGCTGACAACTGAAATTATCGTTCGCTATAGATACAGTCGGCCTGTCTGGGGAAACGCCCACAAAATGTTACTTCCGTTTTAGGGGGGGATTTCGCCCACGCTGACCCACGCGCCTATGATGAGACATCGCCTGAATGTATAGGCCTTTTCTCAGATCAAATAAAATAGTTAGTAATAGTAGTATAAGTAATAGTAATTAAAACTCCTTTAACGTGTTGCTTGCTGGCTCGTAGCAGTGAAGCTGCAGCCTGAAATGCAATGTGCCAAGTGTCTCTCCACCTTGCAATGCAGCCAGAACCTGCGCGTAATCTGAACAGACATCCATACACTCCTCTGCTATCCTCAATGCTTCATGGACTTCTTCCATTTAAATGGACCTGTAATCTGTGCCAACCACACTTCTATCAGCAGTAGATCAAAGGCCATGGCCAAAGTAAAAGCAGCCGCGACCCAGTGCCCACAGCGCTCCCTCTGCTGGCACACTGGAGACAGGGCAGGCTACCTTGGCCAGGTCAGCCGCTCTGGATAGATTTAGCTGAAATCATTGATGAGGACCCAGGCCTGATGAGGATTACGCAGGCCCTGATGAGGACTACGCAGGCCCTGATGAGGACTACACAGGCCCTGCTAAGGACTAAGCAGGCCTTGATGAGGACTATGCAGGCCATGATGAGGACTATGCAGGCCCTGATGAGGACTATGCAGGCCCTGATGAGGACTATGCAGGCCCTGATGAGGACTACGCAGGCCCTGCTAAGGACTACACAGGCCTTGATGAGGAATATGCAGGCCATGATGAGGACTATGCAGGCCCTGATGAGGACTATGCAGGCCTGATGAGGACTATGCAGGCCTGATGAGGACTATGCAGGCCTGATGAGGACTACGCAGGCCTGATGAGGACTATGCAGGCCTGATGAGGACTACGCAGGCCTGATGAGGACTATGCAGGCCCTGATGAGGACTACGCAGGCCTGATGAGGACTACGCAGGCCCTGATGAGGACTACGCAGGCCCTGATGAGGACTACGCAGGCCCTGATAAGGACTACGCAGGCCCTGATGAGGACTACGCAGGCCCTGATAAGGACTACGCAGGCCCTGATGAGGACTATGCAGGCCTGATGAGGACTACGCAGGCCCTGATAAGGACTACGCAGGCCCTGATGAGGACTATGCAGGCCCTAATGAGGACTATGCAGGCCCTGATGTGATGAGGACTATGCAGGCCCTGATGAGGACTACGCTGGCCCTGATGAGGACTACGCAGGCCTTGATGAGGACTACGCAGGCCCTAATGAGGACTACGCAGGCCTTGATGAGGACTATGCAGGCCCTAATGAGGACTACGCAGGCCTTGATGAGGACTACGCAGGCCCTAATGAGGACTATGCAGGCCCTGATGAGGACTACGCTGGCACTGATGAGGACTATGCATGCCTTGATGAGGACTACGCAGCCCCTAATAAGGACTACACAGGCCTTGATGAGGACTACACAGGCCTTGATGAGGACTACGCAGCCCCTAATAAGGACTACACAGGCCCTGATGATGACTACGCAGGCCTTGAATGAGGACTATGCAGGCCCTGATGAGGACTATGCAGGCCCTGATGAGGACTACGCAGGCCTTGATGAGGACTATGCAGGCCTGATGAGGACTATGCAGGCCTGATGAGGACTATGCAGGCCTGATGATGAGGACTATGCAGGCCAGGCCCTGATGAGGACTATGCAGGCCCTGATGAGGACTATGCCGGTCCTGATGAGGACTATGCAGGCCTTGATGAGGACTATGCAGGCCTGATGATGAGGACTATGCAGGCCCTGATGAGGACTATGCAGGTCCTGATGAGGACTACGCAGGCCTTGATGAGGACTATGCAGGCCTGATGAGGACTATGCAGGTCCTGATGAGGACTATGCAGGCCTGATGAGGACTATGCAGGCCTGATGAGGACTAGCCTGATGAGGACTACACAGGCCCTGATGCTGAGGCTGCGTTAACTCCTCCTCCCTGTATTTCTTGGCTAAAATGACCAATAATGACACATAAATGTGATTTTAGCCAATTTGAATACAATTCAAATTGTGCTTAGAGGGAAATATTTTCACCTGATTTTATGACCGGAGAGATG
>NC_139651.1:16735518-16778018 GCF_964638095.1 Poromitra crassiceps | reverse complement strand
ATTTTAGGGAATCAAAAAAGTGGTAGGGAGGGACATGTCCCCACCATCCCTACCATAAATTCCGGCCATCAAATGCAGTTCTTATAAGTGTTATTTTTCCACCACGTCATGTATGTATGTCCACTCTGAGATTAATAGCATACATGTACAATGGGTAGTACAATGCATGCATTTTCATGCACTGTCCATTTATAGTGTCAGAGCTTTTTTTGGTTATGTTCAATCAGCGATAGTTTTTCCAGCATTATTTCTTAATTTTGGTTTTTAAGGTCGAGCTGAAAAAAAAAAAAAAACTTTTCCTATTTTAGATCATATCCCTGGGTATTCAGTGCACCTAAATAATAATTAAAAAAATCACATCAAACGTTCATTTTTAAGGATTTCATTCATAATTGCAATCATACAGTATGCTGACGTCATTCAGTACTATCAAATTCCTACCCCATTTCAACCAATCATATCACGCCATGACAGCTGTCAATCAATCTTCATTGCGAGAAGAAAATTCTGAGCAGGCAAGATGGCTGCCTGCCTAGTGCCTACATGGGCAGAATTTCTAGCCCATGAATGTTAATATATTTGGCCAATAAGTATGTACCATACAAAATAAAACTAACGGTAATGTCTTCATTTAATGTAGAATGCAAAAGACATATAACTGGCTCGTTAAATTCACATTCTAGCGTATTTCCCACTCTTGCCTCGGCTTAGAAACGGTAGTCCGCACGGAGGCAGCCAGCTGCCCGGTTCTATGCGGATCCCACTCGGGTATAGGGGCAGAACACGCTGAATCCCACTCCACGGCAGAACACGCCATACAAGCTCCAGGATTGGCCAACGTCAACTCCAGCCCCCAGAACGGTCAAATCGAATCCTCCACACGCTATGTCCCGCCTCTCTGCACTGTTTCAGTGAGAGCAATGTTTGTTTCCAGTGATACGTCACAGTAACCTGACGCTGCCAGATGGACAGTATAGCTCCACATAGGTTTCACTAAACCAGTCGATCTGGGTTTGAAGTCACCAGACCCGCTGACGGAGGCGGGCACTTTGTCCAAGCTACTTGGCAGGTGATTGGATGACCCATCTGTCTATCACCGCTGGTGGGTGTTAACTTCAACCAATCAGATCGCGGAAGGTGCCTGTGGATGATCTCCGTGGTATTCATTGATTGAGTCCTCGCGGTCGTAAAGTCACCTTCGAAGCATTTAGTTAGATTATAACAAACTAGTTGTGTGGCTTAGCCTTCCCAAATGTTGAGGGTCGTTTTTTAGAATTTAATACATAGAATTGGGAACATTACATTCAATTTCATTCAGACTGCCTGTCACTTCCGCGATGTTGACGAGTGAAAAGAACTACAAAGACCATGTACCCACTACTTGCCCAGACGAGCCTGCCCGCCTACGGCCGCCGCTGATTCGTCGGCCCGGCAATGGCCGGCATGGCTCGACCAATCATCTTAAACTGCCTGTGCGGGTCCAGACCGTCACGGAGAACCAAATGAAATGTGAGTTCACGTGACGGGCGGTTTACCAGGCTAACGTCACAGAGCCTCTCTGAGACTCCTCTCATGTCCTCTTTAAATTGGTCTTAATTTCATTGCAAGGTCTTGCATTTGTTTTCAGAGGAAACTGGCCTGTTAGACACTGGTTCTTGTTACTGTCGTGCCAGGAGATCATTTGCCTCATCACAGCTGAATTACCAACACTTACTGCATATAGTGTCGATTCTTGCCAGAGGGTAGAATCAGGTGTCTTACATCGACAACTTTTTTTAGTAAAGAATATAAAAAAAATATTTTTCTCTCGAGGCGTCAATAACTTTAGGACCCTAGAGCTATATCTATTTTTAAATAAGGTTAGGGAAATAAGCCACTTGAGCAACTTAAGCATTACATGTGAGTCATTGCGGTCTTCCATCGATCTTCAGCTTCTCCACATTCTCTCCTGACTGTGTTTTCATGGAGCCGCACGTCAGGGTTCTGTTCTTCAGCTGAATGGGGGGCGGGAGCATGCATGCATGCCCAGTCAGCTTTCCTAAATAAAGCTTAGACAAATAGTGTTTTTTTATATTCATACTTATCTGCAGTCACTTAGAAAATAGGATTTGTTTTGAAGCTGGAATGTGGATTTTTAAAATTCTCGACTAATGACTATGAAGCGACGTACATAACATGATTTGGATTCAAGGACGGTGTGTTCTTTGTGACGGTGCCAGGAAGCCTCTGCGTACAGTAGCTGTCCTGGATGCTCCCCAGGTTTCCCCCGTTTCAAGGAGAACCAGAGGTTCCTTTGCTGCATTCTTGATCAGGCCCGGGCGTCTCCTCCAAACTGTGTGTAGTTGTCGTTGTGCTGATACACTTCCTACATATATTACTGCTGCCTGAACGGATGAAGAAAGTGCTTTCTACCTCTCTGCTTCTTCTCTCCCAGCATCTCTGGCTCACAGCATCATCCTCTGGTGGCTTCTTCTCTCCCAGCATCTCTGGCTCACAGCATCATCCTCTGGTCTCTCTGCTTCTTCTCTCCCAGCATCTCTGGCTCACAGCATCATCCTCTGGTCTCTCTGCTTCTTCTCTCCCAGCATCTCTGGCTCACAGCATCATCCTCTGGTGGCTTCTTCTCTCCCAGCATCTCTGGCTCACAGCATCATCCTCTGGTGGCGTAATCAATCTTGAAATGGACGGTTATTCTAGGAGCCTGTCCTCCTCCCAAAAACCTCCCCATAAAAACCTCCCAGAGGCCGTTTGTACCTGAGCAGCTTTTACGACCTGTAGTTACCTCTGCCAAGGAGGTTATGTTTGCAGTGCTGTTTGTCTGTGTGTCTGTGTGTGTGTGTGTGTGTGTCTGTGTGTGTGTGTGTGTGTGTGTGTGTGTGTGTGTGTGTGTGTGTGTGTGTGTGTGTGTGTGTGTCTGTCTGTCTGTCTGTCTGTCTGTCTGTCTGTCTGTCTGCGTGCGTGCGTGCATCTGTCTGTCTGTCTGTCTGTCTGTCTGTGTGTGTGTCTTACTGTGTGTCTGTGTGTGTGTCTGTCTGTTTGTGTCTGTGTGTCTGTCTGTCTGCCTATCTGTCTGTCTGTCTGCTTGTCTGTGTGTCTTTCTGTGTGTCTGTCTGTGTGTCTGCCTATCTGTCTGTCTGCCTGTCTGTGTATCTGTCTGTCTGCCTGTCTGTGTGTCTTTCTGTGTGTGTGTCTGTCTGTGTGTGTGTCTGTGTGTCTGTCTGTCTGTGTGTGTGTCTGTGTGTCTGTCTGTCTGTCTGTCTGTCTGTCTGTCTGTCTGTCCTATGTGGTTGTCTGGGTTGGAGGCCTTGTATTCTACAGTCGACCTTAGTGGAAGCTGCTCTGGAGGCAGTCAGATAAATGACGTGGTGATGCTGGTGGTGATACTGGTGGTGGTCGTAGTAAATTCTGCTTTCTTTGACTTATTGTTGCAATACTCTACTATCCATCCCATACCACTGTCCAATGCACATGAGGCATACAAGTCAAAGTATCACAAGCCTCCATTGCTCCACGTTTCCCGTTCACCGTGCAGTTGTGAAGTCGGCAGCAAATGCAGTAGACCCTCCAGCAAAATGACTGGTGTCAAAAGAAAAAGATTGCATGTTCCAGGGTCACCGAAAGGTCACAGATTTAATCTCTGCAACAGCCATGTGTCCTGTTGAAGTGTCCTTAAGCAAGGCAGCACTGAACCCCTTCCTGCTCAATGCATTGAGATGAATGGGTTGCATGGTAGGACTGGAGGGGCAGTGTGTGTGTTGGGTTGCATGGTAGGTTGCATGGTAGGACTGGAGGGGCAGTGTGTGTGTTGGGTTGCATGGTAGGACTGGAGGGGCAGTGTGTGTGTTGGGTTGCATGGTAGGACTGGAGGGGCAGTGTGTGTGTTGGGTTGCATGGTAGGACTGGAGGGGCAGTGCGTGTGTTGGGTTGCATGGTAGGTTGCATGGTAGGACTGGAGGGGGCAGTGTGTGTGTTGGGTTGCATGGTAGGTTGCATGGTAGGACTGGAGGGGCAGTGTGTGTGTTGGGTTGCATGGTAGGACTGGAGGGGCAGTGTGTGTGTTGGGTTGCATGGTAGGTTGCATGGTAGGACTGGAGGGGCAGTGTGTGTGTTCTGTTGGGGGTAATATCAGGGGGATTTGTGGAGCTATCACCTGCTAGCAAAGCAGCAGCACTTTATCTGCACTTGGCAGCACCTCAGCAGGTAGGAAGCTAATGGACATCGTATAGCCTCCAAAAGTGAATTTGTGTTCGCCTGCGTTTGAGCCGGGAGAAGAGAGATAGCACCGGGGTTTAGAGTCGAGAGAGAAAAAGAGAGAGGGGGGGGGGGTGAGGAGAGATGGTTATCAGGGCCCTTTTACGACGTCGGGGGCCTCCCAGAGCGCCCCCCGCAGGCTGCCGAGCCGCCCGCCGAAGAGCCCGGCTGGGCGGGTAATCCATCCCCCGCCATGCTTGCTGTGCTATCCGCACGGTTAATCCAATCACTCCCCTGCCACGGTGGGACAGCCAGGCCACTAATCCAGTTTACACACCAACAACACACACGCCTCACACTCATTCCTCCGCTCCCCGCGGAGCTGTGCCAGCGACGCTGAGTGGGAAATATGAGGATAATTACAGGGGCAATTATTTTATTTTTATTATGTGTTTACTTTTTAGTTTTTCCTCCCTCCCTCTCTCTCTCTCTCTCTTTCTCTCTCTCTCTCTCTCTCCCCTCTCTCTCTCTCCCCTCTCTCTCCCTCTCTCTCCCTCTCTCTCTCTCTCTCTCTCTCTCTCTCTCTCTCCCCTCTCTCTCTCTCAAACTCTCTCTCTCTCTCTCTCTCCCCTCTCTCTCCCCTCTCTCTCTCCCCCTCTCTCTCTCTCTCTCTCCCTCTCTCCCTCTATCTCTCTCTCTCTCTCTCCCCCCCCCCTCCTCTCTCTCTCTCTCTCCCCTCTCCCCCCCTCTCTCTCTCTCTCTCCCCCCCCCCTCTCTCTCTCTCTCTCCCCCCCCCTCTCTCTCTCTCTCTCTCTCTCTCCCCCCCCCTCTCTCTCTCTCTCTCCCCCTCTCTCTCTCTCTCTCTCTCTCTCCCCCCCCCCCCCCCTCTCTCTCTCTCTCTCCCCTCTCTCTCTCTCTCTCTCTCTCTCCCCCCCCTCTCTCTCTCTCTCTCTCTCTCTCCCCTCTCTCTCTCTCTCTCTCTCTCTCTCTTCATCCGCAGCATTGCCAGCTGCAGTAATTGCCGCGGCCTTGTCGCCAAAACCCAAGGTGATAGTGTGGCGATCGTTGTGGGAAGCAGAGAGTCGGCCCCTTTTAATACCTGCTCTCTCTCTACTCTACATCCGCTCATTAGCATGCGTCTGAGGAGGCCCAGCCTTGCGTTGCAGCGGGGGCAAGGTGGACCTCAGATAAGTGATTTAGACTAACAGGAACTTAATTAATTTTGTTTAATCTTGCTAAAGCTCCACGGGGGGGGGAATGACTAGGTGTTACAGCCCCCCCACCCCCTCGCCACTGCCTCCCTTCCGGGCCCACCTAGCTCGGCGCGGCCCCGAGGTTTTACACAGCGGGCCGAGTGGTCTCTCTCTGCGTCGATATTTAACTTAATGTTGTGTACAATACTGAAACGTGTCCTGTCTAATGAGAGCAGGTGGTGTTTAAATACGACGGCTGCACCGCTGTTCAATTAGCCATTGGCCTGCAGGGGGGGACCCTCCTGGCCAATGAGGCGGAGGGAAAAAGCGAGAGAATACTCCTCCTTGACAGCACAGGGGCCCTCAGGGGCCCCCGTGTGCCCGATGGAGAGGATCAAGATGTGGAGGAAGGGCACCTCGCTCCGTCTCGAAACTACACCCCTGATTTAAGTTACATTTAACTCCATTACTGTTGCGTTCCCTGTCCGACAACGGAGGGCAGTTTCAATTGTCTTCCAGTGTCTTGGTGGATTCACCTGGCAGGGAGGAGATGGAGGAGACTAAAGGTTAGAGAAGCAGGGTTGTGACTGGAAGTGTCTGGGAAGGGAGAGAGAACCTTAACAAAATACATGGCAGACATTCCCTTGAGCAGGGCACTTAACCCCCATGCACTACTTAGTGTGGTAGTAGCAGACTGTGGTTGCATGGTAATAGCAGTGTGTGGTTGCATGGTAGTAGCAGTGTGTGGTTGCATGGTAGTAGCAGTGTGGTTGCATGGTAGTAGCAGACTGTGGTTGCATGGTAGTAGCAGTGTGTGGTTGCATGGTAGTAGCAGTGTGGTTGCATGGTAGTAGCAGTGTGTGGTTGCATGGTAGTAGCAGTGTGGTTGCATGGTAGTAGCAGTGTGTGGTTACATGGTAGTAGCAGTGTGTGGTTGCATGGTAGTAGCAGACTGTGGTTGCATGGTAGTAGCAGTGTGTGGTTACATGGTAGTAGCAGTGTGTGGTTGCATGGTAGTAGCAGTGTGTGGTTGCATGGTAGTAGCAGTGTGTGGTTGCATGGTAGTAGCAGACTGGTTGCATGGTAGTAGCAGTGTGTGGTTGCATGGTAGTAGCAGTGTGTGGTTGCATGGTAGTAGCAGAGTGTGGTTGCATGGTAGTAGCAGACTGTGGTTGCATGGTAGTAGCAGTGTGTGGTTGCATGGTAGTAGCAGTGTGGTTGCATGGTAGTAGCAGTGTGTGGTTGCATGGTAGTAGCAGTGTGGTTGCATGGTAGTAGCAGTGTGTGGTTACATGGTAGTAGCAGTGTGTGGTTGCATGGTAGTAGCAGACTGTGGTTGCATGGTAGTAGCAGACTGTGGTTGCATGGTAGTAGCAGACTGGTTGCATGGTAGTAGCAGTGTGTGGTTGCATGGTAGTAGCAGACTGTGGTTGCATGGTAGTAGCAGTGTGTGGTTGCATGGTAGTAGCAGTGTGTGGTTGCATGGTAGTAGCAGTGTGTGGTTGCATGGTAGTAGCAGTGTGTGGTTGCATGGTAGTAGCAGTGTGTGGTTGCATGGTAGTAGCAGTGTGTGGTTGCATGGTAGTAGCAGTGTGTGGTTGCATGGTAGTAGCAGTGTGGTTGCATGGTAGTAGCAGTGTGTGGTTGCATGGTAGTAGCAGACTGTGGTTACATGGTAGTAGCAGTGTGTGGTTGCATGGTAGTAGCAGACTGGTTGCATGGTAGTAGCAGTGTGTGGTTGCATGGTAGTAGCAGACTGTGGTTGCATGGTAGTAGCAGTGTGTGGTTGCATGGTAGTAGCAGTGTGTGGTTGCATGGTAGTAGCAGTGTGTGGTTGCATGGTAGTAGCAGTGTGTGGTTGCATGGTAGTAGCAGTGTGTGGTTGCATGGTAGTAGCAGTGTGTGGTTGCATGGTAGTAGCAGACTGTGGTTGCATGGTAGTAGCAGTGTGGTTGCATGGTAGTAGCAGACTGTGGTTGCATGGTAGTAGGAGAGTGTGGTTGCATGGTAGTAGCAGTGTGTGGTTGCATGGTAGTAGCAGACTGTGGTTGCATGGTAGTAGCAGTGTGTGGTTGCATGGTAGTAGCAGTGTGTGGTTGCATGGTAGTAGCAGTGTGTGGTTGCATGGTAGTAGCAGTGTGTGGTTGCATGGTAGTAGCAGTGTGGTTGCATGGTAGTAGCAGAGTGTGGTTGCATGGTAGTAGCAGTGTGGTTGCATGGTAGTAGCAGTGTGGTTGCATGGTAGTAGCAGTGTGGTTGCATGGTAGTAGCAGTGTATGGTTGCATGGTAGTAGCAGTGTGTGGTTGCATGGTAGTAGCAGTGTGTGGTTGCATGGTAGTAGCAGTGTGTGGTTGCATGGTAGTAGCAGTGTGTGGTTGCATGGGGCAGCTCCCAGGTCTAATTGTGTGTTAATGTATGGATGTGAAGCAGGGGAGAGCTGAGAAACAGTGTGAGCTCAGTGAATTTAGACTTTTAAATGATTATTATTTTAATTACCTTACTGAACTAAAAGGCCCTGAGGGGTGAAAGGATGCAGAGTAACTGTAACCACTGCAAACAAGCCCATTACAACAAGGCATTTAATATTGTGTTTAAAAATTTTAAACACTTGAGAACTTGAACTTGTTTCCAGAATTTTCTGGAATAAAATCGTATCTTATCTTACTTAATCTTACTATAGAATGAAGGAAACTGTCCGTCTGTCTGAATCACTTCATCTCCGCAACCGGTTAGCCGATCGATCTGAAACTGCATGTGGGCATTGAGCATTGGAAGAGGCAGGAAGTGACGGAGCTGGTTTTTCCATTTTCCAAAATGAAAGCTGCATGTTTATATACATACTGTGGTTAAATGACGTGTTTAGATGTGAAAGTGAAATGATGCCTTCCATTCACTTTGCTGAAGCGCCACCAAGACCAAGAGCGTGGCAGTTGATGGACTGTGATGTTGCTTCACAGTCAGCATTGGGGGTGTTGTTGTAGAACATGGTCTCTAATGGTTGTTTTTGACCTCCAGGCCATGTGTGCGTAAATATTGGATTGTGTTAAATGGAACGAAGCCATACGGCCTCATGATATCACTGTACAGTAGAAACTCCACGCTGCTGCTACATTGAGGGGTTCTAAGATCCAAAAGGACACTCAACACCTTTGGTTCCTCACCAGAAGAAAATATCTCTGAAGGCTTCCTCGAAGAACTCCCATAAACCGGAAGTTTGTGGAAGTCCTGTCTGGTAGGCGGGTTCATGAACCGTTCAAGGAACCTTCTGGGGTTCCTTTATGTTCGCAGTAAGAACCACCACTATTCGTTCTTTGAAGCCATTTTTTAGAGTGCATTTTAACTCGGGTTACTCTTCGTCATACCCGATTTATGCGGGAGTCTCCCTATTTTTAACCCTTCCTCCCGCTGTGCTCCCGATTGGTGATTTCTCCCGCTAATCTCCCGACGACCCTGCCCGGCGTGCCGTGCGTCACTCGTCACTGCGCTCGCTCAAGCTCGAGGGTGAGGACCGTGTGGTGCGAATACAGGAGGCAGACTTGGTTCTTCTTTGATCAAAAATAGAAACTCTATTTCCTGTTCAAATACAATCTAAAAAGAGGGAAAGGGGAGTTGGAACAACGAGGCAAAAAATGTTGTTCAGCTGCTTGGTCTGAGTATCTCTGCTATGCCCTTTGCAAGTTGTTTTAGTTGTCGTTTTAGATGTTTACTTTTGATCACATCTTTTGTACGTTTTGTCGACTATGTTTATTTTGATTTATTTTCCCGTGAGCTATGAATTTAAAACTAATTCAAAGTAATTGACTTTACATCCTTGTATTATATTCGATTAATTTGCGCGTGTAGGGTTATATGGGGCCATTCACCGATCCCCCCCAGGAACTCTCCCTCTTCTTCACAGACCCAATGTTGGCAGGTTCGCCCTTCGCCGCCTCCTGCAGCCCTCAGGACGTGGGAGAACGTTACAGCTGAAGGACATTGTTAGGTGAACAGGCAGAGCCCCGCTTAACTCAGCCAGTCAATTTGATGAAGTGTACAAAGTGGAGGACGTTCTGAGGAAGGAGCAGCCATTTTGGCAGATTGACAAATCTCATGATCCTTTCAAACATCCAGAAGACGCGCGTACGTACGCCGCATCAGGCCCGGGACGCGGACATCGTGTTTGACTTTCATGTGCACTGAATGAGCAATGAGCCGAGCGCACGACAGAACCGGGAAGCTAATTAGCAAAGACTGGAGTTGATCTTCTCAATACTCAAAATGCCACACAGCTGAAGGCACACACATGTTGGAGCTGCTAAATGGAATTGGGAGAAGAGACTGTTATGATGAAATGAACGTGATTGTGTTGTTCTCACCCAGAGGTGCAGCACAGAGGAACCACGTGGCTTTTGAATGCAGCTCGGAGCTACGGAGAGGCCGGCCTAATGATGCTTTTATGTGTGACTGTGCTGTGATTGCTTTGGTTAGATTCATTGGTTGTGTGCGTCACCGGGCAGCACCGTGGACAATGGGCTCATCTTGGAAATGGTGAGTGGTGAGCAAAGGTGTTCAATGGAATCCGATAACAGAAGCTATAAGGGCTTTATGTACACCGCCTCCGGAAACAGATGTGGTACGGCTCCGGTAGCACGGCTACGAACAGAACAGACCCACACTCATGTTATCTGTCAGACGTATGAACAGACCCACACTCATGTCATCTGTCAGACGTATGCGGGATCCGACAAAAATAGAACAGATGCGTCATTTTTCCATACCGCACGTATCGCCCATCCATTAACATGGCCGAGAGTCGATCCGGTAGTTTTGCCGGATCTGCAACACATCTGGTGTACATCGCCTGTAAGGGTGCTTTCTCACGGGCGGCCCGGTACCGTTCCCAAGCCCAAATTGACCCCAGTTTCTGAACGTTTTATGAGTGTGAACGTTGCGTTCCGTTCCACGCCCGGGCGCACAACACGGAACCGTGACATGGATTAAATCACTGTCTTATTTACATGTCCTCTCCATAGATAAATCATGGATCAAATCGCTGTAATCATGATAAATCACAGATCAAATCACTGTGTCATTTACAGTTCTCTCTAGATAGATAGATAGATAGATAGATAGATAGATAGATAGATAGATATATAGATAGATAGATAGATACTTTATTGATCCCCTTGGGGAAATTCGGGTGTCCAAGCAGCTCATACAGTCTGATAAAAACATATAAAAACACAGATTCAAATGACAAGACACATTAGGAGAGAGGAATAAAGTGCACACAGAGGTTAAAACCAGTGTTATCTTAAAAATAGATAAAAGCATAAAAAAACGACATCGGATAAAAAAGTGCCAATAAAAATTATATTTTTAAAAAGTCCGATAGTGCAGTAAAAAGTCCACGCATGTAATGCAATTAATTAATTAATTGCACCAGAGTCCAGTCAGGTCATGAGGCCCTGCTCCTGGCAGAGTTGTACAGTCTGATGGCTGTGGGGACAAAGGAGCCCCTGAAGCGTTCCGTCCTGCAGCTCAGTGAGAGGAGCTGCTTCTCTGGCCTGTCAGGGTGGTGTGGAGAGGATGGCTGCTGTTGTCCATTATGGCCTGCACCTTGGGGTGTATGCCTCTCTCCACCACAGTCCCCAGGGAGTCCAGCCTTCTACCGAGGACTGAGCTAGCCTTCTTCACAAGCTTATCCAGCCGACTAGTGTCCTTCTCCTTACCGCTGCCTCATCCCCAGCAGGTTGCAGTGTAGAAGAGGACACTAGCCACCACCGATTTGTAGAACATGTGCAGCATTTCACTGCACACATCGAAGGACCTCAGCCTCCTTAGGAAGAAGAGCCGGCTCTGCCCCTTCCGGGTAGATAGCGCCTGTGTTCTGCGACCAGTCCAGCTTGCTGTCCAGAAGTACTCTCAGGTATTTGTAGGTCTCCACCCCCTCAATGTCCACCCCACTGATGTTGACTGGGTGAGGAAGAGGGGGCTTAAAGCTAATTTATACTAACTGCGGAGTGTCCGGTGTTCGCGGAGCGGAGGCTCTGTGCGGCGAGCGCGGCGCTCCGCACAGGCTCTGCGGAGGGACTGCACGGAGCTCCGCGCTCCTCTCAAAAAATGTAACTCCGCGGGGCCCGCCGCGAGCTCGTGCAGTCAATTCCGAGGCTATGATTGGCTAATGTTTGCTATGGTTTGTATAGGGAAGAAGCCTCCACAAACTGACCAAGTGACCGGCGAAATCGGTGCAAAATGAACGGTAAAAAAAAAAAAAAAAAAATTGCTAAAAACACAACGGGAGCCTGGAGGGGGATTCTCCGCTCTCCGCAGACACTGCACTGCTACCGCATTTACCATAAAAGGAGGTGCCTCTGCGGAGAGAACGGTCTTGCCGTGAACACCGCGGACACCGGACACTCCGCAGTCAGTATAAATTTGCTTTTAGACCTACGAAAGTCAACCACGATTTCCCTAGTCTTGCAGGCATTCAGCTGGAGACGGTTGTTATTGCTCCAGTCTAGCCTAATCTAACCCCCGGTGTGCGCCGCACGGTGAGCCCTGTCACGAAGCTGAAAGTCTGCAGCTCGTTCTCACATCAGTCTTGTCCGGTCCGCCGCCGCCGCTCAGATTAGTGCGCGGCCATTGACATGAATGGGAAATAGATTCTAAAACAATGCCTGCTAATGGAAGCGGAGAGCTAGGATGATTAATGGATGATTGTTTAATCGATTAATATCCAACCTCCCAGGATTTACAGCGGGGGGGGGGGGGAGGGGGGGGTCTTCATTTCTGGTCCTGCTGGTTGAAAGTGGTCAGAGAGATCACAGATGATATCTGCTGGGCCTCGAGTGTTATCTTTATTACTTACTTTATTATTATTTATTATTATTAATTACTTTATTAGCAGTTAGCACACATGGTTAGACAGTATTGAATGCAGAATGTTTATATTGCGGTGCCCGTTTGCCCTGCTGCTCAGGGTTGCCAGGTCAGCCTGCTGCTCAGGGTTGCCAGGTCAGCCCAATACCAGAACTCAAAATGTGCGTCTGCCAAAAACACATGACACTGCTTTTAAAGTCCAACAGCATTGCTATCATTGCCAAACGTATTGTGATATATCAACAAATCACACCATAAATAAGCAATAAAAGCAGTTTTCCCTAAACAGTTGTTTCACATAGGAGCTGAAATGGCCTTGTTGATACAGTATATTATCATAAATGAAATGGCTCTGTGGTGTAGAAGCAGTGGTTCTCAACCTTTTTGTAGTTTCCGGAATCCCATCGGATTCATTTTTTTATCTGTTTTTTCTCAGATTTCTTTCCCGCACCTGATTTATAGTTATGCTATAACTGCCCATACAGATTATAACTGCCCATACAGATTATAACTGCCCATACAGATTATAACTGCCCATACAGATTATAGATTACAGATTGGCAGATTAACAGTGAAGTGGAACTTGACTTCCAAGTCACGCGCATTTCACAACTTTGTGTGAGATCAGGTTGAGGGGCACAGCTGCAACGACTACAGTTCATTCATCAACAGAGAGTCAGCAAAGATATACAGATTCTAGAGATTACAGAATTAAACATTCTTGAGGGTATATATATATATACATACTGTACAAATAGAGAACAAATATACAGGACACAATATAGAGACTACACACATATATCATCTTATAGAGTAAGATATATATATATATATAATACAGTATATACTTTGGGTCAGTTAGAGACTTCATGGACTACCAGAGAGGTTAGCCTTCCTGGGAAAGCCTCTGCCAAGATGACGGAGAGGACACTCCAGCCATCTGTGAATATTTATTTATTTATTTATTTATTTATTTCAGTTACTCTTTACTCTCCTACGTACAGATAATCAAGCGGACATGATGTTTGATAATCAGGTGTATATTGGCTCTGAGTGAGAGTTACTGTATGTTTGGATTCTTTCTTGGTGGTAACTCGAGATCAAGGTGGACATTGGACTGTGACAAGGATGCACTTTATCTCTTCTCCTGGAATATTCCTGCTTCTCCTGGAGTATTCCTGCGCAAAAGATCAAGCGGTCATCCCGATCCAGCGTTGTGGAGACAACATCCTAGTTTCCCTGCCCTAAGTAGAAAGAGCAACGGTAACACCAGACTGCTCGGCAGACTGAACCAGAGTCCATACACCAGCACCACACATGCGCTTATCAACGCCAGCTTGTACATAACGGCGCCGATCACGAGCCCTACAAACTTCAACCACAGAACTCCCATGATGGCACTGATGGTGTTGAAGGCTCTCTGCTTTGTTTGGTCAACCCGCTCCTTGTTCCCGCCAGCGTCGCCTGGCCCAGGGCGATGGAGGGCGCAGAGAACGGAAAGGCTACAGAAGGACACAACCAATATGCAGAAGGGGATCAAGCAGAAGTTTGGGATGGTGGGGACCTCTTTGGCATAGACTGTATAAGCCGACCATGTCAAGCTCACCAGCCAAACACAGCCAATGCCCATATTTCTGAGCCTGACTCCACGCTCCTTTCTCAGGCCCAGGTAGGTGATGGGGTGCACTACAGCCAGGTAGCGCTCCACACAGGTCAGGCAGTGAAAGAGTAGCTGTCCAGGCAAGACGAGGGTGTAACCATAAACCCCCACGTAAACCATCGCAAAGATACCTGTGTAGAGCCAACAACAGTAGAAGACAGTTCCCAAGATACCAATCAGCTCCATGACGACCATGTGGTAGGTGAAGAGATCGGAGTGGCTCGTCGTCGTGCCTGTAGACTGTTGTCTCAATCGCTGGAGACCCAGGTGGAGGACGGAGATGGAGAGAGGGAGCATCAGGAGCATGTTGGTGGCGGTGAAGGCCGTGAAGAGGGGGACAACCCAGCTGGGGCACGCGTAGTTGGGCGGGATGGAGGAGTTAGAGGAGGACAGGACTGAGTCATTGAAGGACGAGTTGACTGACATGGCCTATGGAGCAGGGGGTGAAGAGAGAAAAAGAGGGACAAGATATACATGAAAATATATACATGAACCAAAAACCCAAAGTAGACCAAGTAGAATTGTTATTTGAGAGTATAAATTGGTTGGGTATCTTTATCAAATTTTATGGATTGAAATATTCAGATTTAAGTATGGGGATAGTGATTAATCATATCCATTATCCATTATTTGTATAAATTGTATTAATATTGATTCATATTTATTAATCTATTGAAAACGACCAACCTTGTCAGTAGTATTTGTTTAGGATATTCCTTTATCTGCGTCTCCAAAGTTCGACTGCGATGCACAGCTGTCCTGCCAGAATAGATTGTAATGAATGTGTTGCGTTGTTGATTGCTTTTATGTGGGAGAGGATTAACCAGGACCCTAGAGGTTCTTTGCATTTTGCAAAACCAATAATGATTCCTTCTTTATTTTTGTTAGTTTCCTCATGCTGTAGGTAAATTCTCTTTGCATATGGCTAATCCCATATGCAAAGCCATCAGCGCTTGTTCTTTTTAAGGAAGCTAAGAAGTTTTAACGTAGACAAGTCACTTTTGAAAATGTTCTATTCCTCTTGTATTGAGTCAGTCTTCACGTTTGCATTTATTTCTTGGTTTGGGAACCTAAACTTGTCAAACAAGAACATGCTAAAGAAAATTGTCAGGACGAGCTCCAAAATCACCGGCTGTAACTTGAATGACCTCTGTCTTCTGTATAAGAAGAGGGTTCTTAAGAAGGCTCAGGGTGTCCTGCGTGACCCTCAGCACCCTCTTTACCCTGAGTTTTCCCTCCTTCCTTCTGGGCGCAGGTATAGGATGCCCCCCGCTGTTGCAGGAACAGATACAGCCATTCTTTTGTTCCTGAGGCTATTCGCTGTCTGAACTGTTGAATTGAATAGTAGCCTACTTCATGCCCCCTTTTCTGTTTTAACTTACATGGTTTCGTGTCCTTTTAAATGTACTTTAAACTTTTTACTGTTTCATGTCTGTATGTTTTTAAATTACATTTTTGTTATGCTGCATATGAATTGCCCCAAGGGGGATAAATAAAGATTATCTACTCTACTCTACTCTACTCTAATCCAGGGAGGTCAGATTACAGGATCAGTTTCTCAATCTGTGCTTGATTGTGAGTGAAGTGACTTGGTGGCTGAAGACTCTGACGTTTTTCTTTTTTAAGTAGGCTGTCAAATGGTATTTTATTAGCCTACTGCTCAAAGTCCATAAACATACCACGGCCCTTTTGCCTAAATTGTGGCGTACTCGGTCATTAGACTGAGCAAGGCAGATCATATCTATAATAATAACTGTCTTTGAGTTTTGGTAGTACCCACAACAAGCACCTCTACAGTATCTTGTCTTGATTTAACTCTACCTGTGCCCTCACACCGGGGGTGGATAATCGCGTTACTCGCTCGAGTTGGACCGCGCAAATTCTTTGCTCAAGTTGAAAATTTTCAATGCGCAATTTCAACGCGCAATTTTGCTTCATTCTGGGGTGAAATGGCGTCTGCTTGCATGTGTGCATTGCACAGAATTGCAAAATCACATTTGGTCTGAACACAGCTTCAGAAGTTCTGTGACATCCAGAGTGTACAGTCTGTTAGTACTTCTAATGGCCTTGTCTCATAGAGCTGTGTACTGCATCATCAGCATTGATATGAATTTGTACCCTGTGTCTCCTGATGACATTACCCAGATGGGGGCATATAAATGTTTAAGAGAATTGCACATCGAATGGAGCCATGTGGCACACATAATAGATCATATTTGCTCATGAGTGGTATAGGATCTAGCTCAAAGTAGTATAGGGAATTAAAAGGAAGCATATTATATTTATTTATTAGTATATTATTTATTTAAATGGTCATAAATATGGTTGATTGTTTTTGTGTGTGGAAGAAGGAAGCAGGACTCTGGGTTCTTTGCATGTTGCAAAACCAATAATGATTATTTATTTATTTTTCCTCATTCCGTAGGTAAATTTTCTTTGCATATGCCTGCTCTATAGGGAGGTCAGATTGCAGGATTAGTTACAGAACAATGTCACTCGATCTGGAATGAGCGAATTGAATATTTATATTTTTTTCTGTGAGTAAATTTTTCTTTGCATATGCCTGCTCCAGGGAGGTCAGATTGCAGGATCAGCTACACAACAACAAGACAGACTCTAACCACGAGGCTGCGACCCAATTTTTTTTTTTTTAAGTAGGATTCGATGATAGTATTGAGTAGATATGAGAGAGAGACTCAAGAAGGTAAGAATTGTGAGTTGAAGACAGGGGCTGGTGTTGTTGTGTTGGATCAATTTTAGTAAATACAACCAGTACAATACAACCAGAATTTAGACAAACAAATAGTGTATCTGATGTTGGCAGTCGCAATCACTTTATAGACTTCTTCTTCTGTGGTTATTATCCATCAGCACGCATGCATTGGGCTTTTTTACTGTACTCCCTTGGTCGAAACAGATCTGTCTGTCTAGAACTGATTCATTTCCATAGTGTCAGACTCTGATCCTCTACACGTCATGCCAGCTCTTCTCCAGAAACGGCCGCGGAATTGCAAATGACTATTCACCATGAACAAAGCACTCTTTAATACCATAACCTAAAGCAATTCACATCCTGCAATTCAATACATACAGAGCAGGTGGCAGATAACTCAGCGATTTTCTCTATTGCATCAATGTCAACATTCAACAGTACAGCAGACATTCATGAGATGTTAAGCCCACTGGATCAGTTACATGCGAGGACAGTTAATCCCCCAGAGGCCCTGGGAGCTGTTTTGATGACTGCATTTTTTAATCTGTGTTCTAACCAGGCCTGAGATATACTGTAGAGCCAGAGGGGCTGTTCACTATAGTGTTTCCCCCCCCCCCCCCCCCCAACTGCCAGCTCCCTTTTCTCATCAAAAGTAAGGGGAGGTAAGGCGCACAAAAGGCAGCCGATATGCAGTGTTGGGAGTAACTAGTTACTAAGTAACTAGTTGCGGTAACGAGTAATGTAACTAATTACTTTTCAAATGTAGTAACTCAGTTACAGTTACTAAAATAGTAACTGGGGCTAGTTACTAGTTACTTTAGGACATGAAAATAACCGACAACTTCAGAGGATTATTATTCTGAGAGAGAGCTGCAGCTGCAGCCAGAGCCCCAAAGTCTAATGACCTTGATAGGCTATAAGCCTCCCCAATAAGTGAATGTTCAATGCCACACTGTGGCACAGCGACACCAACATGTGTGCATTAACAACAATCGAAGCAGACTTTTAAAAGTAACGCAAAAGTTACTTTCCCTAGTAACTAATTACTTTAAAGTAACTAGTAACTTTAAAGTAATTAAATTACTTTTTGAGAGAAGTAACTAGTAACTGTAACTAATTACCAATTTTCAGTAACTTGCCCAACACTGCCGATATGTGAACAGCGCCTAACTCCATTTTCCACCCTTGGTACTGTAGGACAATAAAGATGTCCTCTCCTCTCCGTCTGGTTGGCAGGTTGGAGGACACACCATGCTACCTATTCGCTGGATGCCTCCGGAGAGCATCATGTACAGGAAGTTCACCACAGAGAGCGATGTCTGGAGCTTCGGAGTCATCATGTGGGAGATCTTCACCTACGGGAAGCAGCCCTGGTTTCAGCTGGCCAACAACGAGGTACCAAGCATTATGAAGTGTGACTGACGAGGCTTCATGCATACATCGAAAGAAAAGAAAAAAAACATATTGTCCCTCATCCTGTATTTACCTCGAATTTCCATATAAACAAAATGTTTACAGACCAAACAATTCCTCTCATCGATGGCACTATTTTAATAATCCTGTGTAATCAGTTAAAGAAACTGCTTCCTACATGCAGCCAGTTACATTTCTTTGCATTCTAGTTACATTTCTTTGCATTCTTACAAATTACCGTTTGATTTAGTTTGCATAATTGCTCAAGTTAGTAGTTAGTTTATGGGCTAGAAACTCTGCCAGATGACGGGCACTAGGCGCCATTTTCCCCTTCATTTGGAAGAGAAAATGATCCTGAAATGAAGATTTGATTGACGGCTGCATGTCGTGATATGATTGGTTGAAATGGGGTAGAAATTTGATAGTACTAGGTGACGTCAGCAAACGTAGCAAAACTAAAGAAATTTTATTTTTGTGATTTGTTTTGCATACATTATTTAAATAGGTGCACTGCATACCCAGGTATTTGAACTAAAAGAAAAGAAAAGTCATTTTTGGGTTCAGCTCGACTTTAAGCATTGAGGAAGGTATGAGCAGCGACTTGTCAAAGTGAAAGCATGAGCCATTCCTATCGCGGCTTTGAATGAGCGTTGTCATTATGGATCTCTCAATCCAGTGCCTCATTTTCTTTCTCTCTTCTTCCCTGAGAAGCAAGCCGGCGCACTGAGGTGATAAATTAGTGCTGCTTAGCCACCAGACAAAGATGCGGCATTACATAATACTCATGATTGGTTTGGTTTTTCATTGGGAGCTCTGGTTTGAATCAATAAAATGCTATTAGGATTACTCTTGTAAGGCGAAGCGTATTAAGAAAATTAAATTGACCTAAAAGAATAACCTGGCGAGTAGCACGCATTGCACTCACAAGTCATGCAATTGAAACATCAATATTTGATATCAATTCCCCAGGTTTCACGCACCCTGCAAAGAAAGGGTTTGAAACACACATTTACATTTGAGACATAGCTGGCACTCTCACTGTGGACAATGTATGGTTCTTAATTGTTTACCTACAGTAGTCCCTTCCAGATAAGGAAGGAATGTGCTTACGGCTGCATTCCTTCCACGGCAGTTTCCACAACTCTCTCAGAAAATGCTTAGCCTAATGCTCCAATCCACTCTTAGTCCGAGCGAGGCGATTGGTGAATTATATAAACCCTAATGGCACTATAGCCTTTATGTTCATTTAATATTAAATTGCGCTGTTTTGCCTTAATTAATAGTTATTAATGCCACCAAATAATACATTAGGTCAGGTTGGGAACCAATAGGTATATTTCTCCTTGATGCATAAAAAAATAAGAAATAAAAAATAAAAATCCCGGGATTCCCAGGAAAGTGGGCTTCATTTCCCGATTCCCGGTATGCCTCATTTTCGGGAAAAATATTAAAGGGAGCCAGGAGGGACTATTTTATTACGCAGAACATTATGATTTATGAATAACAGCCATTTAAATTGAAGTTGTCTATTCCTTTCATATTGACATACTTGGTAACCGTTTTATAAAAGTAATAGCTCACTTCAGGCCGTGGTATAGGGTCATTATACCACACCTAAGGGTCGTTATACCACAGCTAAGGGTGCACGACCCTTAGCTGTGGTATAACGACCCTATACCACGGCCTGAAGCAAGCTATTGCTTAAAGATCGACCATTTTGGAAAAGAACATCAGTTGCATGTTCATTTAAAAATGGTAAATGGCCTGCATTTATATAGCGCTTTTATCCAAAGCACTTTACAATCAGTAGGTACATTCACCCATTCATACACCGATGGCGGCAGGTTACCACGCAGGGTGCTGGCACACCATCAGGAGCACTTTGGGGTTCAGTATCTTGCCCAAGGACACTTCGACATGCAGACTGGAGGAGGCGGGAATCGAACCACCGACCTCTTTTATCCAAAGCGATTAGTGGACAGCCCGCTCTACCTCCTGAGCTACAGCCGCCCCTTTTTTACTTTTTTTTTTACTCCACATTTGTCCTCAAATACAGTATAAACAACATGTAGGTTATGTAGGTAGAGGTTATGTAGTGTGTTCTGTCATCCGTGTCGATGATGTGGCTCACAGCCTGGGCACGGTGGCGTTCACCCTGGCACTCATTACTATTAGTTGACACAAACAGGCGTTGCTGTGCCTGCTCTTCATGTCAGGGTGAGGAAGTCTCCACAAGGCCTGCTCTTCATGTCAGGGTGAGGAAGTCCCCACAAGGCCTGCTCTTCATGTCAGGGTGAGGAAGTCCCCACAAGGCCTGCGAGCTGCTCATTAAACTTTCATTTCTCCGCGCCACAGAAGGAACAGAAAAGACGGCGACAGACAGAAAAGCAGTGCTTTGACCTTGGCAACTGATGGAACTGATGAAACGCTGCGAAACTTCCCCCCACGGCTCCTCCGCGCTGATATTTTACAGTGCTTCAGGTTTCCGCCGTTGTCAAGTTGCATAGAATTCACACGCCCACATGCCTGCGCCACAGTAAACACATACTTATATAAACACAGATTAGCTTTGACACACTTTGTTTTTGCAGTATGAACGTTAGGCTCCGTTTTGACACCGTGTCGACACCGTGCTGCTATCTATCTCGCAACAGCAGGAAATTTCACGACAACAAAAGATGTCCTGCGGGGGGAAAGTTTGCGTGCCTCCTCAGAGACGAGCAGAGACGCTTCCAAAGAAAGAGACAGGAAGGATTCTGAAAGAGAGAGAGAGAGAGAGAGGCGATCGACATCCAGCAAAAGCAGCAGGACGCACCAGCGTGGTTATGACCTGTTTATTTCATCGACCTCAGTTACATTAGTGCAAAACCACAAAGGACGGACTGCTCTGTCTCAGCACTGTCTCTCTTATGGACCAACCAAAGTAATTCAACTGAATGTCTCTCTCTCTCTCTCTCCCTCCAGAGATGCGAAGTAACCAAGTACAAATACTTTGTTACTGCACTTAAAGTCGAGCTGAACCCAAAGAATGAGTTTTCTTTTCTTATAAATAGTTCAAATACCTGGGTATGCAGTGCACCTATTTAATAATGTATGCAAAAACAAATCACAAAAATCTAATTTCTTTAGTTTTTCACACTTTTTCACATCAAAAGTTCATTTTTCAAGATTTCATTGATAACAGTCATTTACAGTTTGCTGACGTCACCCAGTACTATCAAATTTCTACCCCATTTCAACCAATCATATCACGACATGCAGCTGTCAATCAAATCTTCATTTCTGGATCATTTTCTCTTCCAAATGAAGTCGAAAATGGCGCCTAGTGCCTGTCATCTGGCAGAATTCCTATCCCATAAACTAACTACTAACTTGGCCAATTGTTAGAAACATGAACAAAAAACAAAAACTATAATCTCTAAGAATGCAAAGAAATGTAACTGGCTCGTTAAAACGCGCATTCCAGGGATATCGTATTTACAGCAGCGATAATGGCGCGCGCATCCGAGAGCTTGGTTGTCAGGGGTCGCACCTCGGAGATTCCAGGCCGACGTGCTGCACTCTCTGCTCGGCAACACGAAGGCAGCTGGCTGCCTGCGGGTCGCTGAGCTCCACTCCTCCCGTCAAAAGGCTCTTCCCAAGGGGAGCGCCACAACACACTGAATCCCACTCGATTTGGAGGCGGAACACGCCAGGATTGGCCAAAGCCCAATCCAGTCCCCAGAATTGTCAAATAAAATCATCGACATGATACTATGACCCGCCTCTCAACCTGTCATCTTAGACAAACTATGTTTTCAATCTGAAACGGACTCATTATGCACGTGACGAACAGGTTCAGTTCGACCTTAAGTAGGATTTTCACGTACAGTATCTGTACTTTAGGTACTGAGTATTTATTTTTCCACTTTTTACTTTTACTCCCTACATTCTAACACATCTGTACTTTCTACTCCGTGCATTTTCAAAACAAAACAAGCTAGTTACTTTAGTTTTATTGTACAACAGACAAAAACGATGTAAACGATTGTTTGTCCGTCTCTCTCGACTCGCGCTATCCCAGCTTTCACGCATTATGTGCACCTTTTTTGTGGAAAAACCATATCGCACAAATTATGAATCAAAGTATCATCTTTATACATCTTAAAACTTGTTTGGAGGGGATCTTTTAAGTTTGATAGTCTTCGAATGATATTAATATATCACATGAGTTTCAGTTATCTTTGCACAGAAACAGCCGGTTGAAATACTTTTTTTTTTACTTGTACTCAGTGCTTCTACTTTTACTAGTCTTCTTTGTACACACATCACTGTACTTGTACTTATGTAAAGAATGTGGGTACTTTTCCCATCTCTGTCTCTCTTCCTCTCCCACCGTCCTCTCCCCCTGCAGGTGATCGAGTGTATAACGCAGGGCCGTGTCCTGGATAGGCCCCGGGCTTGTCCCAAGGAGGTGTACGACGTCATGCTCGGCTGCTGGCAGAGGGAACCGCAGCAGCGACTGAACATTAAGGACCTTCAGAAGGTGCTGTTCGCCATGGGCAAAGCCACGCCCGTCTACCTGGACATCCTCGGCTAGCGAGCGGCCTGTTCCCTCGCCAGACTGACAGACGGACCGACAGGGACAAACGGACGGACTGACTGACCGACCGACGCGATAAACCAGGAATAAACCAAACCAACCTGCTCCACTGTCGACAAAACAAACAAAAAACACCTACAAGTTTGGGAAGGACTTAAGTGCCTGCAACACTTTTGGATATACTGGATCAAAAAAAGTATTGGAAAACACACGCACTTTTACATTTTGTTTACTTACGTATAAGATGTATAGGTTTGAAGAAGACTTTTTTTCTCAAAAACTGCAAAAATAAAAAACTGAAAATGGGGGAGGAAAAGGGAGGCGGTGCAGACTGGCGATGGGAAACGCCGGCGGGTATGGAGGCTACGCAGCAGAGGAAAAAACGGGCCCGGGTTTGGTTTTATGAATATATATACAGAAATATTACATATATTTTATATTTATTTCTTTTTTGTCAAGGTGTTGAAGGGTCTGCCATGTCTGTTGCAAAGGGCTCGGCCCCCGTACGAAGGCGTCACCGACAAACTATTGGCAGGGACTTGACGATGGAAGCCTTACTGAACTCTGATTGGCTGACACCGAACTCTCACGGGAACTCATCTCTGCGGGAATACAGGACGGGCGGAAGAGGACCGCTCTGCAGAGGAACTACCCAATCAGACAAAACCGACAAATCTATTTTAATTTAACAAAAAAGGAAAAAAAATGTACATATTGTAAATTTCTGTGTCAAAATTATGTTAACTTATTTTTTCTGAGGTTATTTTGGTTCCCTTTTCTGACTGTGAGTACATGAACTGAGTGGTTAAAGTATACTTCTATGATGTTTGTTTTCATCCTGATCTAGAGAAGATTTATCTTGGGATGTACCTGACGCGGTGCCCGGTAAGTTGTCCGTTTTGGCGAATGGCAGTGAGTGCTTCACACACCCATGGGTGCTGGATGAGAGAGAGACTCTGGTACTGTATGACATTTACAGAGAGGTGATGAAACCTTATTGACTTTCCAGTTCATTTGCTTTTTATGGCTTCAACAAGGAGTACGACCTTTCACCCCCGACCCTCCCCGCCCTCAAACACACACATACCCTAACACGCTTTGAGAAACCGTTCTGTCATTGTCATGCTTTTTGGTGTGAAACTGCTTTTCCACTCTAAAGAAAACATCTTTTGTAACAGAGTATAAATCATGATTTTTCGACGTGTGCATATAGCACACACACACAGCCTAAAGATATCGGGGACTCTGCGCATTTTTAGATGGACGCCATCGAGATCCTGTCACTCCACGCGGTTCGTAGAGAAACAGAATGGCTTCCTTTTTCACGTTCTAAATTAAAAGAGTTCTGTTTGCGCTATTCGGACATTTTCCGATCAGTACCGAACATGACTCCCAGTCGTTCTCTCGTCCCTGCACTGCTGGCCTTGGCATGTTTAGCGATGATGAGGTTTCGCACCCATCTGTTGCTTTGATAGAACCTCTTCTGTGCGAGGAGGCCGCTGAAGCAGGTGTATCCTGTGTTAATTAGTTCACGAATGGTGCATAAAACAATAATTACTCAACTGGATAAGCTAATTAGCAGGTTTATTGTCCGTATGCACGGCATATTTTGCTCATAATTTAATTGGAGAACCTGAAGAGTTTTGCTCCAAAATGAGATATCTGTTTGAAAACCTTGACCCTCACTCGAACTACTTGACCGCCAAGAACTAAACCAAATGATGTGACTTTTTAAAGCATAGTAGGTACGGTAATTAAGTCTTTGGGAAAATGACATTGAGTTCATGTCGATTTTTGAGATATTGAATGATAAACCTCAGGCAATTTCTTTTTTTTTTTACTATCAATTTTTCCAGGTATATCGATTTTTTTTGGAGTTGAACTCTTCACATATATGACTTCTTATCTGGACATGATTTCACACATAGTATCACAGTGTCTCTGTCCCCCTGTTCATCATTAACGAGCATTCAGCTATTTCCAGTATTTTCTTTATTACAGGCAGGGTCACGTTCAACGAGTTACCCACAACGCATCCAGTTTTTGTGTATTCTCTTGTGGTAAAGACAAACGCTTAAAGACATTGCGACACCGACCGTGAGCATTTTGCAGGGTATTGTAATCCTTTTTTCATGGTGAGTTGAATATTGTTTAAAAGTTGAATTGTTTTTATCTTTTCTTGGACGAACTAACTGAACACTTTTTGAAGCAAAGTTGGCATATTATCATGTACACATGTTACAGAATATAAAAATGTGGTATAACAACTGCAGTATATAAAATACTGGTGTTCATGATAGATCTTTGTATTAATGTAACTCTCTTAAGAAAATGTCTTCAAACAATCACACGTTCTCCTTTTCCACTTTGTCCTGTCTTATCAAGATGTGCCTTTCTCTCCCCGAACCTCTGGCTCTTACAAGGCGGAGCAGCATTGGTTCCTCAGTTTGCTTCGCTGTGATTGGCTATTGATGCCTGAGTGGACGAAGTCCATCTTCTCAGGTCAGAGGTCAGGCTCAGGGACTCAGTGCCTTGCTCAGGGGCGGAATGCTGACTTCAAAGGTGTGGGGGGGGGACACACTTAACCTGCTGATGCCAGAACCATCTGGGACCTCATCTTTGGAAACTGTTTTGGAAAGGACCCGCCCTTTCGAAAAATACCTGGCAGGTGATTGGATGAACAATCTGTCTATCACCATCTATCACAGGCTCGCGCTCGCTGTCACCGAGTCCTGCACGGGTCCAATTTTACAAACCCGTACCCGCCCAGACCCGTCAATATAAGACCCGCGCCCCACCCCGTTACCCGCGATTATCTCAAAATCAAAACCGGCCCCGCCCAGACCCGTTAAGACCCGCGCCCCGCTCCGCTGACAGAAATGCACTTTTACAACGGTCCAACCAACGTTAACTTCTCCACCAGGACTTGCACTTTCCCCATGTTGTCGTTATGGAAACCAGACAGCGTCTCGTTGTCTCCAGTCGAACACGTTGACTCCGCGGGTGAGTTTTGAATGTTTATGTTGTTCAGTTCGTAACATCAAACAATGCAGTATGCACGCTTGAAACATGTCGGTTATGTAGAGAAACAAAGCTTAAAACTGTTTGACAGGAGGGAGAATTAGCCTACTTAAATCTCTCCTCTGTCTGCCTAACCGACTTCCGCCAACAACACACAGACACAGCCCACGTCATGGACCAGAGATTACCGTAAATGACTGTGAATTCAGTCTGAGCGCATCACACAAAAACATACATGTCTCTGATGGGTTGTTCAGAGCGGGCGAGGGAGGATAGTGTGTGTGTGAGAGAGAGACACAACCTCCATGAAAGCGCTCCTCTCTCAACATACACTGTTTACATTTTTGAGCTTAAACTTCAGCATGTGGATAAGGGCTCGGTATTGGAAACGACACAATATTTGGGAATACTCTGGGCCCCAAACTTTGGATCACAACATTGTGCCGGACGTACAGTTTTATTGTGATTGATAACGTGTATGTCGCTTGCAGCCGTTTTAGCCCGATGACCGCAGTTGACCCGGGTCGCTACGCAGAGAACTGAACAACGAAGGCTGAGTCTGGCGTCGAGGCGATCTAGTAAGAGAGTGGTGTCGGCGGAGGTCCAACATGCGCATCCAGGAAGGGGGCTCGCGCTACGTTTGAATGCATAAAATCAAGCTGATAATATACAATTTGATTAATGAAACGTCTTCTTACCCTTTCAAAGTACATCACAAACGGTCCCTTCTGCTGCGACTCTTCCATAAACATGGCTCTGTGCCACGCTAAAGTGAACTTATTTTTAGGCGTGGGACTGGGAGCTTGAGTGCAGGCTGCTGTTTCTGCCGTTTCTGCCTAGTCCACTTTCCCCCCTCCCCCTTTTTTTTACGTTATTTTTCGTACTGTAAAAAGTGGAGGGATCGAGTAATGCCTTCTGAACAAGTGCAGGGTAACTGTTACAGTGTAACTGTTAGTGTAACTGTTACAGTGTAACTGTTACAGGTTAACAGTTACAGTGTAACTGTTACAGATAGCCTTTCTAAACACTAGGCTCCCGTTTGAAACTATAAAGTGCTTCATGTAACTGTATGTCTGCAATGCTTTGAGCAAAACCAACAGTCAGACAAAGGTGATCATGCTATAGTAGTCGAGGAAAGATCGTCTTACAAGTTCTCAGACAGGCTGCTATATATTCTGTATTGTCTTTTTCTGTTAGTCAGTTAAAACATCGACCAGCCAGTGGCTGCTTTACTGACTCTAAGACATATTGGCAGAGCCAATTGTTGTTGATGATGATGATGATGATGATGATGATGATGGTTGTTGTTGTTGTTGTTGTTGTTTGTTGTTCTGCTTGTTGTACACTCCTACATCACAGCTCAACATATTTGCATCAGTACTTTCAAACCGTTCCTTCTGTAGTCTGTTAGCCTGTTAGTCTCTCCCCAGACTCAAATATTACGTTGAATCGCTGCGCTCCGCATACTACATAAATGAGTCTGTGCCAGTTAACAGCCACTGCTGGTTTTTGAAGGCGGGTTGAAATTGAATGAGTGACAGGTCGTAGCACCGATGAGAGAGCGGTTCAAAAGAATGGGCTGCGCCTCCCGTGTCGTCTGATCCCAAAGTCGTTACTGATTGGAGAGGACTGAAGCCATCACTGGCATATGACTGGCCAAGTGAATGGTTCCCTCCCATAACCAGCCGGCTGAGGGAAAGTGTCCCAGACCCAGAGAGAGATCTGCAGCATGCAGTAACGTAGTGTATCAGCTCTCATGGGTCTGGCGTTGAGACTAAGGTCATGTTCACATTACAGGCAAATCTGATTTGCTGCTAAAGTCATTAATCATCATTATCTTGATTGGATTCCCAAATCTGATTTGGGAGTGTGTCCGCACTGCCACAAATCTGATTTGGACAAGTGTTCAAGTCGGATCTGTGTCTGTCCAGACCTCCATATGTGGTTTGGGACAAGTGACACAAATCAGACTTGGAGCGTCCAGACTCATAAAACCAATCTGGATAGAATCATTAATAGGTCACTAAAGTTCACAAATCAGATTTGGCCTCCTAGTCTGAACATGGCCTAAGAGCCTGTTGTCAGCTCCGCCAATCAGAAGTAACGTAACAACATGACAGCTGCACCAAATAGAAGTAACAACAGCAGAGCCAATCCGGCCACAGCTTGTTTGGTCCAAGATCACAGAGCAGCTGTGAATTATGCAAATGTGGAAGCATTAGATTAGTGAATTGAAACAATGAAATGCAATAACCCAAATAGGATGAAAGCCTGAAAGCACCTAATGTGATGAAGTCAGTAAGTCACGCGTTCAACAGCATTATGACCTCCTCTAAATACAAATGCATGTGTTTCTCACACACGGCACGCGCCACAACGGAACTGCGGAAGCTCTGCTCGAGACGCGGAATCTGCTCCGAGGGCGGCTGTTATTGTTTATTTTTATTTTTTAAATATGCACACATAGAGACAGTTGGCGTGTGTGGGAACGCCCACAAAATGTTAAACGGCTGGCGCGCGAGTGGGGTAAATATATATATATATATCTCAATGGGCTGACTCACCAAAAGACGGTGCTGCGGCTCTAACTACAGGTTTGGGGGTTCTAGAGCGGAACACAAGACGTCTGTTCAGATGTGCGTTTACTGCGCTGGTGGAATCCCCGATCGTGTCTACCTGGGCTGGGCTATCAGCTAAATTATAACTTTGCTGAATGGATAGAACGGGGGAATTTACCCCGCCCTGACCACGCCCCCAGCCAGGCTGAGCCCAGCGTCTATGACGAGATGACGACGAGATGATGACGAGACATCGCCTCAACCTATTGCATCCAGAGCCTTAACGAGCCTTAATGACTTGCAGCCGGCGGGGGCGGAGCTTCTGCAAGCCGCACAAACGGAGTTGGATTTCTCTGTGGAAAAAATGTATAGCGAAGGTAAACACTGCCCATCTGCTTATATGAATGACATAATAATGATACAAAGTGGGTTGATAAGCGGTGAAAGCCATCCTTTTAAGTGCCTTGCTCAAGGGCACATCAACTGTTATTTTATGCGGGATTGTACAATTATGTGAGAAGCACATATTATTTAATTGGTACTTTTCAAAATAGTCGAGACTTCCTTCCCTGAAGAGACACGGACGTCTCAAGCTTTATAGCTGCTTCTGCCTTGAGGCTACTGTAGTCCTCCCATTCTTCTTCTGCTTCTTCTCTTACAAACAATGGGGAAATGGAGACACAGGCAGGTCACTGAGGGATGCGAGGCCACTGTGCACTATGTTATGATGCTGCTGCTGTAATTGTTTATTGATTTGCAATTACCAGTGCTGTGTGTGTGTGTGTGTGTGTGTGTGTGTGTGTGTGTGTGTGTGTGTGTGTGTGTGTGTGTGTGTGTGTGTGTGTGTGTGTGGTATGGTATGGAACACTAAAGAGTGTCCAGTCTCCACTTCCCTGCGGTCTGCAGTGTAAAGACCGCAGTGGAAAGTCTTAAGTTACCAACCCTGACCTAACTCCGAATCCTCCGTTCGTTCCCAGGCAGCATTTTCCAGCTGGAATCGGAAGGTGAATGACATCTCCCGAGAAGTATCTCCAAACTTAAAGCTGAGCTGTATAGTATTTTCAACTAGTATTTACTGTACCCGCCTGCTGACAGCTGAGGTGAACAGTTATTTTCTGTCTTTCCCCCACGTGACACCAATGCTGCAAAAACACTCTCCTGGAAAAAACTTCAGTTGTTGTTTTTCGGGGCAGATATGCTTCTCTGAGTTTAAAGCTGTTTGGGTTGACACCGCAAACATTTACAAAAAAGGCTCTCATTTCGCTCTTAACAAGTGCGTTCACCTTGGGAGCGTTTCACCCAAACGCATCCGTAACTCAGCCTCGTCTGTGGCTTTTCAAAGCGCCGAATGACTACGAGGAAGCGCTTCACTCTCCGCCGGAGACGCCACGTTTCTTCTTCCGTCAAAATAATGTTGAACCGTATTCAGCTGTGTCAGCTCGCCTCGGATAAGCAGGTACTTGATTGATGAGTGTGGTGGAGAGACTGCAGAACGCACAAGGACAGGAAACGGAGGCGGAGGTGTTTCCTGCGCCTGCTCTTTTGATGTGGAGTCGAAGAGGCGGGCTCACGTGCGAGGGAAGCGGACGGAGCGACAAAAACGAGGACGCGCTCGTTAGTTTAATCGTATGAAACGCCTTTGCCGTTTTCTTACCTGCAAAAACACGGAAGTCAACGTGCTGACCTTGAGTGTGAAATTTGCACGCCTCGGCTCGATGGAGAACGCTTCCTTCCTGGCGATACGTTGAGAAGTCGTCAGCTTCCTGTTCTGCCGCAGAGCGCTACTCCCCCGGTGCTATCACCCTGTAAACAGCGTTCATGTCGAGTACCTGAACCCGGCCGCCACACAGGGAGAGAATGGTTCTCACTAATCCCCCAGGCTTTCTTATCTTATCAGGGAGGATTGAATAGAGCCGTCGGTCCCCAGAAGACGGGCTCGTCTTTATCTCTGCTCTTCTCTATTTCTGCCCCTTTCTCTTCGCTCAACGACAAGGTGTTTCTGAAAAAAGACTTAACTGTTTACCATGTTGGATATGCAGGCAGAGCTGTTAACTGTTTACCATGTCAGATATGCAGGCAGAGCTGTTAACTGTTTACCATGTCAGATATGCAGGCACAGCTGTTAACTGTTTACCATGTCAGATCTGCAGGCAGAGCTGTTAACTGTTTACCATGTCAGATCTGCAGGCAGAGCTGTTAACTGTTTACCATGTCAGATCTGCAGGCACAGCTGTTAACTGTTTACCATGTCAGATATGCAGGCAGAGCTGTTAACTGTTTACCATGTCAGATCTGCAGGCAGAGCTGTTAACTGTTTACCATGTCAGATCTGCAGGCAGAGCTGTTAACTGTTTACCATGTCAGATATGCAGGCAGAGCTGTTAACTGTTTACCATGTTGGATATGCAGGAAGAGCTGTTAACTGTTTACCATGTCAGATATGCAGGCAGAGCTGTTAACTGTTTAACATGTCGGATATGCAGGCACAGCTGTTAACTGTTTACCATGTTGGATCTGCAGGCACAGCTGTTAACTGTTTACCATGTCGGATATGCAGGCAGAGCTGTTAACTGTTTACCATGTTGGATATGCAGGCAGAGCTGTTAACTGTTTACCATGTCAGATATGCAGGCACAGCTGTTAACTGTTTACCATGTTGGATATGCAGAGCTGTTAACTGTTTACCATGTTGGATCTGCAGGCAGAGCTGTTAACTGTTTACCATGTCAGATCTGCAGGCAGAGCTGTTAACTGTTTACCATGTCAGATATGCAGGCAGAGCTGTTAACTGTTTACCATGTCAGATATGCAGGCAGAGCTGTTAACTGTTTACCATGTTGGATATGCAGGCAGAGATCTTAACTGTTTACCATGTTGGATCTGCAGGCAGAGCTGTTAACTGTTTACCATGTTGGATATGCAGGCAGAGCTGTTAACTGTTTACCATGTCAGATCTGCAGGCAGAGCTGTTAACTGTTTACCATGTTGGATATGCAGGCAGAGCTGTTAACTGTTTACCATGTTGGATATGCAGGCAGAGCTGTTAACTGTTTACCATGTTGGATATGCAGGCAGAGCTGTTAACTGTTTACCATGTCAGACCTGCAGGCAGAGCTGTTAACTGTTTACCATGTCAGACCTGCAGGCAGAGCTGTTAACTGTTTACCATGTTGGATATGCAGGCAGAGCTGTTAACTGTTTACCATGTTGGATATGCAGGCAGAGCTGTTAACTGTTTACCATGTCAGACCTGCAGGCAGAGCTGTTAACTGTTTACCATGTCAGATATGCAGGCAGAGCTGTTAACTGTTTACCATGTCAGATATGCAGGCAGAGCTGTTAACTGTTTACCATGTCAGATATGCAGGCAGAGCTGTTAACCGTTTACCATGTCAGATATGCAGGCAGAGCTGTTAACTGTTTACCATGTCAGATCTGCAGGCAGAGCTGTTAACTGTTTACCATGTCGGATATGCAGGCAGAGCTGTTAACTGTTTACCATGTCAGATCTGCAGGCAGAGCTGTTAACTGTTTACCATGTCAGATCTGCAGGCAGAGCTGTTAACTGTTTACCATGTCAGATATGCAGGCAGAGCTGTTAACTGTTTACCATGTCAGATCTGCAGGCAGAGCTGTTAACTGTTTACCATGTCAGATATGCAGGAAGAGCTGTTAACCGTTTACCATGTTAGATATGCAGGCAGAGCTGTTAACTGTTTACCATGTCAGATATGCAGGCAGAGCTGTTAACTGTTTACCATGTTGGATCTGCATATCGTTTTCCCCAGTGAGCGTGCACTTTGGAACATGAAAGGCTCAGTACAAAATGAGAAATTTCCACTCCATTTGCCATGCAGCCAATCAGTGCACGCAGTGACCTAGATAAGGAGTGTGATATTGATGATGACAGCAATAAAGACGTATTTCCACCACAAGCCTTCCCTCTAATTAGGCTGATTTGCGGAGAAAATAAATGAATTTTGACAAAATGTAAAAGCGGTGGTGTGTTGGGACAATGAATGAGAGAGCGCGTCACAAGGGCGGGGGTGGGATTCAGACGCTTTCAGTCAGTGAAGTGACTCCACTGTTGGAGAAGAGATGAACATTACCACTGAAATGAGCTTCCATGGCTTCAGGTGACTTCTAAATACAGCGGCTGGTTGAGGTAATTGTTCAAGGTCAAATGGTGCCTCTGAGTGATGGTGTGGCTGTTTTTGTCTCTGAATGAGCCCCTGCATACAGAGCAGCTAGTATGTGCAGTACAAAGCATGCCTGTAGTAATACAGGGCAGCTATTATGTGCAGTACAAAGCATGTCTGTAGTAATGCAGAGCAGCTAGTATGTGCAGTACAAAGCATGTCTGTAGTAATGCAGAGCAGCTAGTATGTGCAGTACAAAGCATGCCTGTAGTAATACAGAGCAGCTAGTATGTGCAGTACAAAGCATGCCTGTGCAGAGCAGCTAGTACATGCAGTACAAAGCATGTCTGTAGTAATGCAGAGCAGCTAGTATGTGCAGTACAAAGCATGCCTGTAGTAATGCAGAGCAGCTAGTATGTGCAGTACAAAGCATGCCTGTAGTAATACAGAGCAGCTAGTATGTGCAGTACAAAGCATGCCTGTGCAGAGCAGCTAGTACATGCAGTACAAAGCATGTCTGTAGTAATGTAGAGCAGCTAGTACGTGCAGTACAAAGCATGCCTGTAGTAATACAGAGCAGCTAGTATGTGCAGTACAAAGCATGCCTGTGCAGAGCAGCTAGTACATGCAGTACAAAGCATGTCTGTAGTAATGCAGAGCAGCTAGTATGTGCAGTACAAAGCATGCCTGTAGTAATACAGAGCAGCTAGTATGTGCAGTACAAAGCATGCATGTAGTAATACAGAGCAGCTAGTATGTGCAGTACAAAGCATGCCTGTAGTAATACAGACCAGCTAGCACGTGCAGTACCTGTGCATACCTGTAGTCTGCTCTTTTGCTCCAGGCTGCACACTGCAGTTGCCTGTAGAACTGTATTGAGGTGAAGGATGATGCTGCTGAAATGCACTCGACTTTCCTTTGATACGTTCAACTGAAGAAAAAAAAACATCCATCAGAAGCTCAGGTTCTTTTTTCAGCATTTGTATTTTCACAATGAGCAGGTGGAAGTTCCATAACGCTCTGACTACAACCTCCAGTTGATAATAAGTGCAATGGCAATCTGGCCTCCCAGAGTCATAGACTGACTCTGGGACAAACGAAACAAAACAAAGACACTAAATCACTACCTGAAGTTCATTCTTTAATACCTCAAAAATATAGGGGATCCGCCAGTCTGTCAATGTGTCACTAATGAACCAATCTGGGCACCCAGAGTCTACCAATCTAGACGACTAATAAGACTCTGGGGCAGACGGACAATATTTCTGGGTTTCCGGTGTAGAGCGGACGTCAAGACTTCTGCTTCTGTGCACCACGGTCTTTGTTTACAGCCCGATTGAGACGAGAATGGATTTGGAGTTGATCGATTGTAGGTGTTTTAGGTTGAGACGGCGAGACTCTATGAACAGATAATCGCATACAATATGAGACGTCGTCGGACTGCAAACAACGAGGGATGCGGATGTCCGCGCTACACCGGGACATAAAAGCATACGCACTAGGGCACAAAGCGGACACATCATGCATGGACAATGCAGACATCAATGGACAGCAACACTACAAGACGGATCACAAACTGGATGCAGGACAACAAGCGGGACAAGAGAGTTGGCAGGATGCCGACAGAAGGTAGTGATTTAGTGTCTTTCTTCCCAAAATGAACGTAGCCTACTACTACTACACCATCGTGATACCACAAGTATGCTCTTCAAATCCTTTATATGACGGAGGAGGTTGGGAGTGTGGCCAGAGTGGATGGGAAGAAATCAAGCAAGCAACTAAGCAGGTCAGCAGCCAAAGTGCCAGGAGGTAGAGTCATGCACCATGGCACCGAGATACCCACCTCCACGCTTCCCCCTGCTGGCCGGGGGAGGGAGGGTACCCACCTCCACGCTTCCCCCTGCTGGCCGGGGGAGGGAGGAACCAGCTGCTGCGTTAACAGTACGTTTCCACGGTGGTGGGGCGATGATGGGCAAGGTCACCTCGCTCAGTAGGTGTTGACATCTAGATTAACCTTGGATCGCCGCCAGTCTAAGTCATCTTATTAGAATGCGAATGGAGAGCTCTCGTCCAATCCCGTGGCTTGAAGGCTCCCGGGCGCCGTCCGCACCTACCCCCCCGTTCGCCGGCCTGTCGAGTCAGAAGGTCGTCGGAGCTTTTGCATGAGGGACGTGGGAATGGAGGGAGGCTGCCTGAGGGCCTTTAGCCCGTCGATCACTGACTCGCCACTAATTCAGACACACCTTGTTGGAGTGCTCCTGCACGAGCCTTTCAAAATGTGCAGGTAAGGGGGCAACGCCACAAGGCAGGTTCACCATGTATTATGCATGATTTGACAGGGAGTGCTTACAGAGTAGGCTACTGTACATCACCATAGGTTCATACACAGGCTGATACACCGGAATATGGCCACTGTACATTTAAAGTGGACCACATGATGATGATGATGAAGGTCACGATTGAAGTATTGTTTATTGTTTTATTGGATCTAACCCTAACAATATAAGGCTACTAGCTGGTTCAAAACAAACACACACACACACACACACACACACACACACACACACACACACACACACACACACACACACACACACACACCTGCCAACATTAGGCTGTGATAAAGATGACCCCCTTGAAAATGTTTTCTCCCCTCGCCAAAATTTTGCCTATTTTTGGAGTGTTATTTAGTATCTTGCTGACAAGCTGGTTGGTACAGATCGATTCCTTAAGTCTTCTAGTTTCATACCAAAAACTGAACCAAAAGTACAAAAATAAAAGTTTGTGGCTTTGTGTTGTTTTTGTTGCGGAGGAATCTTACAGATTGGACCTTGATGGGATGCAAACACATGGAAAAATGGCCATGGATTCTGTTACCATGAGTCTACATAAAACAATGTGAGATAAATCAAGGTCCAAATGATTGGTAGCTTTGAATTTAGAAACTGAGAATCATGCAGTCTTACTGAGATTGTTTTAGATGAATCATGCAGTCGTATTGAGATTGTTTTAGATGGGAACCCTCCTTTGCAGTATAGTTTATTGAAGAACACACCCTGAACTCATTCGATTGGTCACTGCAACTGCTTCTTCCTGAAAACATGCGGCAGGTAAATAAAATGTGGTTAAGATTAGTATAGTGTTAGGGTGTGAAATTAGTGCAGTTTGGGGTGTCCTTGGTCTTGTGGCTTAATGGTTAAGGTGCTTGCCTTCCAATCTGAGGACTGTGGTTCGATTCCCAGTCAAACCACACATCTTTATGAAACATTAGGTTTAGACAAGTACAACAATTTGGTTTGAGTTATACTAGTCTTATATATAAAACAATAGGGCTGTGGCGATTCACTTATCTCCCGATTCGATACTATCACGATTCTTGGGAGCCGATTCGATTTATATTGCGATTCTTAAGTATTGCGATTCTACGATTATTGCGATTCGATATTACGATTTATTGCGATTTTTCTTTCTTTTTTTCTTTTCTTTTTTCAGTTTGTTTGCTTTTTTACACTAGATTAGAACATGGGAAAAGTTGAATCATACACTAGAGACTGTCTATTATATATCATGAGTAGGGCTGGGCGATATAGTTAAAAACAGGGGCGGACTGGGATCATAATTCAGGCCGGGCATTAGATACCAAGCTGGCCAGGCCGATATGGGCCGACGCGCGTGAAATTTGGGCCGTTTGAAGCCCAATTTGGGCCGTTTGAAGCCAGATTTGGGCCGTTTGAAGTCCAATTTTACAATGAGATGCACCCACTTTAACCCTGAAGTGTAATTATTACTTCAGACTAACTAATAAAGTAATAAAACCACTAGTAAACCAGTAGGCGGCGCCTGGCCTGCTGTTCAGTGAGTGGCCTGACTGCAAGCACCCAAAAAAAAAAAAAAAAAAAAAAAAATTTGCGATTATCGATTCTGGAATAAAAGATCGATCCAAAAAATCGTGACATTAAAAATCGCGATACTTAGGTGAATCGATTTTTTCCCCCACCCCTATAAAACAACTAGCCAGAGGAAAGAGTGAAGCTTTAAAACTGAGCCTGCTGCAGCCTCTGAAAGTAAATGTTTAAAATTGTGATATTTCCCAAATATCACGATATTTCGATATGTCGAGCCATTTCCACTTGTGGCGCCTCTCATTTACATTTGACATTTCAGCTTTTTAGCTGTTGTTTCCCGAGCAACTTAAAATGAGTGGAACGTTTAAGTACAACATCAAGTGAATGGATTCCTGGCTGCTGTTTTATTGTGAATAGTCCTAGCTCAAGTGACATCAGGCATGAAGCTCTCTCTCTCCCCCACAGCACTGAACACAAGACTAGATCAAAAGCTGGTATACTGTATGGCATGGTGTTTGACAAGCTCTCGCAAGCTCCGTCTTTAAGCTGGAGTGGATGATGGTATAGCGGAGACATGTCGTGATAGCTCTCTGGGAAGAAGTGGGCGTAACATAGCCCGTCTGCAAAGTTGACAAAGCTAAATGGGCATGACTATTCAAACTGGTCCCTTCACCTCTCACATCAAGATATCTGAATGAAATGACATTTTGTTTTGCTTGTCCACATGTGCAGTAAATATAAACATCAGAATCAGAATCACTTTTATTGCCACAGTATGCAAGTTACATACGAGGAATTTGTCTTAGTGTCTGTATGCAGCGTAGCGGTCACATCAATATACAGAGAGAAGAAGTAGGAAGATAACTAAAGACAATCACAAAGTTGCAAGTGCAATCAAATCGAGTAAATATATACAATATGTACATGAGTGGTGAAGTGTTCTGTGGATGATAAATATGAATTTACGTTGAATTTACATGAGATTTACAGACTGAGTTAAATAGACGTTAAATAGGCAGTGGATTTACATGAATTTACAGTCGGAGTTAAATAGAGTTTACATTGAATGTACATGAAATTTACAGGCTTTTATGGGGGGGGGGGGGGTTCAGTTGAGTTTTGGAGGAGGTAGTGTGTGTGTGTGTGTGTGTGTGTGTGTGTGTGTGTGTGTGTGTGTGTGTGTGTGTGTGTGTGTGTGTGTGTGTGTGTGTGTGTGTGTGTGTGTGTGTGTGTGTGTGTGTGTGTGTGTGTGTGTGGGTGGGTGGGTGGGTGGGTGGGTGGGGGGGGTTGTTGGTGAGGTCCTTGGCGGAAGGGGTTTCCGGGCCTTGTTGACATTCTGAACATTCTGAACATGTCAGTAATTTCAAGCGAATATCAGCGTCTTCTTTTTTGGACACATTATAGTGTAACCGTATTAATAATTAACCCACATTCAAAGAGTTTAAGCACCTCTCAACTGCCAACAACATGGGTGTTACTTGCAAAACCAAATTAATATTCCACTGTAGGCTACTCACAAGTCCCACAGTGGAGGTTACACAACCTGTTGCCATAGCAACTTTGTAAAAATGGCATTTGAGAGGAGGATGTTGATCAGCCCCGGTAAGAATGGACAACAATGTGTGTATCCTCTCCTTCTGCATGAGCATGAATAAAACATCACACAAGCATCAGGAGCATCATACAGATCTAGCCTGCTTACAGCACTATAATGCCACAGTGTTGTACGACTTCTGAGAGGAACGGGTTCCGTCACTGTATCAGGTGATGATGGTGATGGTAATAGTTATATGTATAATTATATATATAAGATATGGTAATGGTATATATATAGGTATACATAATATGTGATGTAGTGTTATGTATATTCTACACATCTGTAATGGTATGTAGGTAATTCTGACTGAGGGTTAGGGTTAGCCCGAGGGTTAGGGTTAGGGCTAACCCTAACCCTCTGAAGTTGTACCGTTTGTACAGAATGTATTTTTATACAGAATGTAAATTTTGTATGTGATATCTTGAAACTGTGCAAGTTGTTTGACCCCAGGAAGAATAGCTGCAGCTGTGCTGTAGCTAATGGGGATCTTAAATAAAGACAAAGACAAAAGACAAAGAGAGAGAGAGAGAGAGAGAGAAAAAGACAGACAGACAGACAGACAGACAGAGAGAGAGACAGACTACAGCATTATAGATAGATCCATAGTCTTCTCTTTTTATTAGTCACGGAAGATGACAAAAACAAACAAGTCTTTAAGATGCTCTCTGAATGGCGTTATCACAATTCAAATGTGTTTACTCACCAAGTCAATTGACTGGAGAGGAATTCATCCTACGTTCTGTTTGCCTGGGACCGATAGATCTGTGAACTTCCAGGGTTTTGTAATAGAGTTTGTCAGCTATTTTAATCCTGTGCGAATCTGCCATGTCTGTAATTGCTAATGTCAAAATTCTGGGGTCGGTTACCGACTTGATGAATACAGAGATTATTTTTCTTTTATTTCCCTCGTCCTCCTGTCATGAAAAATGGAGAGAGATTCTGAATGCATTTTCAGTGCAAACGGACAAATTGTGGGACCTTATAAAGCTGTATTTGATGTAAGAGTGATTTCAGTGAACGTCCTTATTTCGTGTGAATGCTTTTCACCAAACACTAAGGTTGGGGAATGCATTGTGTTCATCGCATGAGTTGCCCACATAGCCTAATGCTTCTATGCAAATAATAAACAGCATTAGACATACCACTATACAGAGGGGTATTCATTTTAGCCTACTCATTATTTCATATGTTCACAAAAATCAACAACAGTACATACTTACCACACAAGGTTGTTATCTGATATGGATATGATAATTGGGCCCCTGCTGTATGTGACCGCGCATGCAGGCGGACCCTGCCCACTGAGCTAAATGAACAGGCCCAGCCCAGCCCAGCCCAGCCCAGCTCAGCCCAGCCCAGCCCAGCCCAGCCCAGCCCAGCTCTGCTGAACTTAATTGGTAAGCCATAACTATTTATAGTAGGCTTACCAAATCTGCATCTGTAGGCTACCATGGTATCACTTACGTGACATCATTCATTCATTCATTCACCAAATAAATAACAATACAGATTACATAAAACTAAGTATCTAACCTGTTTTACGGACTCATATATCCATATTCCATTTTAAATTTCCGTTTATGAGGATTAATGGGCGATTTGATGTGGTAAAGTGGAATTATGGGTCATGTTGTGGTCATGTGAGGTAAGAAGCACAGCACAGCACAGGGCTTGTGCAGAAGCTGTTGACAGAAGCTTTTACAGTAGGTTCTCTCAATCAGCTGAGAAGTAGAGTGTAGCTGTAGTAGAAATGGGAAATGGGTGGGATTTATTTTCGTGTTTTTTTGGTTCAATTCAGATCAGTTCAGTTTGGATCCAGTAGTTGGCGGTAATACAACATTTTGGACGTAAACCGCCGTAAAACAAAACAGAAGAAGAACAACAACAACAGCACGTGAGTCTGTCATGTTAGTTAGCTGGTTATCGAGGAGGCTAATAACAGAAGCTACACAACAACAACACCAAACCTGCAGCAGCAGCAGCATGGAGCACCAGCACAAAAGTGGTTTTCTGAAGAGAAAGCAGAGAGAAGAGAGGGAGAAAGAGACAGCAAAGCTTCAAAAATATCGACTTTTTTTTCAAAAAGAAAGAGGAGCTAGCAGCTAGCAGCAGCGCTACTAGCAGCAGCCAACAAGAGCCAGTGTCACGGCCGCGGCTAGCACCTGCAGGCCGCTATCCAGTGACACTGAGAGGGGAGAGGTGGAGGAGGACACCCCGCTGGAGCCCGCACCCGCACCCGCCAGGGTCACAAGCTAACGGGGACGGGGGACCTCATCTCCTGACACGGACACCGTGGAGCATAGCACCTGCAGCAGCCCGCCAGCAGGGGGGGAGGAGGCGGAGGAGCAACAACAACACAACTCCTGTCATTCCCTGGGTGTTTTAAGGAAACATATTTCTAAAGTGAAAGCAATCCCAGCTGGATCTAAAGGGATTAATAGAGACTTCGCACAGAGAAAAGCCCGGAGACTGCACTTATGTAAGTAGCTACAACTTTATGTATTATTTATTTAACTAATAATGAACATACATGCTTCAGTGTGTTTTGTGTTTCTAAGGCAGCCCCGGTCTCACTGCATTAATCTATAATAAGAAAGACATTAAATACAACCCATTAAGTTAATAAACTAATCAAAATTAAACTTAAATTGTACAAAATATTCGTAGCCTAAAATAAAAAGCAACATTAAACAATTTATTTGAATGGCTATGATCAGTGCATAATTGGTGATTTGGGTGTGTGTCACATAAAATTAAATGACTATGGCTATTTGAGCACTTTTTATGGCAGAAAGGGGTTTTTTCGTTTATTTTTTGTGTTAAGTTCAATGTAGGAAAAACTTTGCTGCAAATGACAATGACGAGAAATGTCGGAACATGCTTTGGAGTTGGAGTTAGATTGAAGAGGAATGAAATGCATTTCCTTTCGAAAGCCATGGATAATGTTGTCTATGCTGCGGCTGCTGGTGATGATGTTTTAATCTGTGTCACTCTGGACTGGTGTGCTGTCACCAAAATGTGTTTTTAATCTGTGTGTGTTTGCCTGGTTGGTGTGCTGTCACCAATATGTTTTAATCTCTGGTGCGCCGTCACCTTTCCATCTCTCGTCAGGACAGGTGCGCTGTCACCGGAAATATATTGCTTGTCAAGGTGCGCCATCACCAAATTTTGTATAGGACGAATCAGCGTGACGTCACTGCCACCCAGAAATGCGGAAGCCCGCGGCAGTTAACTAGTATGAGTTGTGCCAAACAAACGTTAATGACTATACATCACAACGCTTATATTTTGACATTCTGAGTGAGAGCAGAATTAGCTCAAGAGTTTGATGTATAATATATGCATGTCGTCTTAAAGTTGTGTGAACTGTCGCAGTTTTTAAAATGTAAACAAGGTCAGCGGCTATAGAGTCAGACGCTCAAACTCAGGCTCCACAGGGTTCCATTGCCGTTGCCATCCAGTGAGTGGTTTGTTTACCAAAATGCTGCTGGGCTGATCTCTGTATAGCCTATATGAGCAGGGCCCGGTTTGACCATCTTGCATCGGGGCCCGGTGCTGACTCGTTACGCTGCTGTACCCGCTATTTGTGAAACAAAATCACTGAAGTGAAAGTTCTGTCACAAAACTATATTGTTACATAATCCTTGTAATTTTTTTAAGCGGGTATATAGTCAAATCCTGGAGCTTCCCTAGTGGCTACTGCGTATACCTGCGTATCACGTAGACTACACCACCGCGCCAATCACCTGCAACGGTTTGTTTACATGTGCCGAATCCATCGAACTTCCTCGAGTCTGCAACGTGTTTTCCCAACTTCCTTTGACCAGGCTCTGTGGGCGTGAAGTAGCCTGCAGACTTGATATGGTGCATTTGAAGAATGAAGAGTCTTGAGAGACTAAAACACATATAGACAGTACAGAACGTTTCTCATTCCGTTTGGCCACTTTGCTGCAGTACTGCTAGTAGCAGTCTCTCTGTGTGTGTGTGTGTGTGTGTGTGTGTGTGTGTGGGGGGGGGGGGGGGTGGGCTGGGCGAGTTGTCTTTATTTTGCCCCTCTAATGTATGCACCCCCAACCTCATCACACAGGTCCTCAGTGTGCTGCTGTGAGGGAGCTCAACCTCATCACACAGGTCCTCAGTGTGCTGCTGTGAGGGAGCTCAACCTCATCACACAGGTCCTCAGTGTGCTGCTGTGAGGGAGCTCAACCTCATCACACAGGTCCTCAGTGTGCTGCTGTGAGGGAGCTCAACCTCATCACACAGGTCCTCAGTGTGCTGCTGTGAGGGAGCTCAACCTCATCACACAGGTCCTCAGTGTGCTGCTGTGAGGAGCTCAACCTCATCACACAGGTCCTCAGTGTGCTGCTGTGAGGGAGCTCAACCTCATCACACAGGCCCTCAGAGTGCTGCTGTGAGGAGCTCAACCTCATCACACAGGCCCTCAGTGTGCTGCTGTGAGGAGCTCTTCAACCTATACATGCATTTTGATCTGGGATGATGGACGTAAGGATTAGGAACCAATGAACTTTGAGCAGTGTGAGTGATGATGAAGATGTTTGTAGTGTGCTCTGCCTGCTTTTAGTGGACAGTACGCCTCAGTGATGATGAAGATGTTTGAGTGGACAGTACGCCTCAGTGATGATGAAGATGTTTGAGTGGACAGTACGCCTCAGTGATGATGAAGATGTTTGAGTGGACAGTACGCCTCAGTGATGATGAAGATGTT
>NC_139651.1:16712307-16735318 GCF_964638095.1 Poromitra crassiceps | reverse complement strand
ATGATGAAGATGTTTGAGTGGACAGTACGCCTCAGTGATGATGAAGATGTTTGAGTGGACAGTACGCCTCAGTGATGATGAAGATGTTTGAGTGGACAGTACGCCTCGGGACAAATACTTTTAAGATCTATAGTCCATTAGGATTTTCAACAAATCATCTCTTACTTGGCCGACAGGCATTTGTTAGACGTTCTGTCATGTGTGTGCGCACGGGCGCGTGTGTGTGTGTGTGTATGTGTGTGCGCGTGCGCGTGCGCACAGTAAAAGTGCCCTTCCTGGCTGTGAACGCGCTGGTTGGTATTTTTGGTGATGTACAAATTAGACGCACTCTAAATTCAAATAGCCTCACAGCTAAGTCATTCCCACGTCTTAGCAACATTTGCTGTGTGTGTATGTGCATGAAGTGTGTGTGTGTGTGTGCGTGTGTGTGTGCATGTGCGTGCATGTGTATGTGCGTGCGTGCGTGTGTCCTGTGCATGTGCGTGCGTGCGTGTGTGTGCATGTGCGTGCATGTGTATGTGCGTGCGTGTGTGTGTGTGCATGTGTGTGTATGTGCATGTGTGTGCATGTGTATATGCATGTGCATGTGCATGTGCGTGCGTCTGTGTGTGTGCAATGTGCGTGTGTATGTGTGCATGTGCGTGCATAGTGCATGTGCGTGTGTGCGTGGCATGTGCATGTGCATGTGTATGTGCATGCATGTGTGTGTGTGTGCGTGCGTGTACATGTGTGTACATGTGTGATGTGCCAGTTTGGGCATGTGCCCCCCTTCCCAGACTTGGCTGTGACATTGGAAATCCCTCTGTAGCGATATCAGACTCAGAGAGCAGGCCGTCCTCCTCCTCGGAGCTCACACACACACACACACACACACACACACACACACACACACACACACACACACACACACACACACACACACACACACACACACACACACACACACACACACACACACACACACACACACACACACACACACACACACACAGATCTTTTATATCTTATCCTCAACTGCCCCCCCTCTATAGGAGATTGAAATTTACAATCTAACTGTGCCTTTGTTGGAGAAGACTGCATTCCCCCCCAACTGCCAAAGTGAACAGAGTAAAAAAGATATGCACAAGCTGACAGCAGCTGCTGCACTGAACTGAACAGTCTCTCTCTCTCTCTCTCTCTCTCCCTCTCTCTCTCTCTCTCTCTCTCACCTGAACAGTCTCTCTCTCTCTCTCCTTTTTTGGACTGAATTATGCAGCAGGCTTAGAAGACACTCCCTGGTGTTTACTTTCCCCCCATATAACTTATTCAGGAAGTCTAACCTTAGCCCCCATTAGCGCTGCAAGAGGCACAGCTCTTTTCACAGAGCCTCATGTTCAACATAGGAGCAACATACAGGCAGGAGGTGGAAACCCCAGCGCTCCTGTGAGTCACGTCCCCCTCTCTCTCTCTCCGTCTGTCTCTCGTCTCTCTCTCTCTCTCTCTCTCTCTCTCTCTCTCTCTCTCTCTCTCTCTCTGTCTCTCTCTCTCTCTCTCTCTCTGTCTCTCTCTCTCTCTCCCTCTCTCTCCCTCTCTCTCCCTCTCTCTCTCCCCTCTCTCTCTCTCTCTCTCTCTCTCTCTCTCTCTCCCTCTCTCCCTCTCTCTCTCTGTCTCTCTCTCTCTGTCTCTGTCTCTCTCTCTCTCTCTCTGTCTCTGTCTCTCTCTCTCTCTCTCTCTCTCTCCCCCTCTCTCTCTCTCTCTCTCTCTCTCTCTCTCTCCGTCTCTCTCTCTCTCTCTCTCTCTCTCTGTTTCCCTCTCTCTCTCTCTGTCTCTCTCTCTCTCTCTCTCTGTCTCTCTCTCTCTCTCTCTCTCTGTCCGTCTCCTCCACATTGTCTGCCCTGGTTTGACAAAGCAAGAAGAGCACTCACGCTAGCTAGCGATAGCACGCATTGCCACAGGCGGTGGAGTCCCAGGGTCCCCCATGTTTGTCCACACAGGATGTGACATTAGCAGTGTTTCCCCTAGAACATTTTTCAGGCCTGGAGGGAGTTTGAAACGTACCCCGACCGTAACGGTGGCGTCCCTCGCCGGCGACGCTAAACCTTTAGCTAACCTGTTCGCATCTATGTTGGCAATGGCATCCCAAGTATCATCATACTATTATGGGATGCGATGCGAACAGTTGTATTATGGGATGTGCGTTTCCCAGGCGACGACGACACACGTTGACACGTTTTGGAACAGCGCTGCACGCTGGCACAAAATCGTTTTGAATGATTTGGCATCTTCTGTTACTGTCAACACCAGTATTGTTGTATTGTAATAATATACCATACAGGTTTATTGACATTTTGGGGAGAGCATAAAAAAAAAATAAAAAAAAAAAAAAAAAAAAAAATTCTGGCCTGAATCAGCGATGGAGAACAGCACGTTTATTTGTGTGAAACGTGTGCAGCCATGCATCACCTGCATGAAGCTATTTATGTACCATAATGCCCTGAGAGCTCATTTCATATCACACTGTCCAGCAGTTGAATGCAGGCTTCCCTGTGCGTCTGTCTGCCTCTGACAGGTTGTCAGTGTGGAGATTCACAGCAGCCTGTCACTCTCCCTACAGCGCCCTCTTGATGTGAACAGCGAGCGGCGCGTCATGAATAAACATGTCCATGTGCAAAGTGCTGAGCGTCAGCTGGAGATGAGATGGACGCGTCTTTACATGTGTTTGACAGGGAGGGTCTGCAGAGAGGGCGGGTGGGCGACAGGGTCACCACACCCCCCACTCGCCCCAGGAACCAACCAAGCTGCTTCCACCACCTTCAGCCTCCCAGCTGAAGACGTGCTTGTAGGAAACTCTGGTTGTTGCTCTGCGATTATAGAGAGGCAAAGTAGGAAAGAGAAAAAGTAGGAATGGCAGTGAACGGAGAATAACGTTTCTTTGCTGATCCCGTTTGAATTGTGCCACGGGGTGCCAACGTTAAATTTGTCAATTTAAAATGTAACTTTGCATGTCAAGAAAGTCGCAGTTTGTCGCCAAACTGTTGCAATAGAAGTTATAAATCAGAAAGACTACATACACTGTCGCCTATTAACTCATTCACCGCCAAAGACGTCTTTGACGTGTTATCAGAAATAGCCCTCCCCGCCAATGACGTGTTTGACGTGTTTTTGTTTTTATTACTGCAGGGCGTAGTTCAAACACTTCCTCAGCCTGTGACATAGTATCAGGTCCCTAGCATCTAAGACAACACGTGAACAAACACATACCGCAGCTGTTGTTTTGAAATTGAGCAGGAGGAAAAGCAGAAAACGGATAAAAAAACGCTTCCTTGTGCAGACAGGAGAAACGCCATTGAAACGATACTCGGCGCGCTGCAGGAGCTGGTCGCTTTCCTGTGTGCCAGCCGGGAGAAAACGGGAGAAAGTAATCCAGAGATGCGTTTGATCATCGGAGGAATGAGGAAATGATCGATCAGAGGGCGGTGAGGACGTGTTGAATAGCCGAGGGGAAAACGGGAACAATCAAATAGCAGGGAGGATACAGGGAGACATGGACGAGGACGGGTGGACCAGAACAAAACAAAATAAACACACGAACAGCTAACAAGCCAGAAGCGGCAGTCACAGCAGCCCGCTGTCCATTCTCAAGAGCTATTCAGTTGGTTCATGAAATCGCTGGGCTGCGTGCCCTCCAGTGTTGCTCCTGGCCAATCCTGGCGCCACAGGGCGTGGTTATTGCTTATCCTATGTGGGGTTAGAAATCACGCAATGAAGGGGGATCGTGTGTGTGTGTGTGTGTGTGTGTGTGTGTGTGTGTGTGTGTCTGTCTGTCTGTCTGTCTGTCTGTCGGTGTGTCTGTCTGTCTGTCTGTCTGTCTGTGTGTCTGTCTGCACACTCACTCACACTGCTGTATTGTTGAATGTAAAAAAAAAAGCACTTCATGTGTATATATATATATATATATATATTTTTTTTTTCATTTGTGTCATAACGAATAGTATTTACATGTCTGATGTCAATACAGTTCAAAATAAAAGAATTGAGAGCGAGTTCTGCTTGAGAATGTGTATTTTACAGAAATTGCCTTTTCTCCTGTTTGTCATCTCAGAGAGACATTTTGGGGGAAAACAGGGTGTATATAAATGGATATAAGTAGAGTACAGAACATGCTAAAAGCTCACTTTTTTTCCCCTGGTGAACCCAGAGACGTACATCTTCATTTTGAGGTATTGCAAATCACTCTGGTGCTAATAGATAATTTACTGTGGGTCTTGAAAGATGACCAACAATTATGAAAATCTTTGGCCTGTGCTAAATATTGGCAGTCCTAAACTGGCCATGAATGAGTTAATGACGTCACTTTCTCTACCGGCAAAGCTGAAGACCGGCGACATGCCACGAGCTTCCACGAGCTATGTCGTTTTTATACGAAACTAACCGATACGTTTCAGTTTGATGACAAACTGTGACTTTCTTGACATGCAAAGTTACGTTTTAAATTGACACAATTAGCGTCGGCGCCCCGTGGCACAATTCAAACGGGATCAAAAAAGTCACCTTATTCTCCGTCCACCGCCATTCATATTTTCCGCAGCGCTGCTACAGGGCGAAAGCAGGAAGTGACGTTTCACTTTGGCTCTCTATAGAAACTAGAAACAGAGGGCGCTCCTTCCTACCATCCCTCGCCACGCCCGCTGAACTGGCAGTGCTCACTCCTACCGTGCCTCATCATCCTCCTCCTCCTCATCACTTGTTCCTCCCGCGCCTCGTTGGTTTGCCCTCGAGGTCTTCCCCGCTGTTTCTTCTTCTTCTATAAATGTTGAAATATCCTTCACGTCTTAGTATCTCCTGGCTGTCTCAGTGCTAAAGACATGCTAAGCGTTCAGTGCTGTCAGGAACGTGCACCAACAATGCATGACTCAGATTGGATCCAGCCCCCAGGAGCCATTCGAGGGAACTGCAGTTTTTGACACTTCTGCGTTGGCTTCGTCTTTCCAAGACGGAGGTTGCCACTTGGGCCAGAATGAAACCCCACCAAAGCTCCAAGCCTCTCTCTCCATTTGAACCTTTAGTCGTCTACTTAACTCCACTGTGGGTTTAAATGCCTTCAAGGGCTCAAGGGCACTTCAGTAGCCAGCATCCCGTCAGTGTCCATCTTTTCATACCTCCTGCCTCCATCCAAATTCAATCAACACATCAATACAATAAAACACTCTGGACTGGTGTCGTGATTATACCAGTAACCAGACCCCACGCACAACCTCACCATTCTGAGCCGTTTATCACGAGCGACTGGCATTCAGCTGCTCCCGCACACACACACACACACACACACACACACACACACACACACACACACACACACACACACACACAGACACACACACACACACACACACACACACACACACACACACACACACACACACACACACACACACACACACACAGACACGCACACACACACACACACACACACAGACACACACACACACACACACACACACACACACACACACACACACACACACACACACACACAGACACACACACACACACACACACACACACACACACACACAGACACACACACACACACACACACACAGACACACAGACACACACACACACACACACACACACACACAGACACACACACACACACACACACACACACACACAGACACACACACACACACACACACACACACACACAGACACACACACACACACACACACACAGACACACACACAGACACACACACACACACACACACACACACACACACACACACACACACACACACACACACACACACACACACACACACACAGACACACACACACACACACACACACACACACACACACAGACACACACACACACACACACACACACACACACACACACACACACACACACACACACACACTGGGTCTGCTCTCCTCTGTGATTTGGAAGTGAAAAGAGGAGAGTGCTGAATAGCAGCCGGGGAGGCAGGCAGAGCGCGGGGCGTCTGGGCGATGTTATCCGGGGGAGAAGAGTGTCTCCTGGTTGATTTGTAGTCATGTAGTGCAGCTTGTCTGACTGCAGCAGAGCAGATAGTGTCAGAGGGACCGAGGAGGAGGCCCGAGGGACCGGCCACTAACAGATCAACCGGGGAAACATCTTCTCAATGACATGCTGTCTGAGCATGGCTCCGTTTTCACTGCTGTCTGAGCATGGCTCCGTTTTCACTGCTGTCTGAGCATGGCTCCGTTTTCACTGCTGTCTGAGCATGGCTCCGTTTTCACTGCTGTCTGAGCATGGCTCCGTTTTCACTGCTCTATACCCTTCTACTTTTTACTTCATTTCAAGCTGCTCCAGGCAAGAGTTTTTTATTTGATTTTAAATACACTTGTCTTAGTAGCCTCAAATCACTGTATAGATTCAACCTATTTTCCATGGAACAATTGACCCTTTATTTGACCAGTTTACTCCCATTGACATTGCAAATATCTTTTTTCAGAAAATCCCATAAAAGTATAAGTAAAAAACTGTGTATAAAATAATCATAGAACAAAATAAAAAATATATAAAGAGAGAGATCAACTTAGAGGTCCATTCCGAAAGTTTTGGGAAGAAATAAATGTTGACAAAGTCTTACTTATTACCAGTGATGCTCCGTTACGTAACTTAAAAAATGAGCCCAGCCGCGTCTCCTTGCGTTCAGCCATTCCAATGATATGAATCCAGCATTGTGCCTCTCAGCCTCTCAGCAGCAGCGCTTCAGCCAGTAAACACCAACGAAGAAGAAGGCTAACAACACAGGCTAATGCTACGTTCGCTAGCTAATGCAGTCAATGAACGTCAGCAACCAACCAACAACACCGAGTCCAGTAAAAAGTCCACACAGAATGGGACAGGTCCAACTCTGCTCAATCAACAGCAGACACCAGCTGATCCAATTTAAAGTCAGTCACCGTCTTCATTATTTGAAGTGTAAGTTGCACAAGCTCTACCCCTCGGTCTCACCACTTTGTGATAGAGGGTGTCAGGTGTCAGAGGGTACATTGTCCCATGCCTTTTGGTTTTGCCCTTTATTATCTATATTTTGGTCCAAAATATTTGATTGGTACTCCAAGGCCTATTCACCTTATGTAGCCACGCCCATTTGACCTGGTTGTGTGGTCGTTCGACGACTTCCGGCAAAAAAGAAAAGAAAAAAAAATGGCTGGCTGCTCCAATATCATCTAACTCTGAATTAACTAATAGTTTAGCCAATTGTATGTAACATACCAAATAAAAGCAAACGGCAATGTCTAAGAATGCAACGCCATGTAACTGGCTCGTTAATTCTCGCATTCCAGGGAATTACGTTAACGCCTGTGGGTCTTATAGACGTAAGTGGACCGAGCTGCGCTCGGAGGACAGAAAACCTTCTGAAGCTTTCTTTGTTGGAGTCCAGGTATGTTTTACAAGAAAGTGCTCGTCATTGTCGACGATAACGTTATCCGACCTGGCTAACAGTAGATACTCCGCTTGCTTGCTGTGTACCGAGCTCAAAGTAGTAGGCTACGTTCTTTGTTTTACACCCTGCGCTGTCCGCTACAAAAACCACTCTCTTCTTCATGACGTTCTTTCGTATTTGGCGCCGTGACCGCCGGAAGTGTTAGACGGACCCGGAAGAATTTGGCCCACTGTAAGGTCTGAACATAAGGTGAATAGAACAACCCTTCAGCCGGAGGCGGAACTTGCCATCTTCGGCTGCTCTGAATCTTCTCTGCTCCTTCCTACTGCTGTGCAGCAGTCTCTGACGCAGGGGACGACCGTCGCCAAGAGACTCATCCTGAGGGAGTGGAAGTCCCCCTCCCCACCTTCTTTTCAGCTATGGCTGTCGGACATGGTTTCAGTTATATGTATGGAGAGACTCAGGTTCCTGAGGACCAATTCACTTAGGAAGTTTTCTACCATCTGGGACCCATTTATGGACGAGGTTAGGGGCAACGGGTAACTCACCCAACTGATCTCTCATTGACTCCTCCTTACACTGGATTATATATATCATCTGTTAGAAGCACATAAGCACCTTATGCGACTGGTAGCACCTAGGGCTGTGCGATTAATCGATTTTGAATCGTAATCGAATTAATTAGTTAGGACGATGTTAAAAAAATGAAAATCGTAAAATCGATTTTCACTTCAACTAGGGTAATTACGTTACGCGGGCGGCTCTCTCTCATGTACGCATGCTGCTACTTGTCCATTCTCCCCGCTGTAAAGTCTCTCTAGAGGCTGTGATACTGGCTACTAAAGACAGCAGCGCAATGGACTTATTTCAACACCAAACACCAAAAAGCACAGAGTGAGCACTGAGCGCAGCTTGTTGCACTGTGGGCTGTAGCCTACCAGATAAGATTGCCACAACACACTCACGCGCGCACAGTCGCACACGAACACAGACGTTATCACCGGACGATGAAACGTTGCCTTTACAGTTCACATAATAACAAAACAACACGTGAGGCCACTGAGTACTGATAGATTGGCTGTGTTCATGGCTGTAACGTAGCAGCCTCAGCTGACTCACCTGTCCCTGTGTGTCTGAATTTCCCCCTAACTGCTATCGCAGTTCCACGCATTCCTGTTGTGACTTTGTGTTATTCTAGTACAGATATAACTCCGAGCACGGGTGGTCGCTTAGACACTGCTAATATAATTATGTCACGGAGGAACACGCAAATCCACCAGTGTCAAGTTAGCAAGCAACAGCCAGGAAGTTAACCATAGCAGCGGCAAGCTAAAACAGGAAGTTGGGGTGTTCTGCCTTCAGAGTAAAAGCGTAAATTGTCAATTAGGGAAAAAAAGGGGGGAAAAGAGCTCTGTAGGGCAACAAATGTTTAGAGAAGTATAATAGTATAATAAATCGAAATCGAAATCGAAAATCGAGTTTTGAGAGAAAAAATCGTCAATTTTAGTTTTAGGCAAAATCGCACAGCCCTAGTAGCACCTCACTATGATGTTGTAATGTTGACATGTGTATGCTTTTCCTTTTCCTTTCCTTTTCGTCTTTGTTTTAGTTTTTTTGTTCTTGTGTCTTTATTGCATATAAAAAAAGAAAAAGTCCACACAGAAAAAGAAAAAAGATTTATCTAGTGAAGCCCGTCTGGCCAAAGAGCAGCAATGTGACCGACGTCGGGGGGGGAACTAGATTCGGGGCTGTGTTTTTGTTTTTGGTTCATCGGGCTGTTTGTTCCTCCAGGTCTTCTCCTGTGAACAGGCTCTCATCTACCAGCACCTCCTTCTCCTCATCCTCTCCTCCGCTGTCCTCCCTCTGCTCCTGACAGGCCTCACCGCCACAAGCCCCGTTCGGCTGATCCTCGTCATCTATTGTGGTCGGCCGGCTCTTATTCCTGGAGGTGAAACGGTCCACAGATGCTACAGTGATGCCCGAGGTGTCCACCTCTTTTGGAACTAAACATGATACGTCTATGTCCTGGTACACTGTAGTATCGATCTGTTGTTCCTCATCTTCATCGTCGTCTTCTTTGGCATGTCGAGTGTCGTCGGCCTCAGCGTCGTCATCGTCAACCAGCTCTGGATGGAACTCAAACACTTGACGACCACTCACCCCTAGCGATCTTCCAGCCTTAAAAGTCAGCTTTCTTCTCCACTGCTTTCTCCACCTTCACCTGGCTCGTCCTCGTCTTCCAAACCAGGAACGTTTCCAGGGTGATACGGGTCACATTGGTGGTGCCCCGCGCTGAACGCTCATTCTCAGTCTCTTATCAGCTCCTCCAATGAGACGTTGTCCTCTTTCTCCTTCTTCTTCTCTTTCTTCAGCACGAAGCTGGCTGGCAGGGCGTGCCGGGACATGCAGTCGTCACCCCCCTCTTGTCCACATAGACACTTTTCTTCTCACATGTCCTCTTCAGAGACAGGTCATGGCTGAACTTGCAGTTGGTACACTGGCCCTGCTTGAAGCACTGACTTAGGGCTGCGCACCTCTGCTGACTTTCTGAGCAGCGACTACAGGATTGAACAGCTCATTGAGTTCGTCCAACTTTTTCTTCTTGTCGGACTTCTTATCGCCTTTGTTTGCCTCAGCCGCTCTGGCTCTCCTGTCCTCCATATTTGACCTGCTGACTCACATGCTTCATGAACTTCTGCTGCTTGGCTCCTCTCTTGTTCTTCAAGCTGAATGTCCTCAATGATCTTTTCCGTCTTCTTTTCGTTGCGTTTTTTCACTTCCCGTGGACGTTTTTTCCGCCCCCTGTATGTTGAGTGTTGGTGAAAAAGAAAAATATAGCAGACTGTGAGGAAACACACAGGAGGACACCGAAATGTCATAACAGACATCCCTTGCTAGGCCAGTCCTTTTTTTTATCGAGATCATGCAACAACAAGTAGCCTACTTCAGGCCAGCAAGACGGCAGGAAAGAAACAGAAGCGTGCCTGCCGCCGTCAAAAGCGAAAGCGACCCGACGTAGGCTGTCAATTTAGCGGAGGTAAAAAGCATTTTTACCTACTCAGGCGAATCAATCAATCAATCAATCAATCAATGGCTCGCGCTTGGTTCGTATGATGAGGAGATGAATCAAAATGCTTACCACAAATAAAGCCACATGGGAGCCGAGAACCAGTGCAGGAGAGCTGCCGCGCAGGTGCCAGGTGAGTGGGAGAGATTAAGGTGCCTACGTAGCCTATTGCTGGGGATTCAAGTTGTGCGCTGTCGCACTTACTTTTAGCTAACGCTACGTTGTTATTTCATCAAGGCAATGTCCAGAAGATATGGGTTCATGAGTGTCTGCAAATGCAGATAGATAGGCTACAGTAGGAGCATGCATGCATGTTGTCTGCTTCAATAACGAAAGCGTCCTTTACCGAGAACGACGTGTCGACCAACTAAATATTCTTGCTGTGAAATCGGCCTCTTAATGACAACACTGGAATAAATATGATTGACTACGACTATAGAGGCTATAAAGAATAGACTATAGAGAAATAAATTGATTCAAAACGTTTATTTAGGAAACATAGTGGCCGGTAAATATTTGATAGGGCCGGAATTTTTTGAATGTTCCCGGCTGCACTGGCCGTCTGGGAAAATGTCTAGTGGAATCCCTGCTGGGTTATTCCACTATTATTCAGGTTTTAGGAGGATTCTTTGATCATGTATGCAGCGCATTCGGAATATGCATCTCAATCAGGGTTTTTACCGCAGTTTGCGACGCATGTTGCCTGTTTGTGGTCAACTGATGTGTGCTAGAAAGCACTAGAAGAGGCGATATAATCATAATAATCCATCATCTCTGGCACGCGAAAAGAAAAGCAGACATTTCTGATCGGGAGGAGATGAGAAACACCGAATTAAAGAGAGAGATATTTAAAGAGAGAGTAGTGCCCACGGAAGTCCACATGCTTGCGAGCCTGCGAGGTAATAACTTTTTCTGAAAGACTTGGATGTGCAACGCCAAACTTTTCAGCAGCAAGCTCCTGAAATGGGCCAAGTGATGCTGGTAAGAATAAGAATAGTGCTGCTCTGTCTCTCTCTCTCTCTCTCTCTCTCTCTCTCTCTCCCCGCCCTCCCTCACGTGTTGGGGAGGGCGAGCTACGGCTGCATGTAAACGGGGATATTAGTGGATTATTCATTTAGTTATTATATTGTCATTTTCCAAATATGGACAAAAAACTGAATATTGTGTGCATGTAAACGTAGACATTGTGACACCAGTGACTAAACGGTGACATCATCATCAGTGATTTATGGCATCACTGATGGCATCACCAGTTATTGTTATGACATAACTGATGATGTCATCAGGAATTTACATCTTAGACTACACAAGGGACAGCCCGCTGAAAAAGAAAAGACAGCCAACGTGGATGCACTGATGGAAGAGTTCGCTTCTCTGGACGACTATCTGGAGATTGACTACAGGAGAGCAGGCGCCGGGGACCACCTGCTGCAGGAGCTGCTGGACATGGATGAGACTGAACACAGGAGAAGCCGTGGAACTGAAGCATGTAGTGCTAAGAAGCTCTGCATGAAGGAAGCAGTTCCCCTCACAGCGGACCATCTCAATCCCAAGCTTGCAGCCGCGGTGAGAAGGAAGGCAGCAAGCTTCAGTGCCTCCACAGAGGCAGAGTGCAGACAGAGGGAGAAGAATGTGTGGCTCGCGCCCACTGAAGGTCCAACCAAGAAAGAGGACCAAGCGACGGAGGAACCAACATCTCCTGCGCCTGCCCCTCTCCTCCCTGCAGCCACGGCCCTGCACAACCACATGTTCAGAGTGAAGACCCCGGAGGAAGTCCACAGGGAGGAGGCAGAACGGACTCGGGTTCAACTGGCGCCTGAAAACGTGAAGAGCCATGGCTCTGAAGACCCCAGCACTAAGAATCCCGTGAAGAAGAGCCATGGCTCTGAAGCCCCCAGCACTAAGAATCCTGTGAAGAAGAGCCATGGCTCTGAAGCCCCCAGCACTAAGGAGCCCATGAAGAAGAGCCATGGCTCTGAAGCCCGCAGCACTAAGAATCCCATGAAGAAGAGCCATGGCTCTGAAGCCCCCAGCACTAAGGAGCCCATGAAGAAGAGCCATGGCTCTGAAGCCCGCGTCACTAAGAATCCCATGAAGAGCCATGGCTCTGAAGCCCCCAGCTGCACTAAGGAGCCCGTGAAGAAGAGCCATGGCTCTGAAGACCCCAGCAGCACTAAGGAGCCCATGAAGAAGAGCCATGGCTCTGAAGACCCCAGCAGCACTAAGAAGCCCATGAAGAAGCCAGTTTCCCTTGCGATGGACGATTGGAACGTGAGGCGTGGAGCGCGGGTGAAAAGGAAGCCAGCGCCTCTCTGCGTCTCCACTGTGACAGAGGGGCCACTGCACAAGATGGCGCGCAGACACAGAGAGGTGTTCCCGTCTCCCCGACACAGAGAGGCGTTGCCGTCTCCCCGTCACACCCAGCTGAGCCCCGCTTTCCCCAGAAACCTCGACAAGCGGAGAGACAGGATAGTGGAGAGAGAGAGGAGAGCGGAGAGAGAGGAGGGTAGAGAGAGAAGAGGGAGAGTGAGAATGGTGGAGAGAGAGAGGAGAGCGGAGAGGGAGGAGGGTAGAACGAGAAGGGGGAGAGAGAGAACTAGGAGGAGAAGAGGGAGAGCGAGAAGGGAGAGGAGGAAGAGAGGGAGAAGAGAGAGTCAGTGGTTGATTGTGGATGAGGTATGAGTATGTCTGTGGAGGAGTACACTGTACAGCATGTGGGTTCTGTGGGCGACACGAGAACTTCCCAGAAGTAGAGTAGATCTGCAAGGATTTCTGGAGTGAACGTCCAACACAGTGAGTCAACGGCACTGCACACTAGTTGGTTTTCAATGTGTGCATATTTCTCCTAGCTCTCTCTGTGTCACACACACATGTCTCTCTCTCACCTGCACACAGCACAGGGGGGTGTGTCTCTCTCTCACCTGCACACAGCGCAGGGGGGTGTGTCTCTCTCACCTGCACACAGCGTGGGGGGTGTGTCTCTCTCACCTGCACACAGCACAGGGGGGTGTGTCTCAAGATTCAAGATTCTTATTGTCACTCCATGGTACAAGTATCACGTGTGAAATTCTTGTGCTGTGGACTCCGTTTACAACATAGTACAAATATAACAGGGCATATGAGTGCAAAAACAACAAGAGACACAACAAGCAATAAGGCAGTAGAGTGATAAGACAAGTCAGAGACAGTGGCATATTCACTGCACATAGGTGCACATGTCATGTGCACATGTCTCTCTCACCTGCACACAGAGCAGGGGGGTGTGTCTCTCTCTCACCTGCACACATCACATGGGGGGGTGTCTCTCTCACCTGCACACAGCACATGGGGGGGTGTCTCTCTCACCTGCACACAGCACATGGGGGGGTGTCTCTCTCACCTGCACACAGCGTAGGGGGGTGTGTCTCTCTCTCACCTGCACACAGCGTAGGGGGGTGTGTCTCTCTCTCACCTGCACACAGCACAGGGGGGTGTGTCTCTCTCTCACCTGCACACAGTGCAGGGGGGGTGTCTCTCTCTCACCTGCACACAGCGTAGGGGGGTGTGTCTCTCTCACCTGCACACAGCGCAGGGGATGTGTCTCTCTCTCACCTGCACACAGCGTAGGGGGGTGTGTCTCTCTCACCTGCACACAGCACAGGGGATGTGTCTCTCTCTCACCTGCACACAGCGCGGGGGGTGTCTTTCTCACCTGTACACAGTGCAGGTGAGAGAGAGACACACACACACACACACACACACAGCGCAGTTGTGTGTCTCTCACCTGCACACAGCACAGGGGGTGTGTCTCTCTTTCAATTCAAAGAAGCTTTACTGGGAAACATACGTTTACATTGCCAAAGCAAGTGTGAAAACAAATAAACACATAATAAAAGTTTTTTTTATTTTTTAGAATCAAATTGGCCACACTGTTCACCACTGTATTTGGTGACAAATAACCTTATTTTGTCATAATAGTGACCTGTTTTCAATGTATTTCTTCCCACAAAAGTTATCTCGCAAATATATAGCCTAATGCAGCACTACCATATATTCTTGTTGCATTTCCGACAGAGTGCAGTGCCGAATTTCGATGATGTCACAATGTCAAGGAGTGGTGTGTCGCTTGAACAACTTGGGCGGTATGTGTGTGTGATCGGGTCAAGCATGCTCAGTTGACATCATCAGTTCTCTGTGACATCATCAGTGATGTCAGCAAGCAACTTGATCAATTGTGTCACTCACTGATGACACATCACTCACTCATAGTCACTGATCACATCATTCTGGCTGAGCATGCTCAGTTTAGCAATTGTGCGCCGCTGATGATCTCACAATGTCAAGAGTGTCACTCGAGCAATTGTGATGTCATCGGTGATGATGCCATCGGCCCCTAGTGGCCACGGCGTCAGCACCACGCCATTATTAGACTCCGCTGCTGGTTCTTTGAAAGGGAGGAACTTCCTTCAAGGAAGGATGGAGGAAGCAAGGAAGGGAGGAAGCAAGGAAGGGAGGGACATTAGGTGTCATTAGATGCTCCTCAGCGCATGACATAATGACAAATGAGGCAACATAACGTGGAACGCCTCCGTGGCCGCCCAGTCAGCAGAATAACACATTAGTAACACTACAGCATAATGAGAACAGGACCAAGTTGTCAGTTAGATAATACCAAGTTGTCAGTTAGACACAAGTTCATGAAGATGAGTTTTTCCTTTGTGTTGTCAAAGAAGATACTGATTGTGTTTCCTCAGGGACATTGGGGACACTTTTAGCAACGTCTGCACACATCAAGCAGCTTCTGGCCCTATCAACCACTATATGGGTAAAATACGATATATCCAAGGAGCACCTGAACGCAGCATGAGGGGACCAGCCAGTTACTGCTTGAGACTGGCTGCCACAGCTGTCAATCATCCCTTCTTATATCACCAAATAACGACTTAAAAACAAACAGATCTGAACACTTGGACAGTCATTATTAGCATGATAAGAACGATCTAAAACGATACAAACCACCTTTGGAAAGAAATTATCTGACGTGTACTTTGATTGTTTAGTTTGGTTCATTTTCCCGTCCACTAACATGGTAGAGGCGATCTGACATGCTGCCTCCAATACGGGCTATACCCAATACGCAGGGCCGCTGGAAGTCATTTTAAGCAGGGGGTGCTGCAAGGAAGACTTTTGGCGGCCACCGATAAAAAAAAAGAAAACGTTATTTGGACATTTTGATGTTTTTTAGCCATATTTAGACTAGAGGAATATCTCATTTGAAATTAACATTCGGATTATAGAGACAATCCGCATGTCTGGGAACGCCCATACAGGCTCTAGGAACGCCCACAATAGATGCTGGGTTAGCCTGGGGGCGGGGTCAGGGTGGGGTAAATTCCCCCGTTCTGTCCATTCAGCAAAGTTAGAATTTAGCTGATAGCCCAGCCCAGGCAGACACGATCGGGGATTTAACCACCGCAGTAAACGCACATCTGAGCAGACGTCTTGTGTTCTGCTCTAGAACCCCCAAACATGTAGTTTAGAGCCGCAGCACCGTCTTTTGGTGAGTCAGCCCATGAGATATATCGGCGGTTTTACCCCACTCGTGCGCCAGCCGTTTAACATTTTGTGGGCGTTCCCACACATGCGGACTGTCTCTATACTGTTGTGTATAGTATTTTCTCCTTTTCTCACTCAATTTCATGTCACCACCTTCTCTCCCTTTAGTTCATTTTACACTACAACAGACAGCAACACAGGCAGAAACACTGAGCTTATTATTATATTTTATTATCTTATTATTATAAACCAAACATCAACAATAACATCTCCACCCTCTTTGCTTTGCTCATAACCCCTAAATATCGCAGTATAAAACATATAAAACAAATTTTAATCATATTGAGACTGCAATTCCAATACAAAACAGCAGAGGGTGCTGCATCACCTGCAGCACGCCCCCTTCCCGCGGGCCTGCCAATAATACGCCCTATGTTTAGCCGCAGCGTTGCATGCTGGTCTCTCAAGCCTACTGTGAGTGGAGAACTTGGTGCAGTGGCTATTCTAAAAGTTTCCAGCAGCCACATCAAAGCCAGTATAGAGCGAGCTCCAACTCACAGTGTTGTGGTTTCAGTGTAGATGATGGAGATGAGATGTGTGTATGTTATAAATAAATGTGTGTTCTCTCTCTCCCTCATATTCAAATGAATGAATTGTGTGTGTGTGTGTGTGTGTGTGTGTGTGTGTGTGTGTGTGTGTGTGTGTGTGTGTGTGTGTGTGTGTGTGTGTGTGTGTGTGTGTGTGGGGCCTGTGTGCTGTTAGTAGAAAATATTCCAGATTCTTTGGACAGCTGAGGTTGACAGGTTGACAGCTGCTGAACTCAGTTCAGGTCTGGGACCTAAAAAGTGTTGAACTCTTCTCAAAATGTGAAGAGCAGCTCCTCTGACTGCTGGCGCTGAAGCCATGCAGGGTCTGCCTCCTCTCAGTCAACACTGCACACTAGGCATGGGTCGGTTTGAAAATGTTGAAACCGGTTCGATATTCCCCAAAAAACCGTATCAAACCGGTATATCGAATTTTACAACAAACAATTTTTATTTTGGTTATTTTTTCATTTTTTTTGTGTAGACCCATAGACTAATGCGACTGCAGTTGGTGGCGATAATGCACCTCTAAGCTGGTATGCCAACCAGCACTAACATTGAATACAAATAAGCAGAACCGTTTAACTGTAACAACACAGTTTTTATTTCTCATAACTATTCAGCTTAACTTTTCTTCAAACATCAACATAATAAACAAAATAAGACTTTTACCTACTAGTGCAACTTGAGAAGAGGCTAATACGAAAAATAGTGCAATCAGAATGGATTGGCACTATTTTTTATTTTTTAGTAAAATTCCTTTTTTTCGGTTCGCACGTGATCAAACTGGTTTGGGCTCGTACACCGAACCGAACCGGTAAAACCGGAAATCGACCAATGCCTACTGCACACAAGACACCAGCATGCAGGGTCTGCCTCCTGTCAGTCAACACTGCACACAACGTAGAGATGGAACAATATGAAAATTTCATATCACGATTATCGTGACCAAAATTATCACGGTTATCAGTATTATCACGGTATTGTTCAAATGTGCTGAAAATGTTCAAAAAGTACTGATACACTCACAGAAATAATTATTTCACCAAGTTTCATATTGAAAACTCAGACCCAAAAAGGATTGATTGACTGAAATAATTTCTCCAAGGCTGCACGTTTGCATCTGGGAGACTATTGCCAACTTTGGTTGATGGACAGTATTTACCATGTTTTTCAAAGCACGGTAATCACGGTACCACGGTTTTAATGATAATGAAAATCTGAAATGGTACGGTTATCTAAAGAATTTGATCACGGTTATCATGGTTACATCCCTGCACACAAGACACCAGCATGCTGCTGTTAGTGCAGCTCTCTACAACACGAGTGTAAACCCGAGGTCCTCTCAGATCATGATTCTTGCAGGGGTTCTGCATGTAAACAGGATTATGCTAATGTATGTTTACACAGCAAGCATCAAAGTGATAGATCGCTGCATGTCCTTCGCATTCTAAATTTCAAATCAGATTTCTGTAGTGTAGACAAACCGTTTGACACGGAGAGGCGATATCAAGAAAGCCAGATGTATTCAGATACTCAGTGAAACACGGTTCAAAGGCCTATTGAAAACAGAACCGGAGGCTATATCTGCTTTACAGTCTGCCTGCATGAGACATCCATGACAACACTGCTTTAACAGATGTGCAGAACAATAGAACATGTCATGGCTGCTGCTGTAGCATGATTTTCCATCTGAGCGCTTCTTGTAAATGTACAGACTTTGTGCAATTGAAAAAGGGACACTGACACAAATTGAAAGGCAAGAGTTTTTTATAAAATATGCACGCTGACAGGAAATGCAATTTTGCCAAGAGGGGAAATACGTGCGGCTCAGTCGCAAAATCAAATAATACAGAAGCCATTCCTCTTTCAATATCCTGCTGGATAAACATCAGGGGGAGAAGCACTGTGCTTCTTCCCATCTTCCCATCCGATCCAGTGCTGCTTCAGAGCACAACCTGTGCCGTGTTTTACCACCTTTTTGCCTTTATGTTGCCTCATTGTTGATCAAACAAGGACGAATAAATCAGAATCAGAATCAGAGTCAGAAAGACTTTAATGATCCCCGGGGGGGAAATTGGGACAAGTTACAGTAGCTCGCTCACAGAACACACATAGCATAAAATAAACAGCAGTAAATGCGATATTAAGCAAAATATGAAGAAAATGATTCATAAAACAAGCGCACATTCGCAATAGCTGCGACCAGATATGCAACTTTCCAAAATGCGCTTTTTGTGGACCAACCAACGGACCAACCAACACAGTGACTTATAGAGCTGTTGGTCGCAGCCAGACTTTGTATCAAGGGGCAACCTCTGGTTATGAAAAATGAGGCAAATGGGGAAGTGTCTTAAACCTGCGTTCTTTCGAATGGCCTGCAGGGAGCAACTGCACTGGCGCCATGAAGAAGTCATATTGTATGGAAGTCAACTTCTCACTTTGAGTGATGACCTCAGTAAACACTTTCCTAATGAGTTGATGATCTCAATCACTAGTTTGAAGTCTTCTTCAACACAGATGTTCATTTAGTACATTATGGTCCCATTTAGAGACAAATAGACAATAAAGCACACTATGCTTTGGGGTGTGATTGACAGGTCGCCTGTCAACAGACTATGCTTTGGGGTGTGATTGACAGGTCGCCTGTCAACAGGTGGCTCTGTGGGGAACCCCTGTTCCTGCGCTACAGTCGCTGTTTCTGGCTCCAAATAACCAAGATGGCGGCCGGGGGTCAAAATGACCAACTCGAGCGCTTCAAAACGGGATTCCACAGACCAATGGGTGACATCGCGGCTGCAACGTCCATATTCTTCTACAGTCTGTGCTTCACAAACAGGTGCAGGTCAAGATCACAAAAACCCTCCAGTTTCATGGAGATGACAAAGTCAAATCTCGCCTCGTCGATCACAGAAATTAGAGATCTTTTTCCAATGCGTCCTCTCTGCTTTGTGATCATCTCTAGTAGGGATGGGCATCGAATTTCGAATTTTCGAATAATCGTTGTTATTATCAAGGTCGACTTTTATTATTGAAATTCGAAATTCGAAATTCGAAAAAAAAAAAAAACATTGTGAAATGTTGCATTGTCTCCCCTGATTCTAAGTATAGTCAAATCGCTTGGTTTGAGCAAGTAAAACAATTTTTATAAGCATTTTAAGCAAGGTTTATGGAAAAATGAATGGCGGATGAAATCCCATGAAGAGGGAGAGGGGGTGACTTTGGCACCCCTTTGGCACTCAGACCTGAGCCTACTAAATATTTAATGAACCACTCATGATTGTCAAAACTGTTTTTTATTTTCGAAAATGTCAATGTCATGTAACATGTTCTTTACTTCAGTGGTGCAATGCTTGTTTGAGCTAAAAATCCACAGCAGAAGCTTTTTATATTAATTAATAAAGCCGTAGACTTAGAATCAGGGGAGACAATGCAACATTTCACTCACAAAAAAAAAAAAAAAAAAAAAAAAAAATTACATTTTTAATTTTTTTTACATTTTTATTTTTATTTTCGAATTTCGAATTAAATTCGAATTTGGCCAGCGAATTTCGAATAGTGTTTTTGCTAGAAATGCCCATCCCTAATCTCTAGTGTGTATTTTAGAATAATGGCCGTTTGAATAAGATGATTTTGAGTCAGGAATCTGTGTGCTTAGCGTCCGTCAGTAAAGTGTTTAGATGACACATAGTGAGCTTCACGACACCATTAGGGGTGTCAAAATTCATCGTATAATCGATGCATCGCGATGCGGACGTGCGAATCGAATCGAATCGTTGACAGATAAATCGTTGAATCGTTTATGTTTAAATTTCTGTTGACATTCAGATTTTAAAGCACTTTCTAAGTAAAAAAGGGGCTTGATATGTATCTGACTGCTTGTATTAATTGATGAAAAAGTAGCCATGTTGCAGTAATAGTACAGAAAATTGAGGATTTGATACTTGGAGCTGCGATACTTTGAGCTGTATCCAGATGCATCGTGGAATCGAATCGAATCGTTGACAGATGAATCGTAATCGAATCGAATCGTGAGGCCAGTGAAGATTCACAGGCCTACTAACTAGGGCTGTGGCGATTCACTTATCTCCCGATTCGATACTATCATGATTCTTGGGTGCCGATTCGATTTATATTGCGATTCTTAAGTATTGCGATTCTACGATTATTGCGATTCGATATTACGATTTATTGTGATTTTTGTTTATTTTTTTCTTTTCTTTTTTCAGTTTGTTTGCTTTTTTACACTAGATTAGAACATGGGAAAAGTTGAATCATACACTAGAGACTGTATATTATATCATGAGTAGGGCTGGGCGATATACCGTAAATTCCGGACTATAAGCCGTGGCTTTTTTCCCGTTTTTTGGCCTTTTTTGGCCCCTGCGGCTTATATAACGGTGCGGCTTATCTATGGATTTTTTCAGAAAAAAAAAAAAAAAAAATGAATTCTCTCTTCTTTAGCACTCTTTCTAACTATAAATCCACTTCTGTTTTAATTTCCTCTCTTGCCCTCTTTTCACCACACTGTATGACACTGTATGACACTGTGTGCACTGTAAAAAACAACACAGGTGGTGTTGTGTTATGTTGTTTTGTTGAAATGTTAATAAATGGGAGCTTCCTCAAACAGCCATCTCTTTCCCGACAATCCCCTCTGTGCATGAACCCTTACATATGGTAATTAAACATTAAAACACAATAAAAAAAAAAAAAAAAAAATACCATTAAAACACCCGCGGCTTATAGTCCGGTGCGGCTTATATATGTAAAAAACAGTCAACTTTGCAGGTGCGGCTTATACACCGGTGCGGCTTATAGTCCGGAATTTACGGTAGTTAAAAAAAGGGGCGGACTGGGATCATAATTCAGGCCGGGCATTAGATACCAAGCAGGCCAGGCCGATATGGGCCGACGCGCGTGAAATTTGGGCCGCTTGAAGCCCAATTTGGGCCGTTTGAAGCCAGATTTGGGCCGTTTGAAGTCCAATTTTACAATGAGATGCACCCACTTTAACCCTGAAGTGTAATTATTACTTCAGACTAACTAATAAAGTAATAAAACCACTAGTAAACCAGTAGGCGGTGCCTGGCCTGCTGTTCAGTGACTGGCCTGACTGCAAGCACCCAATTTTTATTTTTTTTTGTTGGCGATTATCGATTCTGGAATAAAAGATCTATTCAAAACATCGTGACATTAAAAATCGCGATACTTAGGTGAATCGATTTTTTCCCCCACCCCTACTACTAACCATGCATGTCAGATCCATGACTCTGCTGATGTTGAACCTCTTGGCACCTCCATACGTTTCACTGAGCACTTGACCTTTATCCATATGACCCACTTCAATATACTGAGCCAGGAAGGCCTCCATCAATTTAACACATGATTGGTTTCCTCCACAGCCTGTGGTGCTGAACATGAGCAGGGGGTCGCTGGAGATTTAAAGGTCCATTCCGTAAGATTTGGGAAGAAATAAATGTGCACAATTGTTTTTTTTTATTACCAATGAGTGGATGCGCCGTAACGTAACTTAAAAAATTAGCCCAGCCACGTCTCTCTGCGTTCAGGCATTCCAATGATCTGCCTGCAGTCTTCAGCTCCTCTCCGGTCAGGGTTTCAAGGAAAGTCGGCCGGATGTGACGTTTCTGCACTAAATACACCAACGAAGAAGAAGGCTAATACAGGCTAATGTTACGTTAGCTAGCTAATGCAGTCAATGAACGTCAGCAAACAACACAGAGTCAGCACAGAGTCAGCACAGCCTGCCTCTCACAGCCTGTCTCTCACAACCTGCCTCTCACAGCCTGTCTCTCACAGCCTGTATCTCACAACCTGCCTCTCACAGCCTGTCTCTCACAACCTGTCTCTCACAGCCTGTCTCTGACAACCTGTCTCTCACAGCCTGTCTCTCACAACCTGTCTCTCACAACCTGTCTCTCACAACCTGCCTCTCACAGCCTGTCTCTCACAACCTGTCTCTCACAACCTGCCTCTCACAACCTGCCTCTCACAACCTGTCTCTCACAACCTGTCTCTCACAACCTGTCTCTCACAACCTGCCTCTCACAACCTGCCTCTCACAACCTGTCTCTCACAGCCTGTCTCTCACAACCTGTCTCTCACAACCTGTCTCTCACAGCCTGCCTCTCACAACCTGCCTCTCACAACCTGCCTCTCACAACCTGTCTCTCACAACCTGCCTCTCACAGCCTGTCTCTCACAGGCTGTCTCTCACAACCTGTCTCTCACAACCTGTCTCTCACAACCTGCCTCTCACAACCTGTCTCTCACAACCTGCCTCTCACAGCCTGTCTCTCACAGCCTGCCTCTCACAACCTGTCTCTCACAACCTGTCTCTCACAACCTGTCTCTCACAACCTGTCTCTCACAACCTGTCT
>NC_139651.1:16697307-16707307 GCF_964638095.1 Poromitra crassiceps | reverse complement strand
CGATGTTGCGGGCTAGCCGAGCGGGCAGTCCCGTGCCTCTCGAGGCCGTTTTTGTTCAACTCCAAAAGAAAACTCCAAAAGAAAACTTGCTTTCTTCCCCAAACCGAACCAACGGCGCAACATGTGTTTACTTTTGTTTTTTGAACAGTGGAGTAACGTAACCCGGCGTGTCGAGATCGTAACCCAAGGGGAGCTAACAAATAGACACATATATACATACATATGTATATATATATATATATATATATATTATACATATGGATGTGATGGGAATGAAAAGGTGTTGATGGAGGTGTCGCCTGTAGGTCCTAGCTTCAACTCCTCAACACCAACATTACAGTAAGGGTGAATGTTCAGGGCCTTGGTGCCTTGCAATATCCCTGTAACTACAGAACGTATATTATTATATTATTATTATATATAGTATTATTATAATATCCCTGTAACCACAGAGCAATCATGTGTTGAAAAAGTCCCAGGAAAAATGAATAAAAAAAAAATCAAAAGAAATGACAATAAGAGCTATGGAGAGAAGTAATGTGTTTTTTCCTGCCCAAGATAACAGCACTTTAGAGCGAATAGACGAGGAAGATGAAATAAATTGGATATGATTCAGACGAGCGCCATGTGCTTTCATCCATTAAGAAAAGATGTGATCTGGGCAGACAATCCTCAGGTCTTTTGTGGCTTCTGAGTAAATTGCGGAGGAAGCCATCTCCTCAGACGTTCTCTCCTGCTCTCCTATTAGAGTAGAGTTTACGCATCGCTACAAGAGAATAGAAGGATTATATTTTAGTGACATCAAATAATCAACTCAAAGTGATGCTTCTCCCTCTCAGATATGAATAGAAGAAGGCGTTTCGTTCATTATTTAGTCCCCCAGATTTAGCCGCTCGTTCATCACCGCACACTAGGGATGGTAATTGTTCCCAAACTCTTAAAATAAAGCCAAATCTTGACATTGGACAGTTTCACTTTTTTTTTTACAAAAAGTATCGAAAAGTATCGAAAGTATCGAAATACAAATTGGTACCGGCACCGAAACAGAAATTTAGTACCGCTACAACCCTACCGCACACAATAGATTAGTTTCATCCTTAATGCTCAATTCTAGTCAAATCTATTATTTATTTACTGATTTATTTATTTAAGAGGGACAATACATATTAATGAACATTTTCATGTAAATATGCCAGATTTTAGCCAGAGGCTACTTTTCCATCTGTACTCTCTTGGCAGGCCGATGTTATAAAACAAACGTATATACAATACCACATATACCACAAGCCACAAAAGCACACAAACTTCAGAAGCACAAAAAGACAACATAACACAAGACAAATGACAATACAATGATGTGCAAAGTGGCGAGACAATGCAGGGAAAGGGGAAACCACAAGTTGAAGGGCTTTAGGTGCCAAGTGCTAATTGGTGACTGGTGCTAAAGTGCATGTGCTGGAGTAGTGCTGGAGTAGTGCTTTTGCACACAGTTTCAGCTTTGCACAAGCTATTGCACTGAGCGATCGTACATAGATGTATTTATGTACGCCTTTAACTCATTGAGTGCCATGGACGGACATGTTCGTCATTTCAAATAGTAACGTAGAGTGCCAAGGACGGACATATTCGTCAATTGCGTTTTTTGACGGTGGGGCGTCGATCAAAGCCTTCTGCCTCTCCTGTACAAATATTATAGCTATTGGAGGTCTATAACCTATTTTACAGAACCCTTAGGTGGCGACAGTGCTCTCCAGGTTAACAGAAAGGCAGAGAAAAACAGAGAATAAGTCGTTGGGGAAACGGAAATCGCATCGCATCCGTATGCATCGATATGCATGAAGCGTTTTAACGTTAGATGTGCCTGCAGCAGGCAGCAGCCAATCTGCTCCCACAATTGAGCTCCTCCATGTCCGCTGCACAGCCCATTCGCATGATCAGCCGTTATTATTCTCAACTGGAAGCATACAGTAGTAGCCGGTGACAAACACACGCGGAAAAAGCTGGATGTCGCCGACGCGCACCCTCACAGTGCAGACAGAGCAAACTCAGCAGAGAGCCACCTCCCATACAGGAGGAGTGTGCAGTTGAGGCGGGGCGAGGCGGGGCGGGGGGGGGGGGGGGGGGGGGGGGGGGGCACGCACGCAGAGCAGCACACAACACTGACCCAGACAGACCCAGGCAGCAGGACAGGGTTGGCAAACGCAAGCCAGAATATCCGATGCCCACCAGCAGCAAATCAAGATCAGCAAGAAGCTGCAACCAGCAGCGCACGCAGGGGCCAGCGCTGCTGGTTGCAGCTAAAAATATTATTCTGCCAAACAAAATTCCCTGGCCTTCACTGTTTTATTGAAGGAAATTATTTTTGAGGTGTGACTACATCAGAAAATTAGCTTCAGAGTCAGTGATGTGTTTGAAATGTTTAATTTCACAAAAGGGCCATTATCTCAGCTTCTAGAAAAAAACTGCTCTTTTTTGTTAAATCAAGCTATCTTCTCCGGCTGATAACTAAAGAACGGAAAATGATATCAATAAACCTGTTTTTGCTGATGATAGAAAAGAGTCTCATCGTTCTTTTTGCGTGTTCATTGTTTACATAGTAATATCACACAATATTCTGTGGGCCTCGAGAAATCACTGAAAAAAGCTCTGAAACTCTGGCACTGGGAGCGTCCGTTCTCCAAAAGTGGCTGGCACTCAATGAGTTAACAGCAAGCTGTATACATACATTGTAAGCAGCATAACCCTGACCCTAAGCCTTAGTAGCCATGCCATTCAGGTGACTGAAAGGTGTAAGAACAACACATAGTTGTAACACACATATATCAGGACTAATATATATATATATATATATATATATATATATATAGATATAGATATAGATATAGATATAGATATTTATATAGATATAGATATATATATAGATATATATATAGATATATATATATAGATATATATATATAGATATATATATATATATATATACCATATATATATAATATATATAATATATATATATATATATATATACTGTATATATATATATATATATATATATATATATATATATATATACTGTATATATATATATATATATAATCCATCTCTCACTGCCTCTGATGTTTCCACTAGCACTTCTCTACCATTCTGATTGGAGGCACTGTCCTGTAAACACAAGGTCACAGGTTCAATCCCCGCACCACTTAATATGTCCACTGGCAGCCATGTGTAGGATGCGTTAGGATTTACTGCTCTCTCTCTCTGTTTATTGGAATCTCATCCAATCACAGTCCAGAGTCTGATGCTTTGTCAATTCTAATCCCGCCCACCTCAATCATCAGTCTCATATTCCATCATCACCTGAAAACTCATTTCTTCTAGAAAACACGTGCTGGTTCTCTCTCCGCTAAATCACTTCCCCTCCTGTCTCGTTTACTAAAACATCTCTTCTCTCTTCTGCTCTCTCTGTTCTTTTCTTTCTTTGTAGCACTTCTCTATCATTCTAGGCTCACAGGAATATGACCTTGATATTGTGACCTCTCCCTCACTATTGGCTGCTTGGTGGCATTGGAAATTGGAACTTGTTCTGCACATGTTGAAGACCGCTTGTGTTTCTCCCTTCGGCTAAATGCCTAAAATGTAAACACTATATTGTAATCATTATTATTATTATTATTATTATTATTATTATTATTATTATTGTTATTGTTATTGTTATGATTATGATTATGATTATGATTATTATGATTATGATTATGATTATTATTATTATTATTATTATTATTATTATTATCATCCCAATCCTGATATCCCTATTCCCCCTTCTCATATCAGCAATGTCCCTGTATACCAAAAAGCATCCATGCAATTTGGGAGGATAATTCAGCAGTGTGCCACAGCCCTAACGATTATTATTGATGCGCGACATCATTGAGTGAAATGTGTTTATGTGTGCTTGAAATTGAATTGCTCGGCGTACATTTGCGTTGACGCCGCGGGGGCGAGCTAACACCATGTCATGAGAGAAGAATGTAAACGATCCTCCTGCAGATACAGCTCCCTCTGGCTGATACAACAGCCTCATTAGAGCAAAATATTGTCTGCCTTCATCCTACGCTAAAGAATATAATAATAGGGATGCACGATATATCGGCAATCATATCGGTATCGGCAGATGTTAGTCATTTTTCAACATATCGGCATCGGTCCGATGTTACAAATTATGTTAATATCGGTTATTGGTATCAGCCAAAATGTTCACATTGAGAGGAAACATTGCGGTAAAGCTATGACTTCTGGGCTTTTCCAAATGTTTTGGAAATAAAGAAATGCATTACTTTTTCAAATTCACAGTGTTTACATGTGTTTTTCAATATGTACAAAATGTTGAGACTAAAAAGAAGTAACCAAGGCACTCTTGTAGGTGAAAAAAGTTAAAAAGCCTTTATTGTATGGCTAATGCATAGTAGCAAGAATTAAAAACGCACCAACTGTCCTACCCCTGACCAAAGAGCACCTTGACGTTATACTACTCGGCCTACCAAAGACGCACTCCTTTCTCTGCTCTTCTACAATGTACAAAATTTTATTATCATAAAAATGTGTAATGTAAATATCGGTTATCGGCCATAACAGCAGTGTAAATTTCGGTTATCGGTGTCATCGGTGCATCCCTACACAAAGTGTAAACAAACACCTTAATCGCACTATGACGTCCTATCAGAGTGTTCACAGCATTTTGACGACGTGTAGCTATACCGGCAGTCAAAGTGCTTCACCACGCATGCTTTTCCAGCTGGCTTTGACATGCCAACAGGCCAACAGGCCAACAGACCAACAGGCCAACAGGCCAACAGGCCAACAGACCAACAGGCCAACAGGCCAGCTGCTTTACGCACAGCAGATCCTCACTTCTGTAGCAGCTTGGAGCGTCGGTTGTGAGATGAGCAGCGGCTTTTAAACTTCACATGCAAAGATTTGAAATGATGTCCCGTCCTCCACAACGCCTCCTGGTGGAAAGTACTGTAGCTGCATGCATCCATGGTCTGAACAAAGACCTCTCTAGCAGACAGCTTCCTAACCTGACGCTGCCAGATGGACGGTATAGCTCCACATAGTTTCACTAAACCAGTCGATCTGGGAATGCAAGTAACCAGACCCGCTGACGGAGGCGGGCACTTTTTCCAAGCTACTTGGCAGGTGATTGGATGACCCATCTGTCTATCACCGCTGGTGGGTGTTAACTTCAACCAATCAGATCGCCGAAGCTGCCTGTGCCTGATGGTATGCCTGTGCCTCCGTGGTATTCATTGATTGAGTCCTCACGGTCGTAAAGTCACCTTCGAAGCATTTAGTTAGATTATAACAAACTAGTTGTGTGGCTTAGCCTTCCCAAATGTTGAGGGTCGTTTTTTAGAATTTAATACATAGAATTGGGAACGTTACATTCAATTTCATTCAGACTGCCTGTCACTTCCGCGGCGGCAGCCATGTTGACGAGTGAAAAGAACTACAAAGACCATGTACCCACTACTTGCCCAGACGAGCCTGAGCCCGCCTACGGCTGCCGCTGATTGGTCGGGCCGGCATGGTTCGACCAATCCTCTTAACTGCCTGTGCATGACAAGATGGATACGTCGAGAGAATCTCTTTTGATCTCGCGAGGTTATCCATCTTGCAAGCAAGGTTAACAGCTTCCAGCCACTTGTAAAAAAAAACAAGTCCCAACCTTTTGTCGTTAACACAGTAGAAACCAGTAGAAACAAACATGACAGAAAGTGTTTCAAGGTTCAATTTCTAATGGGAAACTCTGACGTAGAACATCATGTGGGCGTTAGGGCTGCCACTAACGATTATTTTCATAATCGATTAATCTGTCGATTATTTTCTCGATTAATCGATTAGTTGTTTGGTCTATAAAATCTCAGAAAATGGTAGCAAATGACAATCAGTGTTTCCCAAAGCCCAAGATGACGCCCTCAAATGTCTTGTTTTGTCCACGACTCAAAGATAATATCAGTTTACTGTCATACAGGAGTAAAGAAACCAGAAAATATGCACATTTAAGAAGCTGGAATCAGAGAATTTAGACCTTTTCTCTTAAAATTGTACTCAAAACGAGTAATCGATGATCAAAATAGTTGTTGATTAATTTCTGTCGATCGACTAATCGATTCATCGATTCATCGTGGCAGCTCTAGTGGGCGTACATCTTCAGTCAGTAATTGGACTATGCTCTGTAGCATTGAATGGAATGGTCTTCTTTAGATGAAGGTCAATAGTGGGATTATTGCAGTCCATTATTGCAGGATGTGTGGATGAGGCATACGAAGTGAAAAAGCTGTGGAACGCCAACCTTGCAGCTGAAGCAAGGTTGCGAGGAGCGAGGCTGGAATGTAAAAGGTGGCTTTGCAGGGCCTTTGTAGCACGGCTCCTGAGGGAAGCAGGAGTCAGAGGGCAGCAGGCCCATGAGAAGGCAATCAAAGAGCCTGCCAGTGTCACTGAGAGGAGCAGTGACTGTGGCTGAAGAGAAGAGAAACTGTTTGGGCTGCCAAGTGACCATCCAGAGACTTAAGGGGCCGAACACACCATACGCTGAAGCAAGGCAGCGCGCTTTCATTTCAGCGTCCTTGTTAACAGGCGAGACCGATCACTAGGGCTGGGTTAAAATAAAAAAATTGATTCTCCGATTTTTAATCGATTTTTATTTTAATCCTTTGATATCGATTCATATGTCCAGAGATCGATTATTTTTTATAAAAAAATAAAAAATAAACATAGGCTATACTATTACTGTGTGTGGTAGTTGAAACAGTTTCAAGTTGACGTTTATGTTTGTAGTTGAAACAAAAACATAAATACTGTAGGTTACATAAATGGAAATTTTTGATCATTAATATCTACTTTTAGAAATGATATAGGCTGAAATCAAATCACTGTGCATAATTGTGAAAGTGTCTTTATTGACAGATGAAAAGGCTGTTATTTACCCTTTGTCACCACCTGGTGAGTAAATATATGTGTAACTAAAACCATTAAAATTGACAACCGGTCCGCAACTTTTCCCCCCCATGTATCTACCGGTCCTTGGTGCAAAAAAGGTTGGGAACCCCTGTGTTAGATAACTGGACAGTCATGTAATTCAGGTTACAGCTAAAAAAACATGTTTTAGTATCACTAAGCAAATCGATATTGAAATTAATCGAATCGGAATCGAATCGAATCGAATTGGGATTAATCGATTCGGAACCTTGTGAATCGGAATCGAATCGATTCTTGAAATTTGAACCAATACCCAGCCCTACCGATCACACCAGGTGCAAACATTTGGATTACATAGATTCTATATAAACAAACTAATCAGCGTTATGTGCATGCATATGCATTGTAACAATGTTTGGATCCTAATTTCAGAATTCCATCCCAGGAATTGGTAGCCTTCTGAAATCATCACAGAGCAGAGTTCACAACAGCCCAGAGTTCCATTAAAAAGCTTGGTTGTAAAAGCTGGCAAAAGCTTGGTTGTGTCCAGTTCCATCAGGATTTTCTGAAGCTTCAAAAATGTGCACTTGAGGTGCTTAGGTTACAGCTAGGGGTGCACAGATCGATCGGCACGCAATCTGTATCGGCCGATTTTGACCTCAAATATGCGATCGGCTAATTGCCGATATTTCGGCTGATTGCCGATATTTCTTTATAAAAAAAAATTATAAAAAAAACGATATAAAATAGAATACCAATTGGTATTATTAAAGGGGAGAAATAATCGACCGAAATAAAGTTTCAAAACTTTTTTTGAGGAGTTTATATCGGTGATCGGTGATCGGTAATCGGTGATCGGTTGGGCAGATATTTCCCATAGGCGATCGGCAATCGGTGATCGGTGGCAAAAAACGTGATCGGTGCACCCCTAGTTACAGCAGCTGATGTTTTTAAGCGAGTCCAGAAAGCATCTCACATCCAGAGATGACACTCGTAGGTTTTTTGCAGAACGTCCACACCTCGCCAAACATCTGCAAAAGGCTCGTCGTTTTAGTCGTTAAAACTTAAAGCTTGTCACAATAAATAAGACTGGTTTGACAACTTATTTGAGGGAATGTAATAATTTTATCTATCACATCCGCTATTTCTGTTGCTCTTTGAGCAACTCTGGATATTTATCGACGAGATTTTTGCCAAGCTGGACCTGATTTGCTCCGTTCGCCTGCAGCTTTGAAACATCGTCTACAGACGCGTGTCAAGCTGTCAGCAACGTAACGGGGGGGGGGGGGGGGGGCGGTGGATAGGGAAGGTGGATAGGGAAATGAAATAGAAACGTAGACCGTGTGTGCGTGCGTGCGTGCGTGCGTGCGTGCGTGCGTGCGTGCGTGCGTGCGTGTGTGTGTGTGTGTGTGCGCATGCGTGCGTGCGTGTGTTGTGTTTGTGTGTGCGTGCGGGCGTGTGTGTGTGTGTGTGTGTGTGTGTGTCTGCGCGTGCGATCTCCATTAGATGCTCCGCTCTGACAGCCAACCAGGATCGCTGTGGCTTTAAAAGCTCACAGATGAAACAGCTGATTTTCAACATGAAAAAATGTTTTCAATATTTCATTAACAGCAATGCACACTTTACCTGTGTGGACTGAGCATATTTAATTTACCTGCCCATTTCAAGCCAGTACGGCTTGAAAGTGGAAGTTGTCACTCTGTGAAATGGGCGAAGCAGAGAGGGCCTTCTGCAAACAGGGACAGATCCTACTGTAGCCTACATGCTTTTGGCACATTCACTTAGCATGAGAAATTAATGAGGACACAGGAAAAGTTTTAAAACTTGCCGAGTTTCAGCATAAAAGCGAGAGAAATGAATATGCGTCCCGACTCAGGCGGCTGTATCTGTCAGCCAGCCAGATCTATTCTGCATGGAGCAGGGTGTGATTTATAACACTGCAGAGAGACAGGAAGTACACAGCAACACAGCAGCACAGCTCATAGTGCCTCATATTTCAAATCCAGCTGCTGCAAATTACATGCAGGGATTATATATATATATATATATATTTATTTATTTATATTTATATATATACTGTATATATATATACTGTATATACTGTGTGTGTATATATATATATATATATATATATATATATATATATATATATATATATATATATATATATATATATATACAGTATATATAAATATAAATAAATAAATATATATTTGTATATATATATTTATATTTATATTTATTTATATTTATATTTATATATATATATATATATATATATATATATATATATTATATTTATATTATATATTCATTCACAGAGTGAGTATTTAAGATACTTATAGACACTGAGCTTATAGGGGAAATACTGTACCTATACTGTACCTATGGGCCTGGAATTACTTTGAATTATTCATGTTTTTTTTGTAGCCTGCCACCAGCTCGTGTAGAAATTTCCAGAACCATCATGAGGAGATCACCCCCCCCCACACACACACACACTGAGACCCCCCCCCCCTTCCCACACACACACACACACACACACACACACACACACACACACACACACACACACACACACACACACACACACAGAGACACCCCCCCCCCCCCCACACACACACACACACACACACACACCACCCTCATGGCGTGGCTGCTAATAACAGTGATTTGATCCTGTGGAGAGAAGAGGGGCACAGCCATCTTTCTGAATGAGACACTAATTAAGAAATGCAGTCATGTGTGAACGCGGCGGCCATGCTTGTAGCATTCAGATGAAGCCAGCGCTACCTGGCCGACCCCCCGCCCACCTCCTCCCGCGCGTCCCATCAGATAGAGCCGCTCATCTGAGACCCAGCGAGGAGCATCACTACACGTGCACACGCAGACAATACAGACAATACATCTAACTACACGTGGCACCCAGACATCTAACATCTACATCTACATCTACATCTAACTAGCTCACCAGCACTACTACTATCGAGCTCAAAAGTCACGTGACATTGTGACATCATTT
>NC_139651.1:16599807-16689807 GCF_964638095.1 Poromitra crassiceps | reverse complement strand
ACAGCAAACAAAACTCTAACTACAACTACAGCATCACAGTTGAGTGATGCTGTAGTTGTAGTTAGAGTTTTGGTTTTTTATGTCAATTCAAATAGACATGAAGGTGTGACGAGCGCTCAACGACACCAGGAAGATCTGGACCTCCAATCTCTCCCGTGGGCTGGAGAAGAGGATCTTTGTCACTACCATAGAGACCATACTGCTCTATGGGTGCGAGACATGGACCCTCTCCAAGGCCACATCCAAATCTATTGATGGATGCCACACGCGGATGCTGCGAATGGCATTTAATAGGGATGGGGCCGATCCGATCCAATATCAGTATTGGGTGCCGATATTGGCACTAATTCACAGATCGGATCGGATCGGATCGGAATCGGGTTTTTTTTTGTTTGTTTTTTGCAATTCCAGCGCGGGCCGCACAGGGGGGCACTGGCTGTAATTTGCCCATGTATAATAGTATCCTTCTTTGCCTTGTATATTTTCTTAATTTTGTCTGCTTTTTGCAAGGTATATTTAAAAAAAATCTTTAATTGGCCAAATCTTTGCCTATACTGTATATTCAAGAAAAATATTGGTATCGGCATAATATCGGTATCGGCAGATATCCAAATTCAGGTATCGGAATCGGATCGGAAGTGAAAAAATTTGGATCGGTGCATCCCTAGCATTTAACATCTTCTGGACACAGCACGTTTCGAGCAAGCACCTCTCTGGTGACCTACCCCCCCCCCCCCCCCCCCCCCCCCTCACCATTAAAGTAAGAGACAGGCGACTACAGCTAGCTTGACACTGCGCGAGACACCCCGAGCTGCCTGCTAGCAGAGTCATTCTGTGGGACCCAACCCATGGAAGGATGAACCCTGGGAGAGCGTTTAAGACCATGGTCAAGAGAGGACTGTGGAGCTGTGGACCCTGATGGAAGCACGAGATGTGTGGAAGGCCCGACATCGTCCCCGACGGCGGCCATTCTGGCCTGAGTCGACACAGTCAGTGAGTGCAATATCATGCAGTGAATAATACAAGTTGAATGGAATTAAAAATGTTGATCAAATCTCCTCACTATGACAAAGATATGTTGCTTGCTTGAGGCAGGAAGACGTTTTTGTTAGTAAAGAAATGTGGAAGTGATGAAGACATTTTGGCATTTTGGGAATAAATAACATCATGGGCTTGGCATGATTGGCCTGACAAATGGTTCGCTCTCATTGCAAAATCCCATCATGTCTGTTAAATGTCTGTTAAATGTCTGTTAAATGTCCGTCCCTCACGACCTCCACAAATGTCCTGCCTGCTGTGCTTCCCAGGTTCTGGTTGTATCGCCATTTAGCTGCTGCATGATCATATTGACAAGTGGATTTATTTAGCTTTGTCTTTATGCAGCAGCACTAACTGACACCACAATACTAATCCATCCTAATCAATACTAATCCATCCTAATCAATACTAATCCATCCTAATCAATACTCGAAAGACTCTCCTGGTGGATAGGATTTTATTCAGGATTTTATTCAGGACATCTTTGGAAGTGAGTGAGTGACTAAGTGAGTGAGTGACTAAGTGAGTGAGTGAGTGAGTGAGTGAGTGGCTTTGGAAAGGGCACACGTATCAATAAGTCTGAAAACAGAGTTGGGCTGCATCATCATCAGCCTCCCTCTCTGGTCCTGCTCTTTCTGGTCCTGCTCTCTCTGGTCCTGCTCTTTCTGGTCCTGCTCTCTGGTCCTGCTCTCTCTGGTCCTGCTCTCTCTGGTCCTGCTCTCTGGTCCTGCTCTCTGGTCCTGCTCTCTCTGGTCCTGCTCTCTCTGGTCCTGCTCTCTCTGGTCCTGCTCTCTCTGGTCCTGCTCTCTGGTCCTGCTCTCTCTGGTCCTGCTCTTTCTGGTCCTGCTCTCTGGTCCTGCTCTCTCTGGTCCTGCTCTCTCTGCTCCTGCTCTCTCTGGTCCTGCTCTCTCTGGTCCTGCTCTCTCTGGTCCTGCTCTGTAATGAAGACATCTCCTGTTAACGAGGCTTCAGGTCTGCTTTGTGTGGAGAGCCGGACTGAAATACTGCATGACAGCTCATCACTACGCTGTTTGTTACACAGCAGTCAAACAGCAAAGTCACAGACAGTACGCTTACACATCACATCATACGGAGACGCCTTGTTCAAAACAAAAGGTGGCTTATTTTCATGATAGCGTTCACTGTCTAGAGAATGATTTGCTGTAGGAAGACTTGGGACAAAGAGTATTGATGCTTTTTCACGGGTATAATCTCTGTCAAACACACACGTACATGTTCACTGATCCTGTCAGGATCGGAGTTAGACGTGTGGATCTATTCGCGGGTAGTTGATGACCACGGGAAACTTGGTAGGTCTGGAGAAGCTGGGGTGTTGTGGAACTTGGTAGCTTGATAGCTGGGGCTGCACTGTTCGAGGTTTTGGGAACGGTTGCAGAGAGATTGCAGAAGTTGCTGGTTGCAGGAGTTGCAGGTTGCAGACGTTGCAGAGATTGGTATGATCCTAGTTTAGATTATGAATCACTGGCGAGGACCTGCAGGAACAGGCCCTTATAGATGAATATGACATCACCTGTGTTATGACATCACCAGCGAAAGGCATGAAAGACACTTATGAACCATGACATCATCAGTGATTGATGACATCATAGTAGGAATGACGACGTCGAAGTAGGAATGATGACGTCTGTCCTAACAGATGACAGATAACAGTCCTCTACTGAATACACTGAGAGGACTGTAATTCTCTGATCAGCTTAGCCCGTATAGCATCTAGCTTAGCCCGTATAGCATCTAGCTTAGCCCGTATAGCATCTAGCTTAGCCCGTATAGCATCCGCAAGAGAGGGAGACATTCATCTGCCTGATTAACCACTTCAGCCATTGTCTTCTTTAATTACAACCATCGTGACGTCTCCTCCTCGATCGTCTCTGAGGATCATGACGTCTCCTCCTCGATCGTCTCTGAGGATCATGACGTCTCCTCCTCGATCGTCTCTGAGGATCCTGACGTCTCCTCCTCGATCGTCTCTGAGGATCCTGACGTCTCCTCCTCGATCGTCTCTGAGGATCCTGACGTCTCCTCCTCGATCGTCTCTGAGGATCCTGACGTCTCCTCCTCGATCGTCTCTGAGGATCGTGACGTCTCCTCCTCGATCGTCTCTGAGGATCCTGACGTCTCCTCCTCGATCGTCTCTGAGGATCATGACGTCTCCTCCTCGATCGTCTCTGAGGATCCTGACGTCTCCTCCTCGATCGTCTCTGAGGATCCTGACGTCTCCTCCTCGATCGTCTCTGAGGATCCTGATGTCTCCTCCTCGATCGTCTCTGAGGATCATGACGTCTCCTCCTCGATCGTCTCTGAGGATCATGACGTCTCCTCCTCGATCGTCTCTGAGGATCCTGACGTCTCCTCCTCGATCGTCTCTGAGGATCATGACGTCTCCTCGATCGTCTCTGAGGATCCTGACGTCTCCTCCTCGATCGTCTCTGAGGATCCCGATGTCTCCTCCTCGATCGTCTCTGAGGATCCTGACGTCTCCTCCTCGATCGTCTCTGAGGATCCTAAAGTCTCCTCCTCGATCGTCTCTGAGGATCCTGACGTCTCCTCCTCGATCGTCTCTGAGGATCCTGACGTCTCCTCCTCGATCGTCTCTGAGGATCCTGACGTCTCCTCCTCGATCGTCTCTGAGGATCCTGACGTCTCCTCCTCGATCGTCTCTGAGGATCATGACGTCTCCTCCTCGATCGTCTCTGAGGATCCTGACGTCTCCTCCTCGATCGTCTCTGAGGATCATGACGTCTCCTCCTCGATCGTCTCTGAGGATCCTGACGTCTCCTCCTCGATCGTCTCTGAGGATCATGACGTCTCCTCCTCGATCGTCTCTGAGGATCCTGACGTCTCCTCCTCGATCGTCTCTGAGGATCATGACGTCTCCTCCTCGATCGTCTCTGAGGATCCTGACGTCTCCTCCTCGATCGTCTCTGAGGATCCTGACGTCTCCTCCTCGATCGTCTCTGAGGATCCTGATGTCTCCTCCTCGATCGTCTCTGAGGATCCTGATGTCTCCTCCTCGATCGTCTCTGAGGATCCTGACGTCTCCTCCTCGATCGTCTCTGAGGATCGTGCTTAGCATCCAGCCAGCAAGTCAGTCAGTCGGTCAGGCGCAGTATGCCGCTCGGCCACTTGCTCAAACAGACAAGTCGACCCAGTCGGCAGGTGATTTGTCAGAGTTGTTCCAGGTCCGTTGTGTCTTGGTGTTGGAGTGGCTCGTGCAGACTGTAATAACACTGGGTAGCTTCAGGTACGTTGTGTCTTGGTGTTGGAGTGGCTCGTGCAGACTGTAATAACACTGGGTAGCTTCAGGTACGTTGTGTCTTGGTGTTGGAGTGGCTCGTGCAGCCTGTAATAACACTGGGTAGCTTCAGGTACGTTGTGTCTTGGTGTTGGAGTGGCTCGTGCAGCCTGTAATAACACTGGGTAGCTTCAGGTACGTTGTGTCTTGGTGTTGGAGTGGCTCGTGCAGCCTGTAATAACACTGGGTAGCTTCAGGTACGTTGTGTCTTGGTGTTGGAGTGGCTCGTGCAGCCTGTAATAACACTGGGTAGCTTCAGGACGTTGTGTCTTGGTGTTGGAGTGGCTCGTGCAGCCTGTAATAACACTGGGTAGCTTCAGGTACGTTGTGTCTTGGTGTTGGAGTGGCTCGTGCAGCCTGTAATAACACTGGGTAGCTTCAGGTACGTTGTGTCTTGGTGTTGGAGTGGCTCGTGCAGCCTGTAATAACACTGGGTAGCTTCAGGTACGTTGTGTCTTGGTGTTGGAGTGGCTCGTGCAGACTGTAATAACACTGGGTAGCTTCAGGTACGTTGTGTCTTGGTGTTGGAGTGGCTCGTGCAGCCTGTAATAACACTGGGTAGCTTCAGGACGTTGTGTCTTGGTGTTGGAGTGGCTCGTGCAGCCTGTAATAACACTGGGTAGCTTTAGGACGTTGTGTCTTGGTGTTGGAGTGGCTCGTGCAGCCTGTAATAACACTGGGTAGCTTCAGGACGTTGTGTCTTGGTGTTGGAGTGGCTCGTGCAGCCTGTAATAACACTGGGTAGCTTCAGGACGTTGTGTCTTGGTGTTGGAGTGGCTCGTGCAGCCTGTAATAACACTGGGTAGCTTCAGGACGTTGTGTCTTGGTGTTGGAGTGGCTCGTGCAGCCTGTAATAACACTGGGTAGCTTCAGGACGTTGTGTCTTGGTGTTGGAGTGGCTCGTTCAGCCTGTAATAACACTGGGTAGCTTCAGGACGTTGTGTCTTGGTGTTGGAGTGGCTCGTGCAGACTGTAATAACACTGGGTAGCTTCAGGACGTTGTGTCTTGGTGTTGGAGTGGCTCGTGCAGCCTGTAATAACACTGGGTAGCTTCAGGACGTTGTGTCTTGGTGTTGGAGTGGCTCGTGCAGCCTGTAATAACACTGGGTAGCTTCAGGACGTTGTGTCTTGGTGTTGGAGTGGCTCGTGCAGCCTGTAATAACACTGGGTAGCTTCAGGACGTTGTGTCTTGGTGTTGGAGTGGCTCGTGCAGCCTGTAATAACACTGGGTAGCTTCAGGACGTTGTGTCTTGGTGTTGGAGTGGCTCGTGCAGCCTGTAATAACACTGGGTAGCTTCAGGTACGTTGTGTCTTGGTGTTGGAGTGGCTCGTGCAGACTGTAATAACACTGGGTAGCTTCAGGTACGTTGTGTCTTGGTGTTGGAGTGGCTCGTGCAGCCTGTAATAACACTGGGTAGCTTCAGGTACGTTGTGTCTTGGTGTTGGAGTGGCTCGTGCAGCCTGTAATAACACTGGGTAGCTTCAGGTACGTTGTGTCTTGGTGTTGGAGTGGCTCGTGCAGCCTGTAATAACACTGGGTAGCTTCAGGTACGTTGTGTCTTGGTGTTGGAGTGGCTCGTGCAGCCTGTAATAACACTGGGTAGCTTCAGGACGTTGTGTCTTGGTGTTGGAGTGGCTCGTGCAGCCTGTAATAACACTGGGTAGCTTCAGGTACGTTGTGTCTTGGTGTTGGAGTGGCTCGTGCAGCCTGTAATAACACTGGGTAGCTTCAGGACGTTGTGTCTTGGTGTTGGAGTGGCTCGTGCAGCCTGTAATAACACTGGGTAGCTTCAGGTACGTTGTGTCTTGGTGTTGGAGTGGCTCGTGCAGACTGTAATAACACTGGGTAGCTTCAGGACGTTGTGTCTTGGTGTTGGAGTGGCTCGTGCAGCCTGTAATAACACTGGGTAGCTTCAGGACGTTGTGTCTTGGTGTTGGAGTGGCTCGTGCAGCCTGTAATAACACTGGGTAGCTTCAGGACGTTGTGTCTTGGTGTTGGAGTGGCTCGTGCAGCCTGTAATAACACTGGGTAGCTTCAGGACGTTGTGTCTTGGTGTTGGAGTGGCTCCTGCAGACTGTAATAACACTGGGTAGCTTCAGGTACGTTGTGTCTTGGTGTTGGAGTGGCTCGTGCAGCCTGTAATAACACTGGGTAGCTTCAGGTACGTTGTGTCTTGGTGTTGGAGTGGCTCGTGCAGCCTGTAATAACACTGGGTAGCTTCAGGACGTTGTGTCTTGGTGTTGGAGTGGCTCGTGCAGACTGTAATAACACTGGGTAGCTTCAGGACGTTGTGTCTTGGTGTTGGAGTGGCTCGTGCAGCCTGTAATAACACTGGGTAGCTTCAGGTACGTTGTGTCTTGGTGTTGGAGTGGCTCGTGCAGCCTGTAATCACACTGGGTAGCTTCAGGACGTTGTGTCTTGGTGTTGGAGTGGCTCGTGCAGCCTGTAATAACACTGGGTAGCTTCAGGTACGTTGTGTCTTGGTGTTGGAGTGGCTCGTGCAGCCTGTAATAACACTGGGTAGCTTCAGGACGTTGTGTCTTGGTGTTGGAGTGGCTCGTGCAGCCTGTAATAACACTGGGTAGCTTCAGGACGTTGTGTCTTGGTGTTGGAGTGGCTCGTGCAGCCTGTAATAACACTGGGTAGCTTCAGGACGTTGTGTCTTGGTGTTGGAGTGGCTCGTGCAGCCTGTAATAACACTGGGTAGCTTCAGGACGTTGTGTCTTGGTGTTGGAGTGGCTCGTGCAGCCTGTAATAACACTGGGTAGCTTCAGGACGTTGTGTCTTGGTGTTGGAGTGGCTCGTGCAGCCTGTAATAACACTGGGTAGCTTCAGGACGTTGTGTCTTGGTGTTGGAGTGGCTCGTGCAGCCTGTAATCACACTGGGTAGCTTCAGGACGTTGTGTCTTGGTGTTGGAGTGGCTCGTGCAGCCTGTAATAACACTGGGTAGCTTCAGGACGTTGTGTCTTGGTGTTGGAGTGGCTCGTGCAGCCTGTAATAACACTGGGTAGCTTCAGGTACGTTGTGTCTTGGTGTTGGAGTGGCTCGTGCAGCCTGTAATAACACTGGGTAGCTTCAGGACGTTGTTTCTTGGTGTTGGAGTGGCTCGTGCAGCCTGTAATAACACTGGGTAGCTTCAGGAAGGGAGTGATGGATGAGATAATGAGCCTAACAAAAGATGGAGTTGGATCAACATGATTCTCCAGCATGGCGTGGAGAGTTACGGCTCGTCATTAATGACTGTAACATTTAACAACAGCTATGCAGTCATATCGCTCAGTCGTCTGGAGGATGAAGCCACATTAAGACTGATGGAGATGAGTGTGGTCATTTACTTTACATTAACTTCCAGCAGGAGACGATTTAGGACACTATCATCTAAATGACGGCAGCTGTGCTGTAGAGGTTCCAGAAGCAGGGCTCTGATTGGAGGGTCAAAGGTTTGAACGGCGAGACCGGAAGGAGGAATCTGGGGGACGAGACGAGACGAGAAATGTTCTGTCGTCCCGCAACAACGAGCATTAAGCGAGGCTCTTAACCAGAGGTGGAAAGTACTCGAGTACAATTACTCGAGTACAAGTGCCTGAGTAGTTATTTTGAGTATTTGAACGTAATTATTTTTATAATGCAATGTTTCTGTGATTTATGCTTGGTCTGGCGACACTTTTGAAACCGTCGCCGACAGAAATGAGGACTTGAGTCGACACGACGAGCAGTGTCTGCTACCTAGTGAAATGTCTAGTGTCGCTGACTACGTCACATAGTGTCGCGCAAATATGATTGACGGCACGCGCGCATGACTTACTTGTTTTGGTTTTCGCTCGATTGAAATGAATGAACGTGTCTCCGCTATTTTTATCAGCCTGTCCTTGATGTATGTCCTTGGTCACGATTTCACAAACAACATCGTGACCAACTTCCCAGAGAGAGAGGTGGTGAGTTGTGTGGTTGTGTGTCGTTTATATGCGGCTGCAGCCAAGTACGTTACATCTTGCCTCCGAGGTGGTTTCACTGTGCGTTCCCTCTCTTCTCTTGGCTGTCTGCACTGATAGCGTTCGAGTGTCACGTGACCGTTGAACCGAGGTGAACGTTCACTGAAGTATAAATGCAACACCATGAGCGACATTTTCTTTTTCGTCTGCGACCATGTGCTGAGCGACACTTTCTAATAAGTATAAATTAAGCTTAACTCTGCCAGGGTTCATGGTGGTTAGTTTGATCAGCCTCAGCATCCTTGCTGCTGTAGGCATCTCAGATCAGAGTCTCATGTTGTTGTACTTTTTCACCCCCCTTTAGCTTCACTCAAAAGCAAAACACGAGAGAAATAATAGCTCATTTATTATTGTGACATATTATATTCTGCTCTGTTACTTACAAAGCATATTTGAGGGCAGAAGCAACATAAATAAATGTACATGATATAAATCATAATTGAATCCATTTTTAATTCAGAGTGTAACACCGCAAAATCCCCTCCCCCAACCCTAGACCCTACCCCTACCCTGGCTCTCCCTCCCCTGCACCCTCATCTCTCCTCCCCTGTTCTCTCCTCCTCCACATTTCCTATTTTCTCCCCACCTCCCCCCTCTCCTCCCTCCCTCCCTCCACCCTAGACCCTACCTCTACTCTACCTCCCCTGTACCCTTCCACCTCTCCTTCTCTGTTCTCTCCTCCTCTCTGTCCTCTCCCCTCTCTCACATTCCCACTGCTCTCCTTCCCCTGCGCCCTCCCACCTCTCCACATTTCCTATTTTCTCCCCACCTCCCCCCTCTCCTCCCTCCTCCCTCTCCCTCCCTCCTCCACTCTCCTGCTTTCTTCAAATGTTCAAATGTTATCTTTATTCTGTATATTCTTGTTACTGTGTGTTAGCTAGAATCAGCTAGACATACTTTCTGTGAAGCCCTCTGAGACATGCTTGTGAATTAGGGCTATATAAATAAACTTGACTTGACTTGACTTGACTTTCTGAAGGCACTGCTTCACATATTGTTTTTCTTCATGTTCTAATTTCCCCCTTATAACATAATAGAAATGATGAAATGTGCAGTATGAAATATACATATTTATGAAATGTAATTGTCAGTCGCATATCTTTATATGAACCTCTTTTGCAGCATTCTCATTTCTATTTCTTTGTTGTACCATTTTGCTGCTGTAATGAACTGATTCCCCCCACGAGAATCATTAAAGTTTCATCTTATTCGCAAGTACAAAAAACTGACTTTGAATTTACAATGCAAAACTCTGAGCCATTTAAGCAGCTTTCCTTTGCACTCTATCTCCTTAAATAAGTGCCATATATTATTCAACCGTTTTCAGTCCAAATTGAAAGAAGCCATCAGGGTCACCGTGGTGTCTCAACACCTCAGGCCTTTGTGAGTCTCTTTGTTGCTGTCAGGTTTGATTTAATTAACCCACCGCTTCACCGTTACGTGTCAGCGAGCTATTTCAATATCACACTGTCATCACGTTAAGAGACCGCCAGAAGTCGCCGCTACTTCCTGGTTACAGCGCCGACTCTGGTGTATACACTGTACTGCACACATGCACTTACTCACACGACCACAAGAGGTCGCATTCGTAAACATGTGTTTAAAGCCCCCCCTCCTCCAGTCAGTTTTCCCTACCTGTTTCACCGTTGATTAGGGCTGGGTATCGAGTTTCGATACTTACTTGGCACCGAAATGAAAACATCGATACTAAGGGGTATCGAAGCCTCCCTTGTCAATCGATACCAATTTTCGATACCAAAACAAAACAGTGTCATTGAGCCTATAAGCATGCGACATGCTTGCACACCACGCTCTAATACGGCTGGTGATTGGCTGTCATGTAGAAGCATGCAGGGAAAGTTACGCCCACCTTAGCCGGTGTGTGTTTGTTGTGAGGCAGGCAGCGTGCGGTGCGGAGACAAGTGGAGCTGGGACTGGTTTCCACAGACAAGCGAAATAATCGAGAGGTGGGTCCGCTTACCGCAAGTTGTTGTTGATTAGCGGTTATCAGATCCCTCAGTCTGACAGTCTGGCTGTGAGTTGTATCTAGCATTAGATTGTTTAATTAATTGGCGCGGTAAAGTTATGCGCAAGCGGGCATTGTGTATTTTTAGCAACTCGTTAACCAACGCTGATGTCATGATAGTTTGTTGAATGTAAATGCGATTCACTTTGTACCATTAAGGCTATATTGATAGGCTAGTCAATGCTCAACTATTGTCTTCCATGCATGAAGTGGAGCTGTCTCATCAGTTTTGACAAGAATGACGTTCTGTTGCAGCAGTGAGCATTCAACACTGATCTGCAACGCGCGCGTTAGATGTTCAATTAATTAGTGTTAACGTTATATGCAAGCGGGCAGTTATCGCCATTATGTATTTTTACTAGCAACTCGTTAACAAACGCTGATGTCATGATAGTTTGTTGAATATAAATGGGATTCACTTTGTGCCATTATTGATAGGCTAGTCAATGCTCAACTATTGTCTTCCATGCATGAAGTGGAGCCATCTCATCAGTTTGGACAAGAATAGCGTTCTGTTGCATCCGTGAATATTAAACACTCATTTGCACCTCTCCGTTTTGCACTGAAAACTATTGCACTGATTTATTTGTTTTAGCCTACATTTATTTCCTTTGTAGTAGGCTACTCCAATATTTTTTTGTAGGGACAGCAATAAGTTTAGACAACTTAAAGTTATGTTAAATACAGTAGTTTTTTTTTCTGCTGTAAAACTTGAAAAAAACTAAAGATTTGTATCATAATTGTCAATGTGTAATGCAGTTTTATTTTTGTTAAAATGGATTTTTCTAAAAATTGGTATCGAAAAAAGTATCGTTCAGGAACCGGTATCGAAATCAAAGTATCGAAACGGTATCGATATCGAAAAAATTTGAACGATACCCAGCCCTACCGTTGATGTTCGATGAAGACGTACATGCACTGTAACAACGCACGTCACCATTTGTGCCAAAGAGCTTAGATTGATAAGAACCTAAAGCCTATTAGTTTGTTCCACTGCAACATAAGACTGCAGGCGCTGTTGTAAAAGAAGCAGAAGAGCGTCTCCTCTTGTTTTCAGTATACTCTTTGTCTGCCACAAAACGGAAGTAGCGGCCATACTGTGTCCGGTCATATATCCGTGAAAACGTTATTTTAGAAGCCAACATATCGCTTATTGCCAACAGATATCGAAGCTGATGGACTTTATGGAAAGAGCGTAACTCAAACTGCTTAAAAGTTACTATCGCAGCATTTTGAGCCTGGTGAACGCTTAGTTAGCAAACATTTCGGCTAACGGCTAACAGCTAGCTAACGGCAGAGGGTATTTTACTGTAAATAGTGTATTCGTCTATGATACGTCACTCGTCAGACCCGTTATAATGTCTGACGTCATCACCCGTTTTTACCAACAACTTAGGACTTTGAGCCCAAAATAAGGTTGTCAACAAAAGACACTGGCGAACACTGTGGCTAATCAGTAGACCATGGGGGGGCGGCTGTAGCTCAGGAGGTAGAGCGGGTCGTCCACTAATCGCCTTGGATAAAAGAGGTCGGTGGTTCGATTCCCGGCTCCTCCAGTCTGCATGTCGAAGTGTCCTTGGGCAAGACACTGAACCCCAAATTGCTCCCGTTGGTGTGCCAGCACCCTGCGTGGTAACCTGCTGCCATCGGTGTGTGAATGGGTAAATGAACCTACTGACTGTAAAGCGCTTTGGATAAAAGCGCTATATAAATGCAGGCCATTTACCATTTACCATTTAGACCAGGGCAAAAACCAGCAAGACATGAAATATCTGAAAAATGACTAAAATACACTGGAGCGGGGGCTTTATCCACCGTGAAAATCGACCAAAGTTGTTGTTTTGCTTGTGAGGACGGGTTGATCCAGATGAGCTTACAATGAGTGAGCAGGTAGGGGCTCAGTGTCTTGCTCAAGGACACTTTGGCAGGACACACGGCTGCAGACCTCGTCTGTTATCGGACCATCTCTGACACTGACTGATGCTCATTTTGCTCCTGTTGTTGTTTTCCTTTTTGTTCCATCTTCAATGATAAAGAAATCCATTGATTTTGGGCTTTTTGAAACTTGTTAAAACTGTGTATGATTTGAAATCTACTATGAACAAATAATCTACTTTCCTCTGACTTTTGCAGATACAGAGACTTTTTTCATTTCATTTTTTGGGGGGGGGGTTCTGTCAGTGATGTATGGATGTTGTGATAAACTTGCTTTACAAACGCGACGCCATACTCAAAGTTGGCCGGTGGGATGTAAATAAAATATAAAATAGGGTGTTGTTGAATGTGCCAGGAAAAGAGATTCTGTGACTTCTCGGTTTATTTGCTAATTTTGCAAACTAATTAGATTTGGAAAACAAAAGTAGAAGTCAGAGCCGTGACAGAGGCTAATAACAATGTGATTCAAACGCCTCTGGCAGGGAGCAATTAATGAACTCGGCAGAGTCAGTGAGATATCCAGCTTTGCAATGCTGCTGGTGGAAACAAACAGAGGCACGTCTGCCTCCAAAACAGGCAGAAAAGTACTTATTTTATTTTGCCAACTTATTTTATACCCTGAGAGGTCTGATAAAATACAGAATGTTCTTTTGGAGGAGGTTTAGGAAAGGGCTTGATCTTGCAGTCTTATGTAGGAACTAGCTAGCAGCTAGCGGGTGTAGTTCGGTCAAAACAAAATAGTTCCTCCATGAAACTGCTCATAACGAGGTCTGTGGAGTATCTTGAGTAACCGGGTCATGATGTCTGGAAAGAGACATTGCTGTTGAGCTTATTAAATGTATTTCTTTGGTACTTTGAGCACCAAGTCTCCCTCCAGTTCATTGATCTCAGCAGAGTTGCCTCCACCAGGCCAGTAAGTTCTAAAACTCCAGCACAGCACAGCACAGCAGAAGTCACTCTGACTCAAAAAGTGCAACCTCAGTGTGAAAAAGATGCTTCTCCTCCTTATTCTTCCTCATGAGTGTTGCTCCATGTGAAACCTTGATTCAGCAGCAGCCACAGCAAGCTAATGAAATGGGAAGCAGAGAAGCACCAGGGCCTGTATTCCAAATACAGAAGGTCTGAAACTCACTGCTCAAATGGATTGTGTGTCCTTTCAATACCTGCAGCCAGCGCTCCTGAGTCAGCACTCTGGACCATTTCTGACATTTTCTAAGGCACTGAATGCGGATCATGTTTATCAATGAGCAACGCTCTACATAGAGACACATTAACTCAGCCTCTCCTCTGCTCAAACCCAGAGACCTGAACCAGACCTGAACCAGACAGAACTTCACAGCCTCTGGTCCTGTTTTCTATCTGAACCAGAGCTTCACAGCCTCTGGTCCTGTTTTTTCCAGTGCATTAACTTATAAGGACATGAATACTGTACAATAACTGCTTGTAATTGCATTGTGTTATTGTACCCTTGTATGTTTAACATATTTTCCTCATGTACCGTAGTTCTTCAGTATTTTTGTGTACAGTTAGTATATTTTGATGCAATAATACTACATACAGTAGGTTACTACACCAATCATTGCCTTTCTGAATGTAATGTAATCCAAATGAGTGAATGCCTTCCAGTTTTAAAGGAATATGGAATTTGACCAGGTACTGTAACAGTTTACTGCATAGCGATGTTCAATTTAAAATGCAAATAATGCTCAGAGCAACTTCACTTTTTACTGACATAGCAGCTTATTCTGAATAGCGTTGATGTAATAATTTAATGACTCCAGCTTCTCATTTCATTGCTTCTCATATATTCTGAGTGAATGTTTGAAAAGAGAGTGCAGGAAGAGACTGTGCTGTTGTGTGGAAGTTAAGGCACTTCCTTTCTGTTGGGGTTCCTTCATAGAAAGCTCCTTCAGTAAGTGACACCAAACAGCACATCATGTACTGACATTTGCAGCAAGGACAATATTTTGATATTAATTAAAAAAAAGCCACAAACAGAAAAGGAGAAAAATATTGACGTGCTATATTTTTCCCCACTTCCTCCAGACAATGAGATACAATTTGCGCCATTTAGAATCCACACTTAAATCTACATTAGGCTCCATTCAGCTGCTATCTTAGGAGGGGGAATCATCTCGCTACACATAGTTGGAAGCAACATTATTATTTCGGTGTCTAGAAAATACCCCAATTACAATCAGTCACTTTCCAAGTTTGACGCTCACAGAAAAGCACTCATGTTAAACAGAAAGAACTGCCTTTGCTTACGCAGGCAAGGCAGTTTTTCTGTACGTCAACGCCATCAGTAGGTGTTTATAAATCAGTGTGAATGTTAGCCTCATCCTGCAACCTTCTTCTGTTTTCAAACTTCCCACAGAGTCATTCAAACTAATGCTAATTGCTAACGATTATAGAAGAGTACATTTGACAGCAACGTCGTGTGCCATGTTTGACAAGCAGTTGTGTAAGTTAGTTGTCATGGTTACACACGGGGACCAGTTTGCTCAGTGGAAACACTTTTAACACGTTTAGCCCAGTGAATCATCACACATAGTTGTATAAGGTAGATACTCTGTAGGCGTGTCGTCGCTGTAGGAATCAGTTACACACGTTACTGTAAATATATTTTAATTTAAATTGCTGTTTTTACATTTGTTCGCTAAAACTGTTATGTAATTTTCTTATTGCTGTACTGTGTTGTAATCCTGGTTGTATGTTGCTTTGGATAAAGGCGTCTGCTAAATATCAATAAAGTAAAGTAAAGTAAAGTACTGTACTGTATGTGGAAAAAATATAGAATAGAGACAGTCGGTCACGTTACTTCTGGTAACGTGTATGTGTGTGTGTGGATTATCCCCCCCACACTGACCCATTAAAAATCTTAACACATTCACTGCCAACAACGTGTAAACACGTTTTCAGAATCCAGCTGTTGACTGCCAACAACGTGTAAACACGTTTTTGGCATCGATTTTTTTTTTTTAACGGGGGGTTGTGCATCTAACCCTTTTACATATCTTATATAAGTATTGGACGTGTACAACGTGTACAACCCATTCCACCGACCCACTAAGTGGCGACAAGGAAGTAGGAAGGCAAGCAAAAAGCAGTGTGATCCATTTCCATTCTCATGAAAATGGATTGGCGGAGGCGCTTTCGTTTTCGCGTTGATTGCTGGCGGTGCGGGATTGCAAACTTGCATCGTGGATTGCGGATGGAGCACACTTTGAGCACGCAGCGTAAATATGACCAGAGTCGCAGGGGCTTCATCGGAGCTCTCGGCCAGGGCTCCGGGAGGCGGGCGAGTCCAGCCGGGCTTCCTCGGGGAGCGGCCACGCAGACAGGCACAGCCAGGCACAGCGGCAGCGGGGCAGTGAGGCTGGTGACAAGCAGCAGGCCATTTTGCCTTGCAAAATAGCACCAAATTGGAAACAGCCATAAAAGGCTTTTAGAATGGGATTTTCAACCCATTCTTTTTTGTTTCTTTTTCGCTCTAATTTAGAGTAATTTAATTTCTATTCAGAAATTTATTTGAGAGGTCGAGAGTATGAGAAAGTGAATTTGCACAGGTAGGAAAGTGCTTGTTACACGGCGCTGCAGCCAAGAAGAACGCCCACGGAGGGAGGAGTTGAAACAACTCTCCCTCTCGCTCTCTCCCTCTCTCTCTCTCTCTCTCTCGCTCTCTCTCTCTCCCTCCCTCCCTCTCTCTCTCTCTCTCTCTCTCTCCCTCTCCCCCTCTCACTAGGATTAAACCTAGTGCGTCTCCCTCCCGAGAGGGAGGGAGAGAGAGAGAGAGGGAGGGAGAGCGAGAGGGAGGGAGAGAGAGAGAGAGAGAGAGAGAGAGAGAGGGAGGGAGAGCGAGAGGGAGGGAGAGAGAGAGCGAGAGGGGGAGGGAGAGAGAGAGAGAGAGAGCCAAAAATGAATGGTTAAAGTGACTGTTCTATCCAATTTCACAAAAAGCCGTTTATCTCTGAATATTTTTTCTGACGCTAAAACCATGCTGTATTCAACTGCTAATGCTTACATAACTACTAACTCTACAAACTAACTCTTTTAGACAGAGAAAGTACACATTCTATTAGTACTTTTGAGATATTGTCTGTTCACAAAGTCCAAGCTGAAACGAATCCTCGGCTCTTCTAAAATGAGCCAGAATCCTCAAAAAACGGCTTGGCAGAAGCTACCTACAGCAAAAAAAAAACGGCTGGCAGTCAATGTGTTAACACAAGTTATTGCACAAAATATTCAAACTAACTGATGAACATTAAATGTTACAAACACACGACAACACCTGGTACGTCGATGCTACTATTTCTTCGTACTACCAGCTGCCTTCAACCCAGTGGGCAAGCCCACCCCCTTCCCTCTGATGATGCAGCAGTGAATTGAAAAGCTGTAGTTCCTCGAATGGCCACTAGGCGTCGGGGGCAGTAGGCATTCCCCCCATGTTAAAATGCCCGACTTTGTAACATGATTAAACATGTTTCCAGTGAGGGGCGAAACACGGTTTTGGTCTATATAGATAATTTCACCTTTTCATAACAACTGTAGGGGGGTCATTTTTTATATAACTCGCCCATTTGGAGTGATTGACAGATCACCTGTCCAGTGATCACGCAGCTTGCCGATCACGGACCAATAGCAGGCGGAGCTGCGGCTCTGGGAAACGCCCATCTCACGTGAGGTGCGGAAGGACTCAATCCATTCCCTCCCACTCTGCTGACGAAAAATCAAGATGGTGACGGCCAACGTTTGAACTCCGCCAGGAAAACGAAATTTAACGGGATAGATGTACGTCCATATTATTTATGTCTACGCTTCAACCAGGCAGGGATACAGATCTGAAATACACGAAACCATACATTTCACACACACATTCAAATGTAACGCACAGATAAAACACACAGAAAACGGCCTTAGGCCTACCAGTATTCCTGCTCGCTCGTTCCCATCCATGTCTTTGTTCATCCTCTTATATTTGACATTCCCTATTTTAAGCTCTACACGTGTCATGTGTCTCTTTCATGTGATATTAGGCTTTGATGAATATTGTATGAAATGGAACCTGCTGGCAAAGAGACTGACCTTCACAGCTGCTTTGCTGCAGCGTTTGAAGTTGTACTGTCGGTCCTCTGGGCTTCTGAAGGTACTTAGACTGACACAAGTAGAAAGGAAATGAGTGCAAAATATTTAGCACGGTCTTTTGAAAAGGCTAGTAGCCACTGGGTTCAACAGGTGAGGGTGTCATCACCCGGATGCTGCTATTTAAATGCCCTTTCTACTTGTTCTGTATAGGTGAGCTGGCCAAGCTTTGCCCATTCTGAGCAAAAGGTTAATCTGTCCATGTCGGATATCGCAGTAATGGCTGTTTTTCGATTAAAATAACAAACCTGGAGAAACTCATATCCAACGCACGCGCACACACACACACACACACACACACACACACGCACGCACGCACGCACGCACGCACGCGCACACACACACACACACAGGCTCTGGTGCCATCTTTTGTTGTTTGTGATTTGATCTGATTTGTTGACGCCTTGTTTCCTGTGTTGCTCTGAACCCATTGTGATGATAACCTTTTTGCTAAAGGCGCTTTATTATAAATACATTTGACTTGACTTCATCTGTTGTGATGGAAAAATTGCTGATTTGCTATCACACTGTCCCTTCTCCAGTCTGACGATGGTCGACTGCACTTGCAGCCATCTGAAGATTTCTGAGTCAATAACGACTGACTTTTGAATCAAAGACACTGAGGCTTCCGGCTCCACCTTAACACACATGCTGGGAACATCTGGGTGGCCAGCTGCTCTTCTCGCTAATCCCATCGGCTCCTTAATGTTCCCTGAGAACGTCTGGCATCATGATGGCCTCAGCCTTTTGATTCATCTCACCTGGCAGAAGCTTGCTATTTGGCCTTTACCTTACTCAGACAGAATCATTCAAAACCCACTTTGAAAAATATCCAATATCTTGAATTGAATCCATCAGTAGCAAAGGCCACTGTCCAGTAACCTCATTAATGTGAGAAATCTGTGCTCTTACAGTGTTTTTCTCCCATTTTCTCCCCAACTGTCCGACCAGAGGAGACACTAGTGCAGAGCCAGGACTCCACCGGCTTCCCACCTAGGGCTGTGAATCTTCACTGGCCTCACGATTCCATTCGATTATGATTCAGAGGGCTACAATACGATTATAAAACGATTCTCGATGCATCTCGATGCATCTTAAATCGATGCATCACTTTTTTTCCCCAATACATGATTTATTTTTTCTCACTTTCTTTTTTCTCACTGTGTGGCGACTTTTAAAAGTGCATTTGGAATTGCATTGTATTATGATCCATAATTAAAATAAACAAATGCATGTACTTCCATTATATTTTATTCGATTATATAAAAAAAATAAAAAATAAAATGATAGTCGATTTTTGACATTTGTGAATCGATGCAGAATCGTGCACGTCCGCCTCGCGATGCATCTTTTAATCGATTATTTTTGACACCCCTATTCCCACCCGCAGACACCACTCACAGCCAATCGTGTCTGTAGGAACATCTGACCTCTTACTACACTACCCAGACACCCCAGGTCTTACTACACTACCCAGACACCCCAGGTCTTACTACCGTAAATTCCGGACTATAAGACGCACCGGTCTATAAGCCGCACCTTCAAAGGTGACTATTTTTTTCTTCTATAAGCCGCACCGGACTATAAGCCGCGGGTGTTTTGATGTTTAATTACCATATGTAAGGCTTCGTGCACAGAGGGGATTGTCGGGAATGGATGGCTGTTTGGGGAAGCTCCCATTTATTAACATTTCAACAAAACAAAAGTCAGGTCACTAATCCCCAGACAAAATCACACATTGTGGTATTTTTTGTTTTTTTTACAGTGCACACAGTGTCCGCGGTGTGGTGAAAAGAGGGCAAGAGAGGAAATTAAAACAGAAGTGGATTTATAGTTAGAAAGAGTGCTAAAGAAGAGAGAATTCCGTTTTTTATTTTTTTATTTTAGTTACCCACAGTACTATTGACCAGTCCAACTCAAAAGATATTCGGCAGTTTCACTTTGAGCTCTTGTTCCGCCGCTGTCCATCAATGGTTATGACGAGTCTCGCTGGGTACAGTACGCCAAAGCGATATCCATTGACTCGATGATGCTGTTGTATGTTGCGCGTTTCTGTTGCACCAACGCGGAGGTCCTGCCGGGACGAAAAAGCGCGTACCCTCCCAGGTGAGGGGCTTCTTCCCCGCAGCCTGGAGGATGAGTTGACGGTCGGGCCAGCGGAGTAGGCAGATGAAGATGGCCCTCGGTGGCAGGCCGGAAAGAAAGAAGAAAGGAGGAGGAGGAGAAACCGCCACCTCCACAGCCAGCCACCTCACACACCCCAACTGTTTAATAGTGCCCGGCTCGCATGCCTCTCGGTCGGCTGGCCGGACAATATGCACCCCGCTGCAGCAGCACCTTCGGGAGGTTTTCTCACTGTGTTCGGGACTTCGGCTCTAACTCGGCCAGATGGCTGGACACGAGTGAAACTCTTCACGGTTGCATTATTTTCTTTAGTGAGTGAGTGGATGGACTTCTGCACGTTTTCAAACTTGTTTTCAAGCTGCTCAAAACCTCTGAGCGATGTCGGACTTAATCGATAGTGTTTCACGGAGTAAAAGTTTAGCCCAAGCGTGTATCTCCAGCCTCCAGCAGGTGAGTCATTTCCTCATTCATGGCGTGATTGCTGTCTTTTTCTTTCTGCTTACCTGTGTTGTGTTATGTTATGTTATGTTATGTTGTTAAAAGAGGGCAAGAGAGGAAATTAAAACAGAAGTGGATTTATAGTTAGAAAGAGTGCTAAAAAAGAGAGATTTTTTTTTTTTTTTTTGAAAAAATCCATAGATAAGACGCACCGTTATATAAGCCGCAGGGGGCAAAAAAGGCCAAAAAACGGGAAAAAAGCCGCGGCTTATAGTCCGGAATTTACGGTACACTACCCAGACACCCCAGGTCTTACTACACTACCCAGACGCCCCAGCTCTTACTACACTACCCAGACGCCCCAGGTCTTACTACACTACCCAGACACCCCAGGTCTTACTACACTACCCAGACACCCCAGGTCTTACTACACTATCCAGACACCCCAGCTCTTACTACACTACCCAGACGCCCCAGCTCTTACTACACTACCCAGACGCCCCAGGTCTTACTACACTACCCAGACACCCCAGCTCTTACTACACTACCCAGACACCCCAGGTCTTACTACACTACCCAGACGCCCCAGCTCTTACTACACTACCCAGACGCCCCAGGTCTTACAGTGTTTTTAATGCTGCGGCCTGAGGTCGTTTTTTCCCTGCATCGCTACGGTAGTTGGTCTTGTTATTTTGCCTCTGAGCAGAGCCTGGGGCCACATTGATCGCAGGCGTTTGCTCTTTCCAACGTGGGGTCGGTGGTACAAGCCCACAAAGCCCTGCTAATATCCACCACTGTGGCTGCCTGCAGGCACCAGCCACTGTTACCCAGCTCATTTCCCTTTGAATCAGAGACATGACACAGCATCCTCTTGATTGCAGCAGAGAGCAGGATGATTGCCCCCGTAGAGCTAAATCAAACTTCTGCACTCGAGTAGCTCTCAGAGGGATGCATGAGGCATGTTGAGAGTGTCTCGAGGAATACATTAGATTTGCTGCTAATGCTATGATGTCACCATTAGTAGGGATATTATAACCGGGGAGGTAGAGGGGTAACATCATTACAGGCCCGTGTCCTTAATCAATGTTGATTACAACTTCAAGACTGATGACGACGGTGTCTCCAATAATACGTTGCCAAAATCTAATAGAGCGGCCTATTCCTAGAGTCATTCAACAACAACGTTTCACAAATGTAGTCTGAGGCTTGAGCCACGACCAAAGAATAAATATGCTAAATATCAGGACAGACGGTCCGGTATGCGGAGAATTGAGTCCGACCGGCCTACAGGGAAGTGCTTTGGCCTGTGTCCTTGTTCAGAACCTGCATGGTTCTGCAGAGCGTCTGTCAGGGCAGCTGTCCAAACTACAGCCCGCTCAGGCCCGCTGCCATCTTCCTGCTAATGCAGCCTCAAGCTGAGGAGCTCCAGACAGCCCTGGCACACGTGTGTGTGTGTGTGTTGTGTGTGTGTGTGTGTGTGTGTGTGTGTGTGTGTGTGTGTGTGTGTGTGCGTGCGTGCGTGCGCGCGCGCGCGTGCGTGCGTGCGTGTGTGTGTGTCAGAAATGGCCAGCAGCACTTAAGTATGGAAACACAATGTCTGTGAATTGAGATGGAGCGACATGAAAGAACGCCTCTATACCTGCTGTGTGCGACGGTGTCGGCGAGAGTGGTCCTCTTACCATAATGAAGCTGCACGGCAGCATAAGAAGAAGCACCCTGACAGCGATGCTCTCAACCTGCTTTTTGGGCTGACACGTCTCGTCCGCGTCACACTGCTGAATGCCTGGCCTAAAGAAATGCTGGGAGAATCTAGCTGTCATATATCTGCTGCTCTCTATAAACATCTATATCCTTTGATGGACTGCAGAATGAGGTGATGGGTCCCTATGGCTCAATCTCTCTGTATTGAAACTGTCAGATTAAAAATGGTTCCACCCACTTGAGTGCAGCTTCGTAGTGAAACTGTCAAGATGCAAATGGTTTGACCCGCTCGACTGCAGGTTGGTACGAACTCTCCTCGGCTAATCTGCACAGCGAGGCTTCTGATTGCTTCCTCGTGGAGATAATATGATTGGATGATGCCATGTGATAAATCATATTATTGGGTGCCATGTGATAAATCATATTATTGGGTGCCATGTGATAAATCATATTATTGGGTGCCATGTGATCATATTATTGGGTGACATGTGATCAATCATATTATTGGGTGCCATGTGATAAATCATATTATTGGATGCCATGTGATAAATCATATTATTGGATGCCATGTGATAAATCATATTATTGGGTGCCATGTGATAAATCATATTATTGGATGCCATGTGATAAATCATATTATTGGGTGCCATGTGATAAATCATATTATTGGGTGCCATGTGATAAATCATATTATTGGGTGCCATGTGATAAATCATATTATTGGGTGCCATGTGATAAATCATATTATTGGGTGCCATGTGATAAATCATATTATTGGGTGCCATGTGATAAATCATATTATTGGGTGCCATGTGATAAATCTTGATGGTTAGGAATGTGCTTTGGAGAGATTTGGAGCAGAGGGGAAGGAGACGAGGGTTAATCGATCATGTGAGTGGCCTGATGGCCCCCGGGGGCCCGCAGGATCACTTTTCAATTCAATATGCCTCACAGAGCCCCTCTGTGTCTCTCCTCCTCAATATCTCCTCTCTGTGTCCCTTTTATTAGCTACACCTTCAGCATCCACACAGCTAGCTCCTCTAGACAGGAAGTCAATTATAAATCAAGCAAAGGCATAATAGCATGTAGACCGGGTGGAGATACCAAGTAGGCGGAGCTACTGTTAGAATGGACAATTACGCCATGTGCCTTAAAGGAACACTCCGCCCATTTTCAACCAGCTTTGTATCTTTAGAACATCAGTGGTATATCAGAAAACTGTAAACGGTTTTGAAGTCTGTCATCTAGTTTGACAGTTATTGAGAGTTGATTTGAGTTAATGAGTTATTAATTTGAGTTAGTGTGGACCAGTGATGTCACTGGTCCACACTTTAACACTCAATAACTGTCAAATTAAATGACAGACTTCAAAACAGTTTACAGTTTTCTGATATACTACTGATGTTCTAATGATACAAAGCTGGTTGAAAATGGGCAGAGTGTTCCTTTAAGCTACTTTGAAATTGATATGGTGCCTCGTCATCATCACTGATGACATCACTGATGACATCATCACTGATGATGACATCATATGACATCACATCATTAGGTAATTAGGGCAATTACCTAATTAACAAATCCGGTCACCCGCACGGCTGCTCTTTACACTTCCTGAAAGTTTCAGCCCGATCGCACGTAAAATGGCGTAGCTGTGGCTGAACAAAATTCTGCTCGCACACGGACGCTTGTTCGTATCAGTAGTTGCGGTGGTGGTGTTGAAGTGTGTTGAGTCTAGACTGTCAGACGAGGCCCAAATATTAGTTGAGGTAAACACATTCATAAACTGTTATCTAGACGTTCCCTGACACAAGATCCTCAGGAAACATTTCCAGCACCTTGTTCAATCCGTCCCAAGAATTGAGGAGAAGGTAGTTGACGTTGTAACGCTAATACTGTTTATCTTTCCCTCACACCTTTTCTCTGGCTCATGTCTCACTTGCCTCAGCAGAGATAGGGAGCAGGAGAATACTGTGGATCTGAGGGGAAAACAAAGACAAAGCAGGAAATCAAAAGAAAAACAACGTAGCTTCAGTTAGTTAGTTTTTTTCTTGCTCAGTGAACTGCTCTTACTAGCGCACAATTTGTTTTGAGCTAATGAAGTAGTGCACGAGGTTCATGTGGTGCTGTTGTACCGGATGCTAATGATCTGTCACATATGCTGAGAGCATGCAGTGGAACTGATTGACTCTGACACTTGGATAACCTTCAAGACAGGGAGATGGAGGCAGCGTTGCCACTGCAGTACAGTGGCTGGCCTGTAGGAGGCCTGCGACTCAACAGAGTCAAAACCTTTATGTTGGCCATGCCAGCAGCATATTAACAGTTTTTGTCCTTTTTTTTTTAAATGAAGCTCACATGATTGCGCACGGTGGTGCTAACACTGCCAGAGTTAGGGGTTCAATTCCCAGTGTGGCTCAATGGATAAAGCAAGGCAGTGTTTCCCCTACCATTCTACAGGCCTGGTGGGCCCGCCAGGCCAACGACGCACGCCCCCGCCAGGAAAATATTATTTTTTATTTTTAGATTTTCTTTGTTTCCCCCCCTGCTCTCCTCAAAATGTCAATAAACCTTTATGGCATATTATTATAATACAACAAATACTGGTGTTGACAGTAATAGAAGAGGCCAAATCATTCAAAAACAATAAGCATTTTGCTTTTAGGAGCATCGTGCCAGCGTGCAGCGCTGTTCCAAAACGTGTCAACGTGTGTCGTTGCCTGGGGAACGCACATCCCATAATGCACCTGTTCGCATCGCATCCCATAATAGTACGATGATACTTGGGATGCCATTGCGAACATAGATGCGAACAGGTTAGCTAAAAGTTGAGCGTCGCCAGCGAGGGCTCCCACCGTTGCGGTCGGGGTACGTTTCGAAATCCCTCCAGGCCTGACATTTTTTCTGAGGGAAACACTGCAAGGCGCTATCACTGTCAAGGTCAGAGCGGTCCATTTCCCACGGAGGCCACCATATTCAAAAAGCTATGCCTACATGGAGCTTTAAGGAGAAATGCTGAGAGGATAAACCTTATTTTACAGCCCAAACCCCCTTAGATAGAGTCAGAGGGCTGTATTAAGCCAGAGGTCAGCCAAAGGCCTCCTGTATCTCTCTGGAGCTAAACGCCTGCTGTATCTCTCTGGAGCTAAACGCCTGCTGTGTCTCTCTGGAGCTAAACGCCTGCTGTATCTCTCTGGAGCTAAACGCCTGCTGTATCTCTGGAGCTAAACGCCTGCTGTATCTCTCTGGAGCTAAACACCTGCTGTGTCTCTCTGGAGCTAAACGCCTGCTGTATCTTTCTGGAGCTAAACGCCTGCTGTGTCTCTCTGGAGCTAAACGCCTGCTGTGTCTCTCTGGAGCTAAACGCCTGCTGCTGTATCTCTCTGGAGCTAAACGCCTGCTGTATCTCTCTGGAGCTAAACGCCTGCTGTATCTCTCTGGAGCTAAACGCCTGCTGTATCTCTCTGGAGCTAAACGCCTGCTGCTGTATCTCTCTGGAGCTAAACGCCTGCTGTATCTCTCTGGAGCTAAACGCCTGCTGTATCTCTCTGGAGCTAAACGCCTGCTGTATCTCTCTGGAGCTAAACGCCTGCTGTGTCTCTCTGGAGCTAAACGCCTGCTGTATCTCTCTGGAGCTAAACGCCTGCTGTGTCTCTCTGGAGCTAAACGCCTGCTGTATCTCTCTGGAGCTAAACGCCTGCTGTGTCTCTCTGGAGCTAAACGCCTGCTGTATCTCTCTGGAGCTAAACGCCTGCTATCTCTCTGGAGCTAAACGCCTGCTGTATCTCTCTGGAGCTAAACGCCTGCTGTATCTCTCTGGAGCTAAACGCCTGCTGCTGTATCTCTCTGGAGCTAAACGCCTGCTGTATCTCTCTGGAGCTAAACGCCTGCTGTATCTCTCTGGAGCTAAACGCCTGCTGTATCTCTCTGGAGCTAAACGCCTGCTGCTGTGTCTCTCTGGAGCTAAACGCCTGCTGTATCTCTCTGGAGCTAAACACCTGCTGTATCTCTCTGGAGCTAAACACCTCCTGTATCTCTCTGGAGCTAAACGTCTGCTGTATCTCTCTGGAGCTAAACGCCTGCTCTGGAGCTAAACGCCTGCTGTATCTCTCTGGAGCTAAACACCTGCTGTATCTCTCTGGAGCTAAACACCTGCTGTATCTCTCTGGAGCTAAACGCCTGCTGTATCTCTCTGGAGCTAAACGCCTGCTGTATCTCTCTGGAGCTAAACGCCTGCTGTATCTCTCTGGAGCTAAACGCCTGCTGTATCTCTCTGGAGCTAAACGCCTGCTGTGTCTCTCTGGAGCTAAACGCCTGCTGTATCTTTCTGGAGCTAAACGCCTGCTGTATCTCTCTGGAGCTAAACGCCTGCTGTATCTTTCTGGAGCTAAACGCCTGCTGTATCTCTCTGGAGCTAAACGCCTGCTGTATCTTTCTGGAGCTAAACGCCTGCTGCTGTATCTTTCTGGAGCTAAACGCCTGCTGTATCTCTCTGGAGCTAAACGCCTGCTGTATCTCTCTGGAGCTAAACGCCTGCTGTATCTTTCTGGAGCTAAACGCCTGCTGTGTCTCTCTGGAGCTAAACGTCTGCTCTGGAGCTAAACGCCTGCTGTATCTTTCTGGAGCTAAACGCCTGCTGTATCTCTCTGGAGCTAAACGCCTGCTCTGGAGCTAAACGCCTGCTGTATCTCTCTGGAGCTAAACGCCTGCTGTATCTTTCTGGAGCTAAACGCCTGCTGTATCTCTCTGGAGCTAAACGCCTGCTCTGGAGCTAAACGCCTGCTGTATCTCTCTGGAGCTAAACGCCTGCTGTATCTCTCTGGAGCTAAACGCCTGCTGCTGTATCTCTCTGGAGCTAAACGCCTGCTGTATCTTTCTGGAGCTAAACGCCTGCTGTATCTCTCTGGAGCTAAACGCCTGCTGTATCTTTCTGGAGCTAAACACCTGCTGTATCTCTCTGGGATCACAGGTGATCTGTCATTGCAGGCAGGTGTTTTGTATGCTGTGTCCAGCATCCCTTCAGAACAGCACTCTGCTCCCTCCACCACCAATCAGCACCCAGCACACGCACACACGCACGCACACACACGCACACACACACACACACACACACACACACACACACTCACTCACACACACACACACACACACACACACACACACACACACACACACCCACACACTCACGCGTACGCGTCACTATTCTGGAGTCAGTTGGTGAATGGCTTTGTGCTAGATGGCCTCTCTACTAGCCCTGCTGTTTATCTATACTTCCCCTACACACAATCGGCTTCAACATGGAGGCGACAGAGCAGAGTCACACCTGACCTGACTACACACCTGTGTCTTCTAAGCAGGTGAGTTTACGCTGTCAGCGGTCCAGCTTCTCTGTAAAGCTGTGTGAATGCACCAGGAACGGGTGGAGAATATGCTTGGCTGGGCACAGTAACAATTAGTTGTGGTGAAGGACAGAAAGAAGCGTCTCTGCAGTGGCTCTCCACTCCTCGTCATTGGGACTTTATAAACATGCACGACTCAACAAAGCAGAAAGATTAAAGTGAGCCACCAAACTGCATCTCGTGAGTTTTACATCCACATCACATCACAGAGGCCCGGAGGCACCGTCTGTCCCTCCGACATACCTCACTGCTCTCTCATAGGCACATCTGAATGCTGTGAATAAAGGAGGCCGGCCCAATCTCGTCATGGATGGACTGGAACAGTCACGGTAGAGCTCGCCGACGGCGCAACTTAGTCCACATATCTCGCCTCTATCTGGACTGGCTTCAGATACAGTAAGGACCACGGCAGTCAGATGGAGTGCCGATGTGGGATCAGCCTGCTGAATGTAGACCCTCTCAGGGGGACCCACGTGGAGGTCCTGGTGAACGTAGACCCTCCAGATCGACCCAGGTGGTGGTCTGGGTGAATGTAGACCCTCCAGGGGGGACCCAGGTGGAGGTCCTGGTGAACACAGACCCTCCAGGTCGACCCAGGTGGTGGTCTGGGTGAATGTAGACACTCCACGGGGGACCCAGGTGGAGGTCCTGGTGAACGTAGACCCTCCAGGTGGAGGTCCGGGTGAACGTAGATCCTCCAGGTGGACCCAGGTGGAGGTCCTGGCGAATGTAGACCCTCCAGGTCGACCCAGGTGGAGGTCTGGGTGAACGTAGACCCTCCAGGTGGACCCAGATGGAGGTCTGGGTGAACCTAGACCTTCCAGGTCGACCCAGGTGGAGGTCTGGGTGAACTTAGACCCTCCACCTCGAACCAGGTAGAGGACTGGGTGAACATAGACCCTCCAGGTGGAGGTCTGGGTGAACGTAGGCCCTCCAGGTCAACCCAGGTGGTGGTCTGGGTGAATGTAGACCCTCCAGGTCAACCCAGGTGGAGGTCTGGGTGAACGTAGACCCTCCACGTGGACTCAGGTGTGGAAGTTAGATACTCTGCCATTTCAGCTGGACTTTAAGCTGTCTATCACCATTGAAGTGATGAGATTGTACAGTATAACAATGAGCCAACTACCTACATATTTCCCCACATTGCATCCAACAACGGTGTGGAAGCCACAGCGTCATTATCAGACTGTCTTGTTTTGTTTGAAGAACAGATGAGAAACCTGAATGCAGGATCAAATCACTTGTCAGGAGGATGTGCTGAAGCCTACAGTATCTTCTCTGGGGATTGGTCCTCTGGACGTTTAACGTGTCACAGAGGAGGATGTGCTGAAGCCTACAGTCTCTTCTCTGGGGATTGGTCCTCTGGACGTTTAACGTGTCACAGAGGAGGATGTGCTGAAGCCTACTGTCTCTTCTCTGGGGATTGGTCCTCTGGACGTTTAACGTGTCACAGAGGAGGATGTGCTGAAGCCTACAGTATCTTCTCTGGGGATTCGTCCTCTGGACGTTTAACATGTCACAGAGGAGGATGTGCTGAAGCCTACAGTCTCTTCTCTGGGGATTGGTCCTCTGGACGTTTAACGTGTCACAGAGGAGGATGTGCTGAAGCCTACAGTATCTTCTCTGGGGATTGGTCCTCTGGACGTTTAACATGTCACAGAGGAGGATGTGCTGAGGCCTACTGTCTCTTCTCTGGGGATTGGTCCTCTGGACGTTTAACGTGTCACAGAGGAGGATGTGCTGAAGCCTACTGTCTCTTCTCTGGGGATTGGTCCTCTGGACGTTTAACGTGTCACAGAGGAGGATGTGCTGAAGCCTACTGTCTCTTCTCTGGGGATTGGTCCTCTGGACGTTTAACATGTCACAGAGGCAAAGCGAGGCAATTAGCCATGAGCTGAGCTGTCATTGTCACATCATGAGACGGGTTTGTTGTTGCAAACATCATTGCATGGAAACCACTGTATTTTCTGTCACTTCATGAAACTGGGCCCTGACATTATTATTATTATTACTAATAAACTCGTTAATGTTGTCCTAGATGTTTTGTTAAACCAAACTAAAGTCAAAAAGAATAACTTTGGACACACGCCTGTTCTTCTGAAGTATGAAATCTGAAGATAACAAGGTACTTAGCTCTCCAATGGATGTTTCAGATGATTGTGATGAATCTCTCTCCCACTCAATCATCTGCAGTAGTGGCGTTGTCTCTCTACCATCTGCCTCTCGTTCACATTCATCGCGCCTCATCATTGCAGTCGTAAAGGAAAGTGGTACCTGCAGGGCCGCCGCACCCTATACGCAGAGTACGCAGACTGCGTAGGGCATCATGTGACTGAGGGCACCAATTTTTATTTTTTTATTTTTATTTTTTTTTGGTGCCCTCAGTCAGGCCACTCACTGAACAGCAGGCCAGGCGCCGCCTACTGGTTTACTAGTGGTTTAATTCCTTTATTCAGGGTTAAAGTGGGTGCATCTCATTGTAAAATTGGACTCGGCCCAAATTGGGCTTCAAACGGCCCAAATTGGGCTTCAATCGGCCCAAATCTGTCTTCAACCGGCCCAATTCTGGCTTCAACTGGCCCAAATCTGGCTTCAAACGACCCAAATCGGGCTTCAAACGGCCCAAATCTGGCTTCAGACAGCCCAAATCTGGCTTCAAACGGCCCAAATTGGGCTTCAAACAACCCAAATTTTTCACACGCACGTCGGCCCGTATCGGCCTGGCCTGCTTGGTATCTAATGCCCGGCCTGAATTATGATCCCAGTCCGCCCCTGCTTGCATGTACAGTTTAACAATCGCTTGTTTGCTGACATGTACAGTAATTCTAACAATTGTTTGTTTGCCACATGTAATGTAATGTGAGATACACTAGTATCGTTCATAATTAATGATTTTGCAGTCTTTCGTTTGACAGTTATTGAAAGTTTTGCCGGGGAAGGGGGGGGGGCACCACAAAACAATTACGCTTAGGGCACCCAAATGGCCAGCAGCGGCCCTGGGTACCTGCTTCCCCCCTGGCCACATGTATTCATCAGAGAAAGCATGAGAGAAAGAGAGGCGTCACTCCATATTCAAAAGCCAGCCATGTTAACGCTGTCACGGTACACCGTCTCATGTCCCAGCGCGTGGTACCACTCTGATATTCTCCCACACTCTCTCCTCTCCTCTGCTCTCCTCTGCTCTCCTCCAGCTCATCCCTCTTCACTCGGTCCGGGAGAGAGGACTCATTATTTGAATACATCCCCGCTCTCTGACGTTAATTTGTACGGAGAGCGAAACGGAGACGGATGCCCTCTCCGACCCAAATCTGCCACGTCTAATTATGCGGTCTGGCTCTTTTTTTTTGGTCACACCTGGTGTCACTGTGTGCCGCACGTCAGCAATGTTAAGTGCTGCTTTTAATGGCTTTTCTGCCACAGGTTCAAGTAGAAGAAGAAGGAGCAGCACAGCGCTGCTGCATATTACGGGTCACAATTACCAGAGAGAGGGGGCGCACAGAGAGAGGGGGCGCACAGAGAGAGGGGGCACACAGAGAGAGGGGGCGCACAGAGAGAGGGGGCACAGAGAGAGGGGGCGCACAGAGAGAGGGGGCACAGAGAGAGGGGGCGCACAGAGAGAGGGGGCACAGAGAGAGGGGGCACACACAGCCATTTTATATCCCAAGAAAGTGAGAGGAGAGATGAAAAAGGGAAGGAAGTGACTGAATGGAGTGTTACTGTATGTGTGATACACTATATGAATCATGTTGAAGTTACTGAATGGAGTGTTCTGTATGATAACACTATATAAATCATTTGGTTTGTCCATTTTCTCTTACTGCTAAGTAAGCCACTGCTTGTTTCTTCCAGGATGGTCACTGGCTCACTAGTGGTGATCTGGGCCAGAACAACAAACATTTCCTCTTGACCCAATGAAGCCTCAAATTGCTCAGGATAAAAAAGGTCTTTCTAAGGAAGAATATATTTAGCCTACATTTACATTGGAGTCTGTGTACTGGGGAAAGACATAGGGGGATACATTTACATTGGAGTGTGTAGTGGGGAAAGATAGGGGAAATAGGAGCTGAGGTGAGCGGTATAGGAGAGATTTCTGATGCCATATTCGCATCATCTGCAGATATTGTAAACATTTGCTCTCGTGCTATTTATTTTCCCTCCCCTCTGAATTCTGCCACAGCAGATGAGAACGTGGAAACCAATGTACATGTTTGATCTGACACTCTCAGATCTTTAATTGGCAGATGTCCTTCCTGCAGTGATGCTGTGGACTTCCTCGTTAGGAGGAGGAGGACGCGTCAGAGCTTCCTGCAGTGATGCTGTGGACTTCCTCGTTAGGAGGAGGAGGAGGCGTCAGAGCCTTCCTCAGAAGACACACCGGTCAAATCAAACAGCTTCATCCTGCCCTGTGACAGAACAAGTACACATCCTGTACAGGCCTTTTTTTTTTAACTATATGGCATCTAGTTTACCTATACTTTTCCTGGATAAATAAAGAAATGAAGACAATTACAAAGGTGAGTTTAGATGGGTTTATCCTACACTACATCCCTGCCGAAGAGTGCATTTCAGACTAACTCCCCAGGCAGACACTGAGGAGGAGTTGAGAGACAGAAAGCCCAAGGCACTAACTATGAATGACTGTGAAATGATTTTTGTCAGAAAGGGCGCCGAGCTGAATTCAACCAGACAGACTTCAGCAAAACACAGGGGAGCTTCTTGCTTCCTGTAGGGAACACTGTGTGTCTCGCTCAACGCTTTCACAAGCCATTCTCACTCCTCACCAAGAACTTCACTGGATCGGTAGCAGATCATGAACAGTACCCAAGAGCTTAGACTGAAGAGAAAGACAGAAAAAACATACATTTGTTTTCCAAAGTGGAATGGATAGTTGCCATGGTAATTTATGTATTGAGTAAGTTAGTTTCATGACCATGCATGCAGTATTTCCTATTTATATTATACTTTTTTATAGAGTTGACGTCTTCTATGCAGTGTGTTTATGCGTTAACGTTATTAGCGAATGGCCAAAACGGACGAGTGACGAAAAGTGGCGGTGGCTTTTCCGTCACTTCCGCTGTCCTTTTCCGCGTCCCTTTCGGCTATTCACTAATAACGTTAAAACGGCATAGAAGACGTCAACTCGTCTTACAAGAACAGTAGAAAAATTACTCTAAAGTCGCGGCACAAGTTGCTATTTAGACTGTAAAACAGTGGAGCAAGTAAGTGACGGTGGCAGGAGAGGCGCGCTGTACAGGAAGCTGGGGAAAAAGGTAGGGCTGTCCCAGAGTCTGTTTTCCAAATAAAAATAGACTCTGGGTTCCCAGATTGTATTTTAGTGTTCTTCTGCCACGTTTTGGGTTTTTCCATAAGTAGTAGGACCCAAATGTTTACTAGTGCTACTAGTACTGATAATATATCTACAAATCTTTTCCAATAGAAGTCAGACATGAAGTATAAACAGGATTAAAAGCAATTAAACAGGCATAATATGCACCTGGAATAAATTCAGCAGAAAACAACGACAGTAAATAAAATGTGGACAGCCTGCATCTTTCTCCTGCTGTCGGTCTTCCAGGATGGAGAAAAGCAAGGCTAGCTGTGCTCTGACAGAGTAGAAGCTAGTGTTTCAACCATGCAGCAAAAAACCCCCATTAACACGGTCTAATATCCAACATGGTAACATGCATAAACATGAAACTAATGTGTCTTGCTGCAGATGATGACGTGTTTCCGCCCCACAGAGTTCATCTAACTGGTTTCATACGTGTCTTTATCGCGTCATTAACGAGTCAACGAGGCGAAGAACTGCAGTAGCCTCCGTAATAAAGTGACGGAGACACGCAGCAGCACAGCCTGAGGGGGCCAGAAAGCCAGGGTTTTGACCCAGGTCATTTTATCGCGGTGTGGGTGGCTAGAAAATGTTGTCCATTTTAAAGTAAAATGCTTCAATCTGGTGCACTTTGAGAGCAAAATTATCTTTTATTATTAAAATCTATAAAAAACTAGAGACATCATGTTAGATTAATATCCTCTTTACTGTGCTGTTGCTTTGAAATGATACAAAAAATAAATGTCTCCCCATATAATATACGGTAATTTATATTCTGCATGCAGGTCACATGGCAGAATACTGCTCAATTAAATACAATGGCCCGTCTACACAAACATCAATGGGGGGGGGGGGATACCAAGGTCATGACCTCGGTGTCCTCAATAGGGATGTCAATTTTCGGTTAATTTCACTTTCGATTAACCGACGCTAATAATCGATTAACCTATCGGTTAATTCATAATTTTTTAATATAAAAAAAAAAAAAAAATTGTTTTTGTCTATTTACTCAATGAGCTCATGCCCAACACAAAAAGCATTAACAAGCATTAACAAAAAGCATCAACATTTCAACACAAATTCTTTTTGTGTTAGAATTTCTAACACAAAAAGCATTAACAAGCATTAACAAAAAGCATCAACATTTCAACACAAATTCTTTTTGTGTTAGAATTTCTAACACAAAAAGCATTAACATTTGAGCATCTAAATAGACACGCCTTGTTTGGGCATGAGCTCATTGAGTAAATAGACAATTTTTTTATTTTTTATTTTTTTTTAATATTAACTGATAGACCGACAGCAATAACCAAACAACGACGTTAGCGACGGTTAATCGATTAACGGTTAACCGTTGACATCCCTAGTCCTCAATGGTAGCTACGGGCCTGCGTGTATTCCCTACTAGAGGATTCTCTGTCATATATGATCAGGCTTACAGGAACTGTATTTGTTTCGCCTAAAAAACGAAAAACTTCAAACCACCATCTGCTCTGTGTCAACAGATGATGATTTTCACAATCAGAATCATCTTTATTGGCCAAGTATGTATGTACACATACAAAGAATTTGACTGCGGTTTGCATTTCTCTCAAAGCTCGCACACAGAAAAAGCTATGCGGAAGTTAAAACAAGCAAGGCACCTAGTAATAAAAATAAAAATAATAAAGTTTATTATTATAACATTTACAAACTTTTGCATTTACTACTATGTGCTGTAAAGTGTCCATTTGAAATATGTATAATATGAAAGAATGTATATGTACAGTATGTATAAATAAGCCACACAGGATCATAAACAAAGGCTTATATTTGCAGATATTGTTATTTACCGCTCAACGTGAATCATGTTTTTCATGAGGTTTATAGAGCCAGAGGGGTCTTCACCTCTTTCCAGGCAAAATGACCATAAAGCAAGCAGACGATTAAGTCACATGCTTCTATCTATTGGTTTTAATTGGTGGAAGTCTGAGGTGAGCGAACCAGATGGTAGAAACTGAAACAGTTGATGTACAGTCCAAGATGGGAACAATCAGACAGGATGTATTTTGCTTTCTTACATACGTGTTTGTTGTAAAGATCGTGCACAATTTCTATTTTGTTGCAGACATGAAGCACCTTGGTGTGTGCATTTTTGTGTTGAAACTTAACAGACCTGAAACCAGCAGCTAAGAGAAAAAGTGAACACGGACTCAACAAAAGATCTGTAAAAAAAAATGCCATCAGGCCTGTCAGTTTCCTGAGACAAAAGAGAAGCTGCTGGCTTTTCTTGTAAACGATGTCATTGTTAGGATCGTTCCCAAATACTTATATAGGACTCCACTATTTCAATGTTCTCGCCATCAATCATAACAGGAGAGGGGAAAGAACGTCTCAAATCAAATCCACGTGTCTTTAGTCTTGGACACATTCAAAACTAGATGATTCAGGACACCAATTTGAAAAATAGTCCACAACAGCCATGTTGTAACCTAGGTTACCAACAACAACGTTTGTTGTCTTTTGCCGGAAGCTGGAATGTACTTGAACTGGCAAGTTCCGGGACAACATAAACATTTTAAACCTCCCCCCCAGCTCACTTCCTGTTGCAGTGTTTGCTAGTACACTAATAATGACTGAACTTTCATTTTTGAGTGAACTCTTCCTTTGACATGGAAATCATACTTAGTGTGCCCCATTAAAATCTCCCTCCCGCATCGTAGATAGAAGGGACAGTTTTTAGGAGCATCAATTAGGCCTTCCACTCCCAGGACCTTCAGGTCTTTAGTGTTGGCTGCTTGTAATGTTGATGATCTTGGAATTCACCACATGAATTCAGTGAAATGAGCCGAGGCTCTGCGGGACACGTACAGTCTCTTTTGTGTGGTGACATTAGTGTAAGAAGAAGTGCTGCAGCCGTGTGGATCTGATGCCCGCAGCACCCTGACAACACTTTGCTGTTTAATTACTTAATTACAGCGCCCGCAGTCAGCTGCTGCACACTGATCATGTTCATGTTCCTCTCTGAGTGGTGGGTGGACCCTCCAGGGCAGGATCCAATTGTTATGTACATGAGCAACGTGTGTGTGTGTGTGTGTGTGTGTGTGTGTGTGTGTGTGTGTGTGTGTGCGTGTGCACGCGCGCACGGTGCGTGCGTGTGTGTGCTGGCGCGCGGTCACCTGAAGCGACATGGCTGATCTGAAGCTACTGTACATGACTAGCCTCAAGCCAGCGCTTATACTCTCTCCCTCCCGCGCGTGATTTCTATTCGCACATAGGATAAGCAATAACCACGCCCTGTGGCGCCGGGATTGGCCAGGAGCAACACTGGAGGGCACGCAGCCCAGCGATTTCATGAACCCACTGAATAGCTCTTGAGAACGGACAGCGATTTCGAGAGCATAATAATTGTAATCTACACAATGTACACAATCTACAAAAACATGCAATAATATAAACGGTGTTGTGTTCACGTTCATAGCTCATATAATATAATATATTATAAAACGGCTCTCTCAAATCAAGCAATCTGATTGGTTCACAGCCATTGTATAATTCCAGTAACCGAGTTCAATAACCCATGGCCATGGGTTATTGGTTGCCATGGCAACTCTCTTACTAAAAGGCAGCTCTGCGCTCGAGCTCCGTGTTGGGCTTTCCAGAAAGCTCTCAGCTTCTCAGCAACCGCCAGGATTGGCCAATGTCAACTTCAGTCTCCAGAACGATCCAATCAAATTACCCGCACGTCTATCTTCTTGCTAGAGGTCCCGCCTTACAGTAGTGTCAAAACAAAAAGCTACTCGCTTGCAGCCAGACGCATGATGGCGCAACTCTCTTAGGCTTTGGTTACCTCAAAAACAAAATGGCGGAGACAGCTTTCAGATCCTTGTGAATCGATCTTCGCTTATAACTTTACTAATACTTCGCAGAAAATGATGTTTTGTACAAGAATAGACGCGGGCTAATGTCTTAACCCCTCTCTCGCGCGCCCTCACTCTTAACCCCGCATTTCTAAATAAGACGTAACGTTACTTGGTGTCGGCATACGGCTCTGGTGTCGGGCTTTGCAAAAAGCTCAGCAAGCGCCAGGATTGGCCAATGTCGACTTCAGTCTCCAGAACGATCCAATCAAATCACCTGCACGTCTATCTTCTTGCTAGAGGTCCCGCCTTACAGTAGTGTTTCAACTGACTCTATCAGAATAAAATGCCAGTCGGACTTAGAGTATTATTATTATTATATTATTATACTTGGAAACCGTTTTATAAAAGCAATATAGCACTCGAGCAGCGATATATTCACCACAACACACTTGCTCTCGTGATATATTGCTTAAATGTATCATATCGTTAATTTCAAGCTCAATTCTTACCCAGAGAAAAGGTACAGCACTGAAAATGTAACAAGCAATAGTTTTTTAAACATCTTTATTTTAAAAGATGAAAAAACCCAGGTGCTTTAGTCCCAAGCTTCAATGCTTCTGGCCAATCCCGGCGCTCGTGTGTGCGAGCATGTGTGTGTGTGTGTGTGTGTGTGTGTGTGTGTGTGTGCGAGCGTGTGTGCGAGCGTGTGTGTGTGTGTGTGTGTGTGTGTGTGTGTGTGTGTGCGAGCGTGTGTGCGAGCGTGTGTGAGAGCGTGTGTGTGTGTGTGTGTGTGTGTGTGTGTGTGTGAGAGCGTGTGTGTGTGTGTGTGTGTGTGTGTGTGTGTGTGTGAGATAGCAGCCTGATCTGATTGCCTATCCTCACATGGGATTCACTGGGATGTAAGTTAATAACACACGGCTGCCTGTTGGCGGGGTTGAAGTCTCGTCTCTGATAGAGGAAAATATTATCGCTCCTCTTCTAGGTAACTTCACGTTGGCATCCCAAACTGGCAGCGAGAGATAACTGTTTGGATTGTTGAAAGTTCAAAGGTCTTCTAGCCTGGTGTCCAGCCCCATATGAGTCGCAGTTATGATTACAACTCTTTATAATGGGTCTGGACCCAAGCCCATCCGCTGTGGTTATTCAGGACAGATACTGTCCGGGACACCTGATTGGCTGGTACCAAATCCAACGTTACCGATGATGCATTACAGAGCGCTCCAACAACACACCTGTTTGTTAATAGCTAGGCTAGCTAGCGGTTGGCTACGTTAGCTAAGCACTACCGCTGCTGTAACCACTTCTTCACCGACACCGGGCTCAAAACGCCAGTGTGAGTGACCAAACGTTTCACTTGTTAACCAGTCAGAGTCACACTCTTTCCAGTAACATATCAGCTTTGAAATCTATTGAGCTGCTTGTGGCTTCCAGCTCAAGTTGCCGGTGTGTGTAGGTACCCGGATATAGCAGACAAAGAGTATATTGAAGGTCCGTGTCATCCTCTATACATTCCCAAACTGGGGTACGCGTTCCCCTAGGGGTGCATGAAGGTACAACGGGGGGTACTTGAGAGAAAGGGGAAAATGAAAAAATGTAAGAATAAATCATGAAAATCAATTGAATCTGGTCAGGAGGCACTAATTGCAACTGCACTCACTGCACTGTTTGTAATGTTATTCTTCAAAAGTAGTTGCAGCCTGGCGCAAAGACCAGCCAATAAGAGAAGGCCAGTTCAGTACCATATTTTTCACCATTAAGTGAACATTTGGGTCTTTCACAGCCCAGACAGAGCTGATCCTGTGGGCTTGGGGTGCACCGTGCAGTAGGGCTGGGCAATATAATCGATACGGCAATATATTGCGATATTCTATTTCCCGATACTGTATCGATACTTGGACGCCAAGTATCGCAATATTATTATTATTATTATTATTTTTTTGCAGGCCATGCTATGCCAGGCCTCTGCATCTGGTGATTCCCACCCCTAATCGATACTGTATCAATATTTCCCATATCGATGCGTTCAGTAACACTCAACACTCAGTAGTTCTGACTAAATTTGTCCACTAACTTATCAGTATAAAGTGATGTACATATTATTACACTACCTGGGTGGTACACAGTGTGTTGTATCTTTAGCTCTATTATTTAATTTTGAGTAAATTCTGTAGAATATCGCAAATATATCACAATATGTATCGCATCGCAATATATCGTGATACAATCGTATCGTGACCCAAGTATCGTGATACGTATCGTATCGTGAGATCCTTGCCAATACCCAGCCCTACTGTGCAGGTGGTGAAGAGGTTCAGCTTTTATAGCTGTACACTAGTAGACAGCTTCTTTATGTCCTTCAAGGACAGCAGTGAGTGCTGTGTGCTGTGTTTATTGTTGTACACAATAAAGTCCCGTCTAGGTAGTATTCTGCGTGATACATGAAGGAGAGGATAGAAAGCATTATAAAACCATTACAAATTAATGGTGCTAGCAGAGATAACAGTCCCCACATATTGCTGCTGCCCTCCTATTATCCATAATCACTGAAGGGACAGCAGTGTTCCTGGGTTTTGGACAGCATGCAGCACAAAGACTTGGCCAATGTCCCTCACCACCAGTTGGACACCAAGGGGGAGACGTTGCATTGGTCTCGGCCTGTCCGTCTGTCCATCCGTCCGTAACACTTAATGTCCCAATGCAACGTGCCAGAGCAACCGCATTAGGTGGGTTCCTAATGGCCCCCCAACACACAGGCAAGGACAGACCCCCCATGTGTCGACCAGATGGTGGCGCTATAGCAACTTTACGTTTGGGCCTATAACTTCTGAACTGTATAGGCCACAATCAAAATTCCACTTCCCCTGGATTCTTTGGTTCGTTCTGCATCCATCCATATAGGCCCCGCCCATTTCCACCCGCAAGATTTTCCTTGGTTTTCGGTCAGCATAAACTTGCTATGGTTTTGTCACTGCTTCAGAAGCAATGACTTGTTATTGTTATTATTGTACAAGTGGAAGATGACTAAAACTAAACTAAACATAAAAGGCCATAACATAATTTGCTCTTTTTCCTCAGAGGCAAGTAAAAAAAAGTAGATCATAGGAACAGAATTCCTTGATTGCTGGATTCCTTGGTCCATCTGTTGAATGTTGAATTTTGGTCCAAAACCGTTTTTTTTTCACCTTTTCTTTAGTGACTGACCCAAGGAACTACATCCTTGGTGGGAAACGACATTTACGATTTGCTTGTTCTTCCACCTTCGGTTCATTCCAGCTACAGATGACAGAAATGAGTTGTGCGGAGAGGAATGAGAAGAACTGAACATCACGTCCAACTAAAGCTAACAGTTGGCATGTTTACCAACCAGGAGCATCTGTGAGACCAATAAAGAGAGGCAAAATAACTAGAGAACATCTCCTGCCAGAGATTACACCAGACACCAGACACCAGACACCAGACACCAGACACAGACACCAGACACCAGACACCAGACACCAGACACTAGAATTTCATTTGGGGATTTAGGGCAAATCCAGTGTCTCAATTAGTGATATAATGTTCTTCTTCTTCTCTGTTACAGCCCCACTTTAGGCTAATAAGATGGCTGTTTTTAAACAGAAATCTTGCGTAGTGCAGATTTAACTTGCTCTAGAGTTTCAATTGACGATGGTTTATGTCCAGCCCAATTTGCTCTACTGTTATTTATATGCAATTCTTTTTATGGATCCTATTACTGTTTGCTGCTCCAGCAACCCAATTCCTCCCCCGGGGATCATTACAGCTTCATCTAATCTCACCCTACAATCGATAACCACATTTTGGTCAGCTTCGTTAGAAGTAGCGCACCGGGCGCTTCGTGCGTCTGTCTGTGTCCCTTCTGTTTTGCCACCCCGCGGAACGTGGAGCTATATCAGTAGAGATCTGCAGCCACACTGCATAGAGAGCCAAAGTGAAACGTCACTCCCTGCTTCAGCACTGTACCAGAGATTTTCATCCGCCATTTATTTTCCCATAGACATTTTGTTAAATGCTCGTTAAAATAGTTTTACTTGGTCAAACCAAACGGTTCAGATATATTTAGAAGCAGGAGAGACCACATCATATTTAACTCGGTCCAAAACGTAAAGAAATGCGGGTTTGAAGAAAATATCTTTTCAATGTTTTTTTTTTTAGGTTTTGGTCCGAGTGAAATGTTCGATGGTCTCTCCCGATTATAGCGTTAGCCGAACATTTGGTTTGAACCAGTAAAACTATTTTTATAAGCATTTTACGAAATATCTATGGGAAAATAAATGGCAGATGAAAATCTCTGGTAGAGTGCTGAAGCAGGAAGTAGGCGGTCACTTTGCCTCTCTATACATGCTGCAGCCACACAAATATGTTAGATCAAGTGTGATCATGGTATAACGATGCAGGAGCCTGGGGAATGGCGTTTGGCGGCGGTCGTCTGACTGAGCTGTGGGAGGGTTGGCTCTGAAGGAGGCAGTCACCTCTGCCAGGCCAGTGTCAGTGCCAGTGTCAGGCCAGTGGGCAGCACAGTCCAGGCTGGAGAGGAATAACAGATGTTGGCTGACAGGCCGGACTATTTGTCATTTCATGGTCTAACCAATGCAGGCAGGAGGGTGACACCATAAGTCAATCTGTCACTGGCTTGGACAGCATGGAAGAGATCTCTACATTTCAATAGAGTTTAACCCTCTTCTTCTGTTCACATCCTTACTCTGCAGAGCTCTGGAGGTCTGTCCTCTTCTTCTTCTGTTCACATCCTGTCTCTGCAGAGCTCTGGAGGTCTGTCCTCTTCTTCTTCTGTTCACATCCTGACTCTGCAGAGCTCTGGAGGTCTGTCCTCTTCTTCTTCTGTTCACATCCTGTCTCTGCAGAGCTCTGGAGGTCTGTCCTCTTCTTCTGCTGTTCACATCCTGACTCTGCAGATCTCTGGAGGTCTGTCCTCTTCTTCTTCTGTTCACATCCTGTCTCTGCAGAGCTCTGGAGGTCTGTCCTCTTCTTCTTCTGTTCACATCCTGTCTCTGCAGAGCTCTGGAGGTCTGTCCAAACCCTGTAGAAAGACATCATTTGCTTCATAAGAACTTGCATATTGATATTGAACCAGAGCTGCTGTGATGTTAAGACCTCCTGTATTCCCTTTATATCGTTTCAATATTTACAAAAGACCAAGGAGAGTTAAGTGCCGTCTCTTAAGGAAAGAAATTCATGATATTGAAATTGGAGTTTAAGGTAATATCTAACTTGTCTGCTAAATAGTTTGATATTTCTCACAGTCTCAGACCTTGTAGACTGTAGTTGGAGATGAATCAAACCACAGTCAGCTGTCCTTCATAATACATTCACAACTGACAGTGTAAGTAAGGTATGGCTATAGGCCTATAGGACCAATCAGTGTGACATCACCACAACAACAAAAGCACTTCCGGGTGCCACTGCAGCAGTTAGTATGAAAGAAAGCTGAAAAGCTGCGCCAAACAAACATTCATATCTGAAAAAGTAGACATCACATCACTTCAGTTTTTAAAATGTGTCGATTGAGTAAAAAGGTATACAGCCTGCTAGAGTGAGACACACTCAAGGCAGGCTCCATAGAGCTGAACAGTCCGGGGCATTTTCTTGCCCCGGAAGAGAGTTCCCCATTCATTTTCTCCATAGACATTTTGAAAATTCCTTATAGAACGAGTTTTAAGGCTGGAACCAAGCCAACCCGTGAGCTACTGAATCGTGAGCGACCATAAAACATTTCAGTTGGAGCAGTTGGGGTGATGGAATGGGGAACTCTCTCCTGAGGCTGGAAACATCACGGAAAGTCACGTGACTGTCGAGCTCTATAGGGTCCCATTATAATAAAGGCTGAAAAAAGCATAAAACATGAACTGCGATTTCTCAAAGAGGACAAAAGATCAATTAAAGCTGAAGATGAGATAGTCTTAAAGGGGTAGTTTTTTTTGTTTGAAGTGGGGTCCTATCAGTTAGTTGCATACACTAACTGAAATAGGTACAGTGTTCTGGACGCTGAGCGCACCATCTATTGAGACCCAGCACTCTGAAGCAACAGCCTCAACAGCTCTGTCTCTCTAGTACAAGAACTAAAACGTAATTTAGCCACCTAAAACAACGGCCACCTAAACAAATCAATATCAGTGTACACATGCACGCTCTAAATTTTCAGCGCTTTACTTTACCGTCAAACAGCCCTCTCATTCGGCACTATTTCCTCCCAACCGTAGAACTACCGTATTCCTCCGGAGAAATAACCCAAAATAACAGCTGATCTGCGGAGTAATCCAGCGCCGCCGCTCTGTGCAGGCGTTTAGCGGAGGAATACGGCAGTTGTACGGTTGGGAGAAAAAGCAGTGCCGAATGAGAGGGCTGTTTGGTGGAAAAGTAAAGCGCTGAAAATTGTCAAAATAGAGCGTGCATGTACACAGATATCGATTTGTTTAGGTGGGCGTTGTTTTAGGTGGCTAAATTACGTTTTAGTTCTTGGCCCCGTGTACTAGAGAGACAGAGCTGTGGAGGCTGTTGCTGCAGAGTGCTGGGTCTGGATAAACGGTGCGCTCAGCGTCCAGAACACTACCTATTTCAGTTAGTGTATGCAACTAGCTGATAGGACCCCACTTCAAACAAACTGAACTATCCCTTTAAATTAAAGCTGAATTAAGATGAGATAGTCTTAAATTAAACGAGAATTAAGATGATAGCGTCTTAAATCAAAGCTGAATTAAGAAGATAGAGTCCTAAAAGTAGTAACTCGTTTAAAGTTTAAATAGAGTGTCTAGCTTCAAGTATGAAGGAGCAATTAGAGTTCAAATAGGGCGTGGTTTCACATTGAACTGCTGTTGCACCCGTCAGATCTTTATGTGTTAAGGCAGAGAGAGCCAGAACATTAGAATTTCATTCTATTTATGACAGTAAACCTGAACTTGAACTATAGGGATATGGATTTATTTTATTTTATTATCAACACCAAGTTTAACCTGGTTCTTTTGTCAGTAGCATTGTGTAGTCTTCCTGTAGATGAGTCACACCTGTGACTTGCATCTTGCTTCGTGCATATCTCAATAAGCGTTTGCCTCCTACAGCCTTGAGTCTGATTGAGCTCCAAAACCTCCAACCTTTTTTCTCCAGCCTTCAAATGGCTGTTTTACAGTTCAATCAGAAGCCAACCTGAACACACACAGCATGTCAGTGCACCCATGTTTACCATCTTTTCAAACCATTGCTTTCACAACATTGAGATTTAGCACAGCAGTTTAAGCAAATGAAACGGAACCATAACCGTAACCTGTGATATTTTTACTAGCGTGAAATGTATATATGCAGTCAAATTAAACGAGGTTGCGTTTAGTGCTTCTGCTGAACAGCTGCACTGCCCCTGAGGTGGTTCTGAGCTACAGCGAACGCCAAATTGATCATGAATAGTCAGGCGTAATGAAAAGCTCTGTTATCTCATGACCTATTGGTTAGTGCCAGAGTAGATATCTCCCTCTTTGCATTGACATTGTTTTAACAAATGGACAAAATAAGCTGTAAAGTAAAGACATGGCAGCTCATTCGTTCCTCTGCAGGTCGTTGGGCTGCAGGCTCGGTGGCGCCGTTGTTTTTGATGTTCTGTGGGGGAATGATGGCTTCTTTTATTACCAGACAACAGCACAGCGTCATTTTTCAACCTTGACAGGCCTCCATATTCACCTCAGCGCTCTGGGGGCTCTGCTCAGCCATTTCTTACCAGACGCAGCTCAAGGTCAGCGCTCTCCGCTGACAGGAAAGCTTTTCTCCCAGTTGTTTTGTGCGGCTGCAGCCAGACACGCTTAACTACATTTGGGGGGTTTTATTCCCCCCCTCCCCTCCCCTCTCGTGTATTATCGCATGTTATTCTGTGTCGCCGTCACGGAGCTGCTGTGAGTAACTGTGACAAAATCCCCAGTGGAAAAGCCACAAGACGTGGAGCCGGAGGAGCCGCGATGCATGCAGCCGAGTCCCCCACGAGGCTGTGGCACACCACACAGTCTGCAGCCGAGTCCCCCACGAGGCTGATGCACACCACACAGTCTGTAGCTGAGTCCCCCATGAGGCTGATGCACACCACACAGTCTGTAGCTGAGTCCCCCACGAGGCTGTGGCACACCACACAGTCTGCAGCTGAGTCCCCCATGAGGCTGATGCACACCACACAGTCTGCAGCTGAGTCCCCCACGAGGCTGTGGCACACCACACAGTCTGTAGCTGAGTCCCCCACGAGGCTGATGCACACCACACAGTCTGCAGCTGAGTCCCCCATGAGGCTGATGCACACCACACAGTCTGTAGCTGAGTCCCCCACGAGGCTGATGCACACCACACAGTCTGCAGCTGAGTCCCCCACGAGGCTGATGCACACCACACAGTCTGCAGCTGAGTCCCCCATGAGGCTGATGCACACCACACAGTCTGCAGCTGAGTCCCCCACGAGGCTGATGCACACCACACAGTCTGTAGCTGAGTCCCCCACGAGGCTGATGCACACCACACAGTCTGTAGCTGAGTCCCCCACGAGGCTGATGCACACCACACAGTCTGCAGCTGAGTCCCCCATGAGGCTGTGGCACACCACACAGTCTGCAGCTGAGTCCCCCATGAGGCTGATGCACACCACACAGTCTGCAGCTGAGTCCCCCACGAGGCTGATGCACACCACACAGTCTGTAGCTGAATCCCCCATGAGGCTGTGGCACGTCATGCAGTCTGCAGCTGAGTCCCCCATGAGGCTGTGGCACGTCATGCAGTCTGCAGCAGAGTCCCCCACGAGGCTGTGGCACACCACACAGTCTGCAGCTGAGTCCCCCATGAGGCTGTGGCATGCCATGCAGTCTGCAGCTGAGTCCCCCACGAGGCTGATGCACACCACACAGTCTGCAGCTGAGTCCCCCATGAGGCTGATGCACACCACACAGTCTGCAGCTGAGTCCCCCACGAGGCTGTGGCACACCACACAGTCTGCAGCTGAGTCCCCCACGAGGCTGATGCACACCACACAGTCTGTAGCTGAGTCCCCCACGAGGCTGATGCACACCACACAGTCTGTAGCTGAGTCCCCCACGAGGCTGATGCACACCATGTAGTCTGTAGCTGAGTCCCCCATGAGGCTGATGCACACCACACAGTCTGTAGCTGAGTCCCCCATGAGGCTGATGCACACCACACAGTCTGTAGCTGAGTCCCCCATGAGGCTGATGCACACCATGTAGTCTGTAGCTGAGTCCCCCATGAGGCTGATGCACACCACACAGTCTGTAGCTGAGTCCCCCATGAGGCTGTGGCACACCACGCAGTCTGCCGCATCAGCCAAATGGCCTGCGTTCATTTCAACAGCTAAATCAAACAAACCCCACCGCAACCTCACCTCACCTCCCCCACCCCCACACCCTCTCCCACAACCTCACCCACAACCTCACCCACCCCCACAACCTCACCCACAACCTCACCCACCCTCACAAAAATGAGAAAAAATGAACTATATGCTCACTTCACAGACAGCTGCCACAGAATATTAATAGAATTCAATTTCAGAGGAGATTGGACACAGCGATCCTGTTGAGCGTGGTTATTAAGAGGCCAGCTCCAATACACACTGTGTGGTGCAGAGGAATGGAGAGAACAGGGGGAAGAGAGGAATGGAGAGAACAGGAGGAAGAGAGGAATGGAGAGAACAGGAGGGAAGAGAGGAATGGATAGAACAGGAGGAAGAGAGGAATGGAGAGAACAGGAGGTAGAGAGGAATGGATAGAACAGGAGGAAGAGAGGAATGGATAGAACAGGAGGAAGAGAGGAATGGATAGAACAGGAGGAAGAGAGGAATGGAGAGAACAGGAGGTAGAGAGGAATGGATAGAACAGGAGGAAGAGAGGAATGGAGAGAACAGGAGGAAGAGAGGAATGGATAGAACAGGAGGAAGAGAGGAATGGATAGAACAGGAGGAAGAGAGGAATGGAGAGAACAGGAGGAAGAGAGGAATGGATAGAACAGGAGGAAGAGAGGAATGGATAGAACAGAGGGAAGAGAGGAATGGAGAGAACGGGAGGAAGAGAGGAATGGAGAGAACAGGAGGAAGAGAGGAATGGAGAGAACAGAGGGAAGAGAGGAATGGATAGAACAGGAGGAAGAGAGGAATGGAGAGAACAGGAGGAAGAGAGGAATGGAGAGAACAGAGGGAAGAGAGGAATGGAGAGAACAGGAGGGAAGAGAGGAATGAACAGGAGGGAAGAGAGGAATGGAGAGAACAGGGGGAAGAGAGGAATGGAGAGAACAGACGTGAGAGAGGAATGGAGAGAACAGGAGGGAAGAGAGGAATGGAGAGAACAGGAGGAATAATAATATAATTTGGACACACTTTATGATCCATCTCCAGTCCCGGGCCTCCAAAGAACTAAGTATTGAGCTTATTTGACACGACAGTAATATGAAGATATTGTAAACCTGTAAATTAATGAAGAGAGAGGCATTAAAACACGTCTGTTCTCATCCCTCAACACACTTCTCTCCTTTACCATGTGACACAGTGTTGACTAGGGGTGTCAAAGATAATCGATTATAAGATGCATCGCGATGCGGACGTGCACGATTCTGCATCGATTCACAAATGTCAAAAATCGATTATGAAAAAAATATATATATATATATCTTTTTAATAATCAAATAAAATATAATGGAAGTACATGCAGTTGTTTATTTTAATTATGGATCATAATTCAATGCAATTCCAAATGCACTTTTATTTTAAAAGTAGCCACACAGTGAGAAAAAAGAAAGTGAGAAAAAATAAATCATGTGTTTACCATGTGGCACAGTGTTGACACGCGTGTTCAAACTGCTTTCTGCTAACCGTGATTTCTTACTGGACCAGAAGCACAATGGCTGCCATCGTCAGTGACAAAGAAGGACAAACTAAGCTGGCCTGTCGGCCATGCACATCCTACCAAAATAAAGAGATGGACGGAGCCAGTGGAAGGCTGTAACCTGGCTGTGTCCATCATGGAGGAGTATTCAGACAGTGTGGCGACAGTGAGACTGTTCAGGGGCTCAGATGTGAGACCTGGCCCGTCAAACAGTTTCCAGAGCTTATAGCAAAGGTTTACAGCAAAGGCTATAAACTGTTGCCTTTTACAACTATCTGTCTCTGTGAGAGTGGATTCTCTACACTGGCATATGAAAAATACAGTCATACAGGACCCGGGTTAGAAGAGAATATGAGACTAACTGTGCAGCTCGCCACACAATCACAGAGCCATATGAAATACGTTTTATTTTTTCCAAATTCAGTTTTTTCCGTTTTAATTATTCAGAATTCTGTGTTTTGCTTTTTACGCTCCTTTTACCATCAGAAATAGGGTCTAATAAGTGGCACACACTTTTTTACACTAGATGGATTTGCCCAGGTCAATTGTTGACCTACAGGTGCACACACTTTTTTACACTAGATGGATTCGCACAGGTCAATTGCTGACCTACAGGTGCATACGGACAAAGTCACGCATAGAAGCGTCTGCAGCGCTTAGAAACAGCCCTACAGTGATCCAACCTCTGAGCCTTTGTTCTGTCTTGACCGGTTTTTGCACGGAAACAGTATTGGGCATATCGTGTCATGACTCATGTATGGTGCTTGATGTATTGATTGATGTGTGCTTCAATGATCAATAAAGGAACGACGTTTGTATTCAGTAATCTACAGTATGCAACTACATCAGTTACCCAGCCTCCAGCTACACAAGTCCCTGCACAGCCAGGCCCCCCCCCCCACACACAAACACACACACACACCACACACACACACACACACACACACACACCACACACACGCACACACACACACACACACAGCACATCCCTCCCGCCCCCTCGAACACCTCGAACACGTGCTTTCACAAGAGGGTACAGGGCAGAAAGAGAGTGAGTGAAAGGCAGACATGTCAGCAGCACCTGGCAAAGTAATCCCTGAGTGATTGGTTTTGCTCACCGGCCCTGTCAAAGCCCCGCACACTAGACGTATTATGGCCATTTTGTGCTACGGAGCAGTGAAATCAACTCCTTTCATTCAATATCAATAAGCCTTTTCTGCTGCCCAAGAAGCTCAACCTACAGGAAGATAAGAAGCAAGGAAAAACCCGTGTGTGCACGACGAGGAAGGCAAATGGCAAACTCATTGTTTTCTAGGAGTGTGTGCATGTTACAGTCAGAGCTGATATGAAAGCACAGGTGGCTCCTCAGCGTCATAAAACAGATGCAACTAGAATATAATATGAAAAGGAGACGTAGCCTCATTCACATCACATGACAGCACGGGGGCACGGTGGCTCAGTGGTAGAGCTGTCGCCTCACAGTCAGAAGGTCCTGAGTTCGATTCTCGCCTGGGACACTGTGGGCGCTGTGGTTGTGTTCCCCCCCATATCTTCAGTGCCTACTGCCCAGGTGGGTTATCTCGTCGTAAGGGCCTTTCTGTCTGTGTGGAGTTTGCATGTTTTCCCCATGCTCCCCCAGGGGGGTTCCTCCGTATATAACCCCCCCACTAAAAACATGCAGAAGATCAGATCGTCATCGTCATCCGACCAGTGACGACAACATCCGAAGTTGGTCCCCGGGCGCTGTACGAGAAAGCGACCACTGCTCCTGGCCTGCCCCCCGGAGGAAAGAACAAGCCTGGATGGGTCAAATGCAGAGGACATATTTCACCGGCCACCATCAGCATGAGTGTGTGTAGTGGCCGCATGCATGTGTTGTAGTGTGTTGTGTGACAATAAAGACGGGCTTCCGTCTGAAAATCGTTTAAAATCGTTTAGCTTAAAGGTCCTTACACACCGAGCACGACACGAATAAACGTTGAGAAAAGTGTGAATAATTCACACTTTTCTATGCACATCAAACGCGACGCGATTTTGCGGCTATAAAGCAGGCGCGGAAAAAAAACACCGGCGGCGCGAAAATAAAACAATGGAATCCTCATCCAGTGAAGACGACTTGCTTCTGGTTTTGCTTAGCAAACGAAAGAAAAAAAGAAATTTCTGGGTACATCCAATACTCAGGCCAGGGTAGGAGACAGCATGGGGAGTTTCACTGCTTGATACAGGAGCTGAAATTGTACCACGGACGCTTTCGGACATATTTCAGGATGTCCGTGGGGCAGTTTGAGTCTCTGCTGCAACAGCTGGCACCACATCTGACGAGGATGTGGAATAACTACAGAGAGCCGATTGACCCAGAGCAGAGGCTAGCCGTGTGTCTGAGGTAAAATAATATAAATATATCAGAAAATGAATAAGTCCAGTTTGACAGTGCCACTGCAACTGTGCGCATTTGCAACGGGAGGTTTAAAATCTGTTTGAGTGGGATAATGTTGGAGCTAGTGTTTATAACTGATCACTTCATAATCGAGGCAGTATTGATTTCCCTGTGATGGTTGTAGGTGCAATGACGTGACGTGCGTACCCCAACAAGCTTCATCCTGATTGGTGCATGAACATTCGAGGCATTCAAGTCGCAGCGAAAACTCGCAAAAATCGAACCAGAGTCGAAAAAATATATGCCGCAAATTCGCCCAGAGAAACGTCGCCATTGGTGTGTACGGTTGCATTGACTGATATAGGTTCGGAAAATATTATTGACGTGCGAATTAATCGCACGAAAAAAACGTGCTCGGTGTGTAAGGACCTTAACTGTGACATGAGACAAGACGAGCGCTGAGCGGTCTGTGGTAGGGGTGCACCGATCGATCGGCAAGCAATCTGTATCGGCCGATCTTGACCTCAAATACGTGATCGGCTGATTGCCGATATTTATATATATATATATATATATATAAAAAGCCCTATCACTAATCAGGCTTTCCAACGATATAAAATACAATGCCAATTGGTATTATTAAAGGGGAGAAATAATCGACCGAAATAACGTTTCCAAACTTTTTTTGAGGAGTTTATATATCGGTGATCGGTAATCGGTGATCGGTCGATGATCGGTTGGGCAGATATTTCCCATAGGCGATCGGCAATCGGTGATCAGTGGCAAAAAACGTGATCGGTGCACCCCTAGTCTGTGGCATCAACACACAGCACCTTCTGTCAAGTCCCCCTGGTCCATTCATGGCCTGTTAAGACCGCAATCACCAAATACAACTTACTCAAGTCTGCTGTGGCCATGGCAAGGGACATCTCAATAGAATTTACATATAAATTATACCAATTTGTTCTTGCTTCTTTCAATGAGTCCTATTCACAGGATTAATAGGGCCATAAAATGGTAATAATAAATAATAGGTTAAAACCTCGAGCGGGAAAACAAATCGTATAGCCGAACAACAGGCCGGTTTTGGGGCAGGATGGAGCAGCACACGGAACAAATATTCAACCTGAGTGAGAAGCACCTGGAGCATCAACAACACCGGCTGGACCACGTGTGGGTAACGTGTGGGTAAAATTGGCTTTTCGAAGGCGCAATAATGTATCTTCAGTTACTCTTCGGTGCTGGGGGCATTTTGCATCACACAAAAGAAACGTTGTACTTTTATTAAAAATTTTCAACGAAATGATGGTTATATGATTATATGATAATGGTATATATGATATGGTATATGATGGTTTCAACAAACCAGCATATCACAGCGGCAAAACGATTCTTTAAATCAATTCTCTTCTGGACGTTGTTGTAGTACATGAAGGTGCGGAGTGACCAGCCTTCTCCAAGCTGGCAAGAAACAAATGAAATATGTGACGTCTTACAAATGCTTCCATTATGGGAGATATCACTCCTTTTCCTCCATTTCACCCAGGTGTCAGTAAGTGGTTTGCGAGCCTATGGGAATCGTCCACGTCTCCGTGTGTCAGCCTATTAGAAGCCCGGCCATGACCCTGTCTTCCAGCATGTCATGTGCAGGCGTCTCTGTGGAGCCATGCATTACTTAACAGGCTCTACTCATTGATTGCTAACAGAATCGCCGGGCGTCTTTGACAGCCAGCCGGGGCTGAGGACGGAGCCCAGGGGGGCCGTGGAGGACCTCCACCGAGTTCAACCAGCAGCCCTCCTGCAGGTTCCTGCCCTCCACCACCACACCACCAGCACAGCAAGTCAATAGCCTACTACTCGCTATCGATAGGAGAGTGCAGCAATCTGACTGGTAGCCTGGCAGTATCGACAGTATATCGACGGCCTTCACCGTCCGCGGAAGAACACAAATCGAACAAATAAATAAATAAAAGTGGCCCTCGGGGGGATTTGGCCTTTCTCCACCTGCGATCATTCCCTCCGTCGCCACTTGACTGGAGGTGGAAATGAAAAGAGCACAGAGACGTCAGTCAGTGGTGTTTGCCATTAGCCCGGCGTATAATTACACACAGATGATTGGTGGATGGCGCTGGTGGAAGCAGAGTGATTGATTGTTACTGGTCGTGAGCAGACTGAGAGCAGTGCATCTCTAAACAACACCAGCTCCCAGGAGATTGAGTGAATACCTTCTCTGAACTCACTCAACTAATTGGAATGTGTCATCTTCATCTCTAACATATATATATATACAGTGGTGTTGTCTACGTGATACGCCGTATACGCACTGCGAAATGACTCAGATTTGCGTATGCGCACTGGGAAATGCGCTGTGATACCTATCGTTTTCAATTTCCATTCATAAATTTCACCCTGTGTGCTCTGTGTGTTACCCTACGTTCACACACAGCACCCAAGCCTTGCCTTTACCCACGCTTTTAAATAGGCGTCCTTTTTAGTCAATGAGGCTGTGTACACAGGGCGCCTCAACGTGAACCTTCTTCCGTGTACCCACGCCTCGCCTGAGCTGCGCCGATTTTTTTACGCGAGTTCTATTTTCAAGCCGACTAGGCGCGTGAAGGCGGACTTCTTCTGTCGAGCCATGAAAGAAGAACGCGACAATATCCGTGGGAAATGGCAAAGTCAACTGAATTTCAAAATAAAATGGTGTTACAGCGTTGAGCAGAGAGAGAGAGAGAGAGAGAGAGAGAGAGATTGACGGGTGGCTATCACGTGGGGCTTTCTCCCCGTCGGCAAACAAATCTTCAGGAGAGAGAATAGCGACCGAAGAAGCAAGATGAAGCTGATAGCTGAAGCTATTCTGTAAATTTGGGGAGGAACAACAATAACAAAAAATGGGTCGAATCTCCGCCCACTTCCGGCCGAAACCACGCCCCCCCCCCCCGGGGGGGGGGGGGGGGGGGGTCAGTATACCCTCTGAAAAAAGGTAGACTACACCACTATATATATATATATATATTAGGGGTGGGGGAAAAAAATCGATTCACCTAAGTATCGCGATTTTTAATGTCACGATTTTTTGGATCGATCTTTTATTCCAGAATCGATAATCGCAAATTAAATTTTTTTTTTTTTTTTTTTTTTTTTTTTTTGGGTGCTTGCAGTCAGGCCACTCACTGAACAGCAGACCAGGCGCCGCCTACTGGTTTACTAGTGGTTTTATTACTTTATTAGTTAGTCTGAAGTAATAATTACACTTCAGGGTTAAAGTGGGTGCATCTCATTGTAAAATTGGACTTCAAACGGCCCAAATCTGGCTTCAAACGGCCCAAATTTCACGCGCGTTGGCCCATATCACCCTGGCCTGCTTGGTATCTAATGCCCGGCCTGAATTATGATCCCAGTCCGCCCCTGTTTTTAACTATATCGCCCAGCCCTACTCATGATATATAATATACAGTCTCTAGTGTATGATTCAACTTTTCCCATGTTCTAATCTAGTGTAAAAAAGCAAACAAACTGAAAAAAGAAAAGAAAAAAATAAACAAAAATCGCAATAAATCGTAATATCGAATCGCAATAATCGTAGAATCGCAATACTTAAGAATCGCAATATAAATCGAATCGGCACCCAAGAATCGTGATAGTATCGAATCGGGAGATAAGTGAATCGCCACAGCCCTAATATATATATATATATATATATATATATATATACATGTATATGACTGTGCCAGGGTGTATACACACAGTGCAATTGATGTGCAAACTGCTGGAGGAAGAGAGCAGCAGATAAATATCCCATCAGCCGCGGGCATTTCGGCCACGGGATTTAATTTTCGAGCATTTCTACTTGAGCTGGAGAAATTGCTCATTTATATTCCCATTCCAGGTGGAAAAGTGGAAGGTATGTCTGTCTGTACAGACTGTGTGTGTGTGTGTGTGTGTGTGTGTGTGTGTGTGTGTGTGTGTGTGTGTGTGTGTGTGTGTGAGACACACAGTGAGAGAGAGAGAGAGAGCATAACTAACCACACTGAGCCCAGGACCATGACTCACAGCAGCGATACAGCTGTGATGGGTTAAATGATTCAGCAGTAACAGAATCAACAGAAGAACAAAGCCGGAGCCGGAGGAGGAAGCTCAGAAACAACCAGCAGAAGATGACAGGTTAGATGAACGCTGTCCCACGGGCTGTTCAGCTCCAAACAACAACAACAACAACATGATCATATCGATCATACCTATTGATTGATAGCCACTCTGCCACTTGACGTCTCCATCATGCGTCACATATCGTAGTGTGTAAACAAACACACACAACATGCTTTGCCATCAAAGCATGCACACATGCACCATCTCTCCTGCTACAGCGTCTGTTTCATCAGATATCCCCGGTAGGGGTGCACCGATCGATCGGCAAGCAATCTGTATCGGCCGATTTTGACCTCAAATATGCGATTGGCTTATTGCCGATATTTCGGCTGATTGCCGATATTTATATATATAAATATAAATATATATATATATATATATATATATATATATATATATATATATATATATATATATATATATATATATTTTTTTTTTTTTATAAAAAAAAGCCCTATCACTAATCAGGCTTTCCAACGATATAAAATACAATGCCAATTGGTATTATTAAAGGGGAGAAATAATCGACCGAAATAACGTTTCCAAACTTTTTTTGAGGAGTTTATATATCGGTGATCGTTTGATGATCGGTTGAGCAGATATTTCCCATAGGCGATCGGCAATCGGTGATCGGTGGCAAAAAACGTGATCTGTGCACCCCTAATTCCCGGTGTAACGCCTCGATCTCTCCTGCTACAGCGTCTGTTTCATCATATATCCCCGGTGTAACGCCTCGGCTCGCTCCCCGCCTATTTGATCTTCATGTAAAACATCATAGAGCTTCATTGTGCCACACACACACACACACACACACACACACACACACACACACACACACACACACACACACACACACACACACACAGTCCTACTACATGTTCAATCATGTTCTTGTCCGCTTGTTGCTCATAAATACACATGGGTTGTTTGCATGGCGCTGTCGAGACCGATGGCTGCAGCACGGTGACATTAAGATCACACGATGGCTGCAGCACAGGCCGTGTGACATTAAGATCACGGCGAGCACACAAACACTCCCACGAGGCACAACACGCACAGGCATTTGCATTGGACTCAACCACTCGAGCTGTAATACCTGCGAAAAGCTTCAGGGCCCTGCTGGGAGCCCGACCTTCTCTGCTGGGAGCCTGACCTTCTCTGCTGGGAGCCTGACCTTCTCTGCTGGGAGCCTGACCTTCTCTGTTGGGAGCCTGACCTTCTCTGTTGGGAGCCTGACCTTCTCTGCTGGGAGCCTGACCTTCTCTGCTGGGAGCCTGACCTTCTCTGCTGGGAGCCTGACCTTCTCTGCTGGGAGCCTGACCTTCTCTGCTGGGAGCCCGACCTTCTCTGCTGGGAGCCCGACCTTCTCTGCTGGGAGCCCGACCTTCTCTGTTGGGAGCCCGACCTTCTCTGCTGGGAGCCTGACCTTCTCTGCTGGGAGCCTGACCTTCTCTGCTGGGAGCCTGACCTTCTCTGCTGGGAGCCCGACCTTCTCTGCTGGGAGCCTGACCTTCTCTGCTGGGAGCCCGACCTTCTCTGCTGGGAGCCTGACCTTCTCTGCTGGGAGCCTGACCTTCTCACTGTAGCTTTGAGAATAAGGATAATGACCTTGTTTATGCTGCGACTTAAAAACAATTTGACTGCAATGGTTGGAAAATAATCGTCTTTTTTAACAGCAGAAATAGGATGTTAAAATACTTGTTTGTCCGTATCAAAGCACTTGAAAACGTGTGAATAGAATTTCAGTAGATGTGGCACTTGAACGCTAACCCTTGTGCCAATACTGAAATCAGCCAGATAGATACTGTAAGATAAGATGACACTTTAATGATCCCTGGGCTTGTTGGAGTAATAATAGGATACTGCGAAGGAAAATGGACGACAAATAAGAATAAAGCCAAAGAAGCTTTTGTAAAGATGCACAATTGACTGTGACAAAGCTAGAAATGAATTAAAAAGAAGTAGTAGCTTTCTTGTGCTTAATTCAAAGTTGCTTAGCCACAGTGGGAAGTGACTGGCAATAATCACACACATACAAAAGATGTTTTCTTGTCGAAAGTTTATTTCTGCTTTTATAGATCCATTCATCCATAGAGCTCAACAGTCATGTGATGTTCCGTGACTTTAATAACTTCATGATTAATAACTCGCTCTGAAAGCAGAATTATAGGGAAGATAATGGCAAACAGACAACTAGTAGCCAACAGCTGTTAGACCTAAGTAGAATTAGAATTGTATTGTGCTAATTGTATTCTTTGCTAGTCGGCTATAGCGCTTGCAGGCCACAGCAAATGGGGTGTGGTGGGTGATCTGGCTCCCGGGTCTTGAGTTTGACACGTGATGTTCATTTCACTCTTTTATTTGCAGGCCTCTGATTGAAAGCTATGCTTTCTCTTTCTGCTGATTTCAAATCATAGTGAGATGTTGACCACTCAAGTTTTTTTTCCCAATATTTTATTTTCATTTTTCTATCGAACACAAACAAAACAAAACAGACAGGCTCAGACACAAGAAAACAAAAGAGAAAAAACGACAACACACAACATAATGAACATTCAACACTACAGTGGTGCTACCAGCCACGTAAGGTGCTTATTAGGGGTGTCAAAATGAATCGTTTAATCGATGCATCGCGATGCGGACGACGACGTGTGAATCGAATCAAATCGTTGAATCGTTTATGTTTAGATTTCTGTTGACATTCAGATTTTAAAGCACTTTCTAAGTCAAAAAGGGACTTGATATTTATCTGACTGCTTGTATTAATGGATGAAAAAGTAGCCATGTGCAGTAATAATATAGAAAATTGAGGATTGGAGCTGCAATAATGTTGGAGCTGTATTGAGATGCATCGTGATGCATCGTGGAATCGAATCGAATCGAATCGTTGACAGATGAATCGTAATCGAATCGAATCGCGAGGCCAGTGAAGATTCACAGCCCTAATGCTTATGTGCTTGCAGGCGATGTACTTGAGATCTCACGCAAGAAAACCAGGAAACCAGCCGGGTGAATCACCCGTCGCCCCCTAACCTCATCGAGGTGGACTAACCTCATCGAGGTGGACTAACCTCATCGAGGTAGACTAACCTCATCGAGGTGGACTAACCTCATCGAGGTGGACTAACCTCATCGAGGTAGACTAACCTCATCGAGGTAGACTAACCTCATCGAGGTAGACTAACCTCATCGAGGTGGACTAACCTCATCGAGGTGGACTAACCTCATCGAGGTAGACTAACCTCATCGAGGTGGACTAACCTCATCGAGGTGGACTAACCTCATCGAGGTAGACTAACCTCATCGAGGTGGACTAACCTCATCGAGGTAGACTAACCTCATCGAGGTAGACTAACCTCATCGAGGTAGACTAACCTCATCGAGGTGGACTAACCTCATCGAGGTAGACTAACCTCATCGAGGTAGACTAACCTCATCGAGGTGGACTAATCTCATCGAGGTAGACTAACCTCATCGAGGTGGGCTAAAAACAGGTCCCATAATAGTTAGACATTTTCTAAGTGAGTTGATTGACCACTCAAGGTTGATTCTGAACCTTCCCATTTCCTTTCTTTTTCTGCTGAGTGCCTGCAAGAGTCTCTGAACCACAGGAAGCAGGCGACTGCTTTCTTTAGCTTCATCCAACTGGAGAAATATAACTGATCAGCTGTGGGCTTTTCAGTTGAGATGACAATACTACTGTATAGGGGTGCACCGATCACGTTTTTTGCCACCGATCACCGATGGGAAAATATGGGAATATGGGAAATATCTGCCCAACCGATCATCGACCGATCACCGATTACCGATATATAAACTCCTCAAAGAAAGTTTGGAAACGTTATTTTAGGTCGATTATCTCTCCCCTTTAATAATACCAATTGACATTGTATTTTATATTGTTGGAAAGCCTGATTAGTGATAGGGCTTTTTTTTTTTTATAAAAAAAAAAATTATATATATATATATATATATATATATATATATATATATATATATATATATATATATATATAACAAAATGGCCGATCGCCGATTGCATATTTGAGGTCAAAATCGGCCGATACAGATTGCTTGCCGATCGATCGGTGCACCCCTACTACTGTACACAGCACAGAAAAACACACCGAAACACAGAAAAACATTTTTCTTTTTTCCCGTCTTTCTTTAAGAAGCATAATTTGTTCTGATTATGATTCAAGTGGTGCCCTTGGCGGTGGCTCCCATGATAGTGGCTCGCGGGGAGCCGGGGCTAATCAGAACGCTTGGTTCTTAAATGAGACCCGCAGGGGAATAAACTGCCCAAACACACTGAAACATTAAGCGAGTTTCTCTCAAGGAGCAGCGACGACGATTCCCCCTAAAGTGTTACTGTGATTATACCACCTCGTCTTCTCACACTCGCTTCTGTCTTATTGTGTCCTGGAAGGTTTTCACTATACTTCTGACCCCCCCCCCTTCCTTCTCTCTCTCTCTCTCTTTCTCTCTCTCTCTCCCTCTCTCTCTCTCTCTCTCTCTCTCTCTCTCTCTCTCTCTAACTCGTTAATGTCCTGTCTTGTCAGGCACAAACACAGTGGACTCCCTCAGCTGTGGAGGTCCGGCAACGTCGGACTCACCAATCGCTTTGTCATGGTGTCATTTCCTCTCCAGCACTCATAGCAGAGCAGGCTGGTAGCGTTGCTACAATAATAATAAACAACTATAAAAACTATAATCTAACCAGGCAAAAAGGTATAATTAGCTGCTACAAATTGCAGGATCCCCTTTCTAATTATGTAGGATTTCTGCCCCCCCGCAAAAAAGGCTTAAACTTGCTGTTCTAATGCATTTATTAATGATGTCCAAAAGTTGCTTGTTAGAATTTATGCAGAACTTTGCAAAGTACCTTTGCTGTGGTAATTACACAGTGTGAGACTGATGAGACAGTAAAGCGGACCTGTCTGATGAACTGTATTATGTAATGAATGTAGAGCTGCAACGATTAATCGTTAGGAGTACAATTTTAAGAGAAAATGTCTAAATTCTCTGATTCCAGCTTCTTAAATGTGAATATTTTCTGGTTTCTTTACTCCTGTATGACAGTAAACTGATATCATCTTTGAGTCGTGGACAAAACAAGACATTTGAGGGCGTCATCTTGGGCTTTGGGAAACACTGATCGTCATTTGCTACCATTTTCTGACATTTTATAGACCAAACAACTCATCGATTAATCGAGAAAATAATCGACAGATTAATCGATTATGAAAATAATCGTTAGTTGCAGCCCTAAATGAATGATACGAAACATTCAACTGAACTTATTCTGTTGATTTTTATTTCATTTTTTACATTCCGCTGCAGTTCTTCTTTGAAGGAATTGAGCTGACACTCTGCTGCAGAGTATTCCTCAAGGAGACTTTGCTGCAGCCAGGATCATTACTGGATCATCTCTAAATGCTTGCTGCTACATCACCACACACTCTACAAACCTCCCACATCACCACACACTCTACAAACCTCCCATATCACTACACACACTCTACAAACCTCCCACATCACCACACACTCTACAAACCTCCCATATCACCACACACACTCTACAAACCTCCCACATCACCACACACTCTACAAACCTCCCACATCACCACACACTCTACAAACCTCCCACATCACCACACACACTCTACAAACCTCCCACATCACCACACACTCTACAAACCTCCCACATCACCACACACTCTACAAACCTCCCACATCACCACACACTCTACAAACCTCCCACATCACCACACACTCTACAAACCTCCCACATCACCACACACACTCTACAAACCTCCCACATCACCACACACACTCTACAAACCTCCCACATCACCACACACTCTACAAACCTCCCACATCACCACACATTCTACAAACCTCCCACATCACCACACACTCTACAAACCTCCCACATCACCACACACTCTACAAACCTCCCACATCACCACACACTCTACAAACCTCCCACATCACCACACACTCTACAAACCTCCCACATCACCACACACTCTACACACCTCCCACATCACCACACACTCTACAAACCTCCCACATCACCACACATTCTACAAACCTCCCACATCACCACACACTCTACAAACCTCCCACATCACCACACACTCTACAAACCTCCCACATCACCACACACTCTACAAACCTCCCACATCACCACACACACTCTACAAACCTCCCACATCACCACACACTCTACAAACCTCCCACATCACCACACACACTCTACAAACCTCCCACATCACCACACACACTCTACAAACCTCCCACATCACCACACACTCTACAAACCTCCCACATCACCACACATTCTACAAACCTCCCACATCACCACACACTCTACAAACCTCCCACATCACCACACACTCTACAAACCTCCCACATCACCACACACTCTACAAACCTCCCACATCACCACACACACTCTACAAACCTCCCACATCACCACACACACTCTACAAACCTCCCACATCACCACACACTCTACAAACCTCCCACATCACCACACACTCTACAAACCTCCCACATCACCACACACTCTACAAACCTCCCACATCACCACACACACTCTACAAACCTCCCACATCACCACACACTCTACAAACCTCCCACATCACCACACACACTCTACAAACCTCCCACATCACCACACACTCTACAAACCTCCCACAGTCTAGCAGATCTACAGTCACCAGCTGCTGAGTTTGTGTTATAAGAGAGGCCTCAGAGGTCACAGGCTTAAATATTTGTGAGATTGCCCGTGCTCGTCCTGCATAAATGCATAATGTACATGTGGGCCGGCAAGAGGACAGATACAGCGAGGAAGATGAAAAGGTCCAGTCGCTCTTACACAGCCTGCCTGACTCCAACAAAATACAATAAATACATAAATAAATAAATAAATAAATAAAACCTTCCATAATCTCAAAGCTAACAGTGGCTGTCAGAGACGGCTAGAGCACCTTGATCCTCATGAACTAGTATACTAGGCTTTTTTTCAAAGAGTCAGTGACACTCTCTCTCCTCCCCTGAGTGTTAGAGTCAGTGACACTCTCTCTCCTCCCCTGAGTGTTAGAGTCAGTGACACTCACTCTCCTCCCCTGAGTGTTAGAGTCAGTGACACTCTCTCTCCTCCCCTGAGTGTTAGAGTCAGTGACACTCTCTCTCCTCCCCTGAGTGTTAGAGTCAGTGACACTCTCTCTCCTCCCCTGAGTGTTAGAGTCAGTGACACTCTCCTCCCCTGAGTGTTAGAGTCAGTGACACTCTCTCTCTCCTCCCCTGAGTGTTAGAGTCAGTGACACTCTCCTCCCCTGAGTGTTAGAGTCAGTGACGCTCACTCTCCTCCCCTGAGTGTTAGAGTCAGTGACACTCTCTCTCCTCCCCTGAGTGTTAGAGTCAGTGACACTCTCTCTCCTCCCCTGAGTGTTAGAGTCAGTGACACTCACTCTACTCCCCTGAGTGTTAGAGTCAGTGACACTCTCTCTCTCTCCTCCCCTGAGTGTTACAGTCAGTGACACTCTCTCTCTCCTCCCCTGAGTGTTAGAGTCAGTGACACTCTCTCTCTCTCCTCCCCTGAGTGTTAGAGTCAGTGACACTCACTCTCCTCCCCTGAGTGTTAGAGTCAGTGACACTCTCTCTCCTCCCCTGAGTGTTAGAGTCAGTGACACTCTCTCTCCTCCCCTGAGTGTTAGAGTCAGTGACGCTCACTCTCCTCCCCTGAGTGTTAGAGTCAGTGACACTCTCTCTCCTCCCCTGAGTGTTAGAGTCAGTGACACTCACTCTCTACTCCCCTGAGTGTTAGAGTCAGTGACACTCTCTCTCTCTCCTCCCCTGAGTGTTACAGTCAGTGACACTCTCTCTCTCCTCCCCTGAGTGTTAGAGTCAGTGACACTCTCTCTCTCTCCTCCCCTGAGTGTTAGAGTCAGTGACACTCACTCTCCTCCCCTGAGTGTTAGAGTCAGTGACACTCTCTCTCCTCCCCTGAGTGTTAGAGTCAGTGACACTCTCTCTCCTCCCCTGAGTGTTAGAGTCAGTGACACTCTCTCTCCTCCCCTGAGTGTTAGAGTCAGTGACACTCACTCTCTCTCCTCCCCTGAGTGTTAGAGTCAGTGACACTCTCTCTCCTCCCCTGAGTGTTAGAGTCAGTGACACTCTCTCTCTCTCCTCCCCTGAGTGTTAGAGTCAGTGACACTCTCTCTCCTCCCCTGAGTGTTAGAGTCAGTGACACTCTCTCTCTCTCCTCCCCTGAGTGTTAGAGTCAGTGACACTCTCTCTCTCTCCTCCTCTGAGTGTTAGAGTCAGTGACACTCACTCTCCTCCCCTGAGTGTTAGAGTCAGTGACACTCTCTCTCCTCCCCTGAGTGTTAGAGTCAGTGACACTCACTCTCCTCCCCTGAGTGTTAGAGTCAGTGACACTCACTCTCCTCCCCTGAGTGTTAGAGTCAGTGACACTCACTCTCCTCCCCTGAGTGTTAGAGTCAGTGACACTCTCTCTCCTCCCCTGAGTGTTAGAGTCAGTGACACTCTCTCTCCTCCCCTGAGTGTTAGAGTCAGTGACACTCTCTCTCCTCCCCTGAGTGTTAGAGTCAGTGACACTCTCTCTCCTCCCCTGAGTGTTAGAGTCAGTGACACTCTCTCTCTCCTCCCCTGAGTGTTAGAGTCAGTGACACTCACTCTCTCTCCTCCCCTGAGTGTTACAGTCAGTGACACTCTCTCTCTCTCCTCCTCTGAGTGTTACAGTCAGTGACACTCACTCTCTCTCCTCCCCTGAGTGTTAGAGTCAGTGACACTCTCTCTCTCCTCCCCTGAGTGTTAGAGTCAGTGACACTCTCTCTCTCTCCTCCCCTGAGTGTTAGAGTCAGTGACACTCACTCTCCTCCCCTGAGTGTTAGAGTCAGTGACACTCTCTCTCCTCCTCTGAGTGTTAGAGTCAGTGACACTCACTCTCCTCCCCTGAGTGTTAGAGTCAGTGACACTCTCTCTCCTCCCCTGAGTGTTAGAGTCAGTGACACTCACTCTCCTCCCCTGAGTGTTAGAGGGAAGCTGGGTTTGATATGATAGGCTGCAGCTGGAAGGTGGGTGGTGGTGGTGGTGGTACTCCCCTTCTCCATGCTCACTTCCTTCTCTCCTTTCCTACCTCCTGTCCTTGTCTCCTCCTCTCCTCTAACATCTGAACGCTACCCAGCAGCCCAGACGTGGCCTTCATCAGCACAGCAGCAAGCAAGGACCCAGCAGCGCTAATCTCACTGAGTGGACCAAATGTCAGGCTCAGCTCTCCTGTCTCCATGAGTCAGAAGGAGCAGGTGAAGCCAGGTGAAAGCTCTGATCTCTTATTGATTTATCCGTCCGGTCCGTTTCAGTCCTGACTGAGAGACGGAGAGGAAGGAGAGCAGACAGACTCAAGAGGGAGGTTGTGTAGCGCGTCGTCATTCCCATCGCGTCCTGTATGTGACTATTTGTCAGGACCCATTGGGCCACTATACTGATGCACCCGCTCATGTTGCTCCACCCCGTTATGGCCGGTGCACAGCAGCTGAGACACTATCTTCCACCACCAGGTTATCCCAGCCACCAGCATCAGTGTTCTCATGCTCCATAAACCCAGCAATATGTGTTGCTATTGGACATATTTGCTTTGGGAAGGTGGCTATTAACAGGAGGACATGCCACCAGCCTCAGGGTGCCATGATACACTAAACAGATGGCCGGCTGTGGTTTTGCGTCTGGTTGTTCTTGTGGAGATACTAGAAGATGATCTGAGGAGGTGATGCTGTTAGAAGCAGAGAGCCATCACAATAATCACTTTTCCTGTAATGTTGTTTTATTTAAGATTGATTTATTCTTACTTTAGTTTTCATCGTTTTGATCAACATCCTCCTTCACATTCCTAAAGTTACTCACATACATTCACACAGTACAACCACTTCTCCTGTTACAGTCACACAGTACAACCACTTCTCCTGTTACAGTCACACAGTACAACCACTTCTCCTGTTACATTCACACAGTACAACCACTTCTCCTGTTACATCCACACAGTACAACCACTTCTCCTGTTACATCCACACAGTACAACCACTTCTCCTGTTACATCCACACAGTACAACCACTTCTCCTGTTACATTCACACAGTACAACCACTTCTCCTGTTACATTCACACAGTACAACCACTTCTCCTGTTACATTCACACAGTACAACCACTTCTCCTGTTACATCCACACAGTACAACCACTTCTCCTGTTACATTCACACAGTACAACCACTTCTCCTGTTACATTCACACAGTACAACCACTTCTCCTGTTACATCCACACAGTACAACCACTTCTCCTGTTACATCCACACAGTACAACCACTTCTCCTGTTACATCCACACAGTACAACCACTTCTCCTGTTACATCCACACAGTACAACCACTTCTCCTGTTACATCCACACAGTACAACCACTTCTCCTGTTACATCCACACAGTACAACCACTTCTCCTGTTACATTCACACAGTACAACCACTTCTCCTGTTACATCCACACAGTACAACCACTTCTCCTGTTACATCCACACAGTACAACCACTTCTCCTGTTACATCCACACAGTACAACCACTTCTCCTGTTACATTCACACAGTACAACCACTTCTCCTGTTGACCACTGAGTAGCTGGATTGGAGTTGAAATGGAACTTAAATACCTTGCTCAACGGTACTAGTAAATGATAAGGAAGAGGGTATGTTGTCAACTTTCCACCCCAGGACTCAAACCAGCAACCGTTTGCAAGCTCACTTCTCTAAGCACTAAGCTGCCTGCTACCTGCTCTACCTGTACTGTCAGTGTATCTTCCTATACTTGGTGTGTTGCTGCTGCAATCAGATGCTAAGAGCAACCGCTCACCTGTATTTGAAGCCAATAAGCTTCATGAATGTCATGTGTCAGTGTTTCCCCTACCATTCTACAGGCCTGTAGAATGGGCCAACAGCGCCCCCGCCAGGCCATAATTTTTTTTTTTTTTTTTTTTTTTAGATTTTCCTGCTCTCCCCAAAATTTCAATAAATAATATAATATTACATATTATTACAATACAACAATACTGGTGTTGACAGTGGACAGTAACAGAAGATGCCAAATCATTCAAAACAATAAGCATTTTGCTTTTAGGAGCATTGTGCCAGCGTGCAGCGCTGTTCCAAAACGTGTCAACGTGTGTCGTCGCCTGGGAAACGCACATCCCATAATACAACTGTTTGCATCGCATCCCATAATAGTATGATGATACTTGGGATGCCATTGCGAACATAGATGCGAACAGGTTAGCTAAAAGTTTAGCGTCGCCAGCGAGGGCCCCCACCGTAGCCATTGGGGTACGTTTCGAAATCCCTCCAGGCCTGAAAATTGTTCTAAGGGAAACACTGAATCTGCTATAAAGGTGCCACGTGTCTGTGTTGGAATCCAGGACAACACATTGTCATGCATGCGGACACACTTAAGATTCCTCTCAGGGACGGAGATATGAAATATTAACCTTGTTTTCCATCCTAATTGGCTGCGGCTTCTGAGAAGGTGAGAGGTGAGCTTGAGAAAGCACTTTGAACACGGCCAGGAAGAAGATGGCAGGCGACATTGCTCATCAGCTGGGAGAGTGTGTGTTCCTGTAGGGAACAGGAGTGTGTGTGTTCCTGTAGGGAACAGGAGAGTGTGTGTTCCTATAGGGAACAGGAGAGTGTGTGTTCCTATAGGGAACAGGAGAGTGTGTGTTCCTATAGGGAACAGGAGAGTGTGTGTTCCTGTAGGGAACAGGAGAGTGTGTGTTCCTATAGGGAACAGGAGAGTGTGTGTTCCTATAGGGAACAGGAGAGTGTGTGTTCCTATAGGGAACAGGAGAGTGTGTGTTCCTATAGGGAACAGGAGAGTGTGTGTTCCTATAGGGAACAGGAGAGTGTGTGTTCCTATAGGGAACAGGAGAGTGTGTGTTCCTATAGGGAACAGGAGAGTGTGTGTTCCTATAGGGAACAGGAGAGTGTGTGTTCCTGTAGGGAACAGGAGAGTGTGTGTTCCTGTAGGGAACAGGAGAGTGTGTGTTCCTGTAGGGAACAGGAGAGTGTGTGTTCTTATAGGGAATAGGGGTGTCAAAAATAATCGATTATAAGATGCATCGCGATGCGGACGTGCACGATTCTTCATCGATTCACAAATGTCAAAAATCGATTATTAATTTTTTTTAAACTTTTTTTTTTTATAATCGAATAAAATATAATGGAAGTACATGCAGTTGTTTATATGGATCATAATACAATGCAATTCCAAATGCACTTTTATTTTCAAAGTAGCCACACAGTGAGAAAAAAGAAAGTGAGAAAAAATAAATCATGTATTGGGGAAAAAAGTGATGCATCGATTGAAGCTGCATCGAGATGCATCGATAATCGTAATCGAATCGAATCGTGAGGCCAGTGAAGATTCACAGCCCTAATAGGGAACAGGAGAAGTCTCTGAAAACAAGAGGTCGTGTTTATGGAATTGCCTTCTTTGTTTCAAACAATTCCTACTCTCCATTCATTCTAATGAATTAGAATGAAGAAAACATCCCTGTGTCTGTCTACTAACATATAGAAATGTAGTGAAAGCCGCTAGCTAACAAAGCACTGACACACACACACACACACGCACACACACACACACACACACACGCACACACGCACACACGCGCACACACACACCTGCCCACTTCCTAATTAATTTAGTTCCTTGTTGTTGGTGGGATGAGTCTCACTCTTGAAGAAAAGGAGCCAGTTCTTTAGTGGACTAGTGGAGTGGACTGTGTTAAAAAAGAATAATAATCATCATAAAAGAAAAGGAAAAATAACAATTAAAATGATTATTACTCTCGTTCTCTCCTGATTTGTGGATTAAATCTTGTGTACATGGCTTTGGATCAAAGCATCTGCCAAATGATCAATTGTAATTGTAATTTCATCTCCATTACTTCGGCAACTGCATGTTGTTGTTTTTGTGCTATTCTCCTCTGTGTTGGCTTTTGACGCCATTTGTTTCTGTTGCCCAGTCTGCCTCCATCTTTTCCTCTCTCTCTTTCTTTTGGGGTGACATGATTGTATCCTCCTCTTCCTCTTCCTGTCTTACCTGACCAGTTTCTATTTCCTGTCTTACCTGACCAGTTTCTATTTCCTGTCTTACCTGACCAGTTTCTATTTCCTGTCTTACCTGACCACTTTCTATTTCCTGTCTTACCTGACCAGTTTCTATTTCCTGTCTTACCTGACCAGTTTCTATTTCCTGTCTTACCTGACCAGTTTGTCTTACCTGACCAGTTTCTATTTCCTGTCTTACCTGACCACTTTCTATTTCCTGTCTTACCTGACCAGTTTCTATTTCCTGTCTTACCTGACCACTTTCTATTTCCTGTCTTACCTGACCAGTTTCTATTTCTTTTTCACCAATACTTTGAGCAAATCAACTAGGGATGGGGCCGATCCGATCCAATATCGGTATCGGGTGCTGATATTGGCACTAATTCACGGATCGGATCGGATCGGATCGGAATAGTATTTTTTTAATTATTTTTTTGCAATTCCAGCGTGGGCTGTAATTTGCCCATGTATAATAGTATCCTTCTTTGCCTTGTATATTTTCTTAATTTTGTCTGCTTTTTGCAAGGTATATTTTTAAAAAAAAATCTTTAATTGGCCAAATCTTTGCCTATACTGTATATTCAAGAAAAATATTGGTATCGGCATAATATCGGTATCGGCCGATATCCAAATTCAGGTATCGGAATCGGATCGGAAGTGAAAAAATGTGGATCGGTGCATCCCTAAAATCAACCAAATTCAACTCAAACTTTCCTCTTCATTGAAATAATAAAGGACTTTTTTTTTGGATGCAGCAGCTGTTCTCTCACTACAACTGAAGTAGATGTGGAACATGTGGGTAAACTAAATGCAGCACTACTACAGGGCTATCCTCTCACTACAACTGAAGTAGATGTGGAACATGTGGGTAAACTAAACACGGGCTCAAAGTCTTACCTTCAGTTCAGTTCTTCCTCGGTCTCTGGACCTAAAAGCTGCGACGGCTCCACGCTTATTTACTGTCTCTCATCGTGAATTATTACACAGGGGGGAGGGGGGAGCAGAGGGGGGAGAGGAGGGGGGAGGGGAGAGAAGGCAGCCATTAATTAGAGAGGGATGTAAGATGTCTCAACGCCGGCCATTTGTCTTACTAGTGATTACTTAGAGAAAGGCCTTTCTGTGATATGTGGCTGTGAGACACGGCGTCAGGGAGTTGTACAGGAATGAAGGTAAACGAGTGGCATCATTCAGAAGAACACAAAGCCACTCAGCCATTCAGATGTGATTTCTACAAGGAGCCACAAGGACAAATAATAATAATAATTGATTGGATTTATATAGCGCCTTTCTAGATACTCAAAGCGCTTCACATATCAGGGGAGGGAGGGGGAGGGAACTCAACTCATCCCCCATCGATGTGTAGCACCCACCTGGGTGATGCACGGCAGCCAGTTTGCGCCAGAACGCTCACCACACATCAGCTGTCATGGTGGAGAGTTGAGGACTGAATGTGCCTATAGACTACTTGCACAACTCCACTACTTCCTGAAATGAGTAGGGCATCTTGGTTTCCTGTCCTACACTATTGGATGAACTGATTAATGTCAGGTGTGCCTGACTGCTGCAGTCACAACAACAGTGATCAGGCACACCTGACATTAATCAGTTCATCCAATAGTGTAGGACAGGAAACCAAGATGCCCTACTCATTTCAGGAAGTAGTGGAGTTGTGCAAGTAGTCTATTAAGTAACGAGGGATGATTAGGTGGCCATGATTGAAGGAAGGACTGTGCGGGAATTTAGCCATGGCACCGGCCGGGGTTACACCCCTCAGGGCACCGGGGTTACACCCCCCAGGGCACCGGGGTTACACCCCCCAGGGCACCGGGGTTACACCGCCCAGGGCACCGGGGTTACACCCCCCAGGGCACCGGGGTCACACCCCCCAGGGCACCAGCGTTACACCCCCCAGGGCACCAGCGTTACACCCCTACTCTCACAAAGAGTGCCAATGGGATCTTTAATGACCACAGAGAGTCAGGACCTCGGTTTAACGTCTCATCTGAAGGACGGTGCTCACTCACAGGACAGAGTCCCTGTCTCTGCCCTGGGGCATTGGGGAGATTATTCATCAGAGCAGATTACTCATCAGACCATTGGGACCAGAGGGGAAGAGCACCTCCTACTGGTCCTCCAACACCACTTCCAGCACCAGTCTCCCATCCAAGGAGTATCCTAGGTCAGACCTGCTTAAGGTGCGTTCACACCGACCTATTAAAGTTTTTCGCTGGCGTCGAGTTTACATACAAAGTCAATGCAAACGAGCGATTGAGCGTATATTCGCCTGGGAGAAAAATCGCTGGGCGTCCGAGCGGCAGAGACAGAGCGATAGGGAGAAAATACGCTCGTCGCTCGAGATGAAATATCCCAACTTGAGCGACAATACGCTGGCATCAGTCGCTCGCTGTTCAACGCTGATTGGCTGCCGTGTGAGAGTGAGTCAAGGATCACACTGGCTTGGAACAAACCGCTGGTTTATTGTGTGGCAACAAACCACATTGACAGCCTGACAGCTGACATGAAGTGAAGTCTGTACTACCGGTATGGAGCTCGCATTAGGAGCACGCTGATAGGCTTTAGCTTGTAAACAATGACAGTGGCTCGTAGTGGACAAATATCATGACATTGCGTAACGTTATATCCCCCACATGTCCGTCATTTCGTGTGCCTGTTGATGAGCGATTTAAACAGAGCGACAGAGCGAAAAATAAATATCTTGGTGTGAACACAGCTTTAGCTTCCCAAGGAAAGCCAGTAATGTAATGCAGGAGCCACTGGTGCTGACAAGAAGGAGTTACAAACCGCAGACTATAAGCAAGCATGTCCCCCGCTAGTCTTGCTGACCAGTCCATCACTGAATGTATTGCAATGCATTATGGCCTATATTATATTCTTGGTTCAATATGATGAACATTAATTGGATTATTTCACGTGATTTCGCTATGTGCGCTATATTGTCATATCGAGATTGAACAAAATCCTTACGATCGTGATATTGATTTAAAACATATCGTCCAACACTAGCAGAAGTGCAATGGAGTCTGTCGGGGGTGAATTTCTCAACTCGCTTCGCTGCACAAATAAAACAGGCATGTATCTGGGCTTCCTGGTGAGAGACGGGCGTTTTGGGTGAAAACGACCTACATTCAAGTGTCGGTAACTAAAGAACGGCAGAAAACTAACTTTTTTCCCCCTCATGAAAGTAGAGGCTTTGTTCTGTCTTTTAGGATATTCCGTGTTTACATAGTCGTAGAAGAAAATATTCTGTGGGCCCCGGGAATATCAATGAAAAAGGTCAGAAACCCTGGTGGGAAATGAGTCAGTTAAAGATGTTTTACTGTGCTTAGATGTTACATTAGCTACTTTCACACATGAACTCCGGATCAGGTGAGGGTTGCTCCCCACTGAGCCTGCCCCGGATGATACGTGAAGTGTACCCTTTCACACATGATGAGGCATGTTGCTTTCACACATGAGTAGCACCTCCGCAGAGTTTGTAAAGTAGCTTCAAAATAAAATAAATGTTGTATTACTTAGTAACAAAAAATCAGAATGTCGACTCACTACGGGTTAAAATTGACTTTTCGAAGGGAGCAGATATTCTTCCAGTTTATCTCCGTTTTGTATCTTTCGAAACACACACAAAAAAACATTACACGTGCATTTACTTTATTTAATTGCCATTATTGCGAAGGTTATACCCGGAAGTTTTCGTTTTATACTGCCTGACTTGACGCTACTTGGAATTTGCGGTTCTGTCATTGAATCTTCACGAACGCTGTGTACACGTTAAATCAAAGGCATGAACGCAACCAGATCCAGATACCCTACCTAGCGATGTCCAATACTGGGAAGCGGGACGACCCTCGCGTCCAAAAATGCATATGTGTGCTGTGCGAAGCAGACATGAAATCAGATCAGAGCCATGAGCCTTTCAATCCCCAGCAACATGTTGGCTGTCGCACACGGAGCAGGTTTGAGCTTCATTTGGAAACCAAACGGCATGATGTTTTTTTTGCTCGCTCATTCACATCGACTATTTATATAATAATAATCTGTCATGATGGCTTTCTGTCTCTGTCCTCACTGAGCTGGCTACTTCATGGAGCTCTGGAGGGGGGGGGGACAATCCGCTCCTGGCACTACGGCTGGGGGTACACTTCCCTACGGCTAGGAGGAGGCTCGCGGGAGCGCGCATGAGCCTCCAAAATCTGTTCACACATAGACCGCCATACGGATGGCCTCTAGATAACTCCTGAATTCCAGACATGTGTGAAAGCAGCTTTAGTTACAAAGATCTACAAAGCTCTACAGTAGGGATGCACCAATGAATCCACATTTTTTCACTTCCGATCCGATTCCGATACCTGAATTTGGATATCTGCCGATACCGATATTATGCCGATACCAATATTTTTTTGGAATATACAGTATAGGCAAAGATTTGGCCAATTAAAGATTTTTTTTTAAATATCCCTTTCAAAAAACAGACTAAATTAAGAAAGTATACAAGGCAAAGAAGGATACTATTATACATGGGCAAATAATGGCCAGCGCCCCCTGTGCGGCCCGCGCTGGAATTGTAAAAAAAAAAAAAAATCTCCCCGATCCAATCCGATCCGTGAATTAGTGCCAATATCGGCACCCAATACCGATATTGGATCGGATCGGCCCCATCCCTACTCTACGGTTCAACTCTATTTGAATAATTTGCCAAACCCCAGAAGCTGTATGAAAGTCTGCCTCCAATGCCTTTATTGCGATTACGATTCAAAATCGATTTATCGAGCAGCCCTACCGCCAGACCAGCTGAGCTCTTGCTGCCTGAGGAACTTGTTGTCTCCTGCAGCTCTCTGTGTGCAGAGCGGAAAGGGCTCTTTTGAAATGTTTGGTGCCGACTCCACAGGCCAAGAGACACAGAGACAGTTATTCCAGCTGCTGGTCTCGCAACTGTCTTCTTCAGTCTTGTTGGATTTGTTTCATTCTACAGCACTTTGTAACTTTGCTTTTTAAAAATTAGGGATGCACGATATATCGGCAATCATATCGGTATCGGCTGATGTTAGTAATTTTTTAACATATCGGTATCGGTCCGATGTTGCAATGTTAATATCGGTTATCGGTATCAACCAAATTCTTCACATTGAGATGAAATAATTAGGGATGCACCGCTATGAAAATTTAGGCCGATGCCGATAACCGATATTAACATTGCTGTTATGGCCGATAACCGATATTTACCGATGTCGATATCATCTGTATAAAAACACATTTCTATGATAATAAAATTTTGTACATACTGAAAAACACATGTAAACACTGAATTTGAAAAGGTAATGCATTTCTCTATTTCAAAAACATTTCTAAAAGCCCATAAATCATAGATTTACTGCATTATTTCATCTCAATGTGAAGAATTTGGCTGATACCGATAACCGATGTTAACATTGCAACATTGGACCGATACCGATATGTTAAAAAATGACTAACATCGGCCGATACCGATATGATTGCCGATATATCGTGCATCCCTAGAAATAATGCAGTAAATCTATGATTTATGGGCTTTTCCAAATGTTTTTGAAATAAAGAAATGCATAACTTTTTCAAATGCAGTGTGTTCAATGTGTTTTTCAGTATGTACAACATTTTATTATCACAGAAATGTGTTTTTATACAGATCATATCAACATCGGTAAATATCGGTTATCGGCCAAAACGGCAATGTTAATATCGGTTATCGGCAATTCGGCATCGGCCAAAATTTTCATATGGGTGCATCCCTATTAAAAATGTTTTACTAATAAATGATTATCACTGCTCTCTGTGACTCTCTCTCTCTCTTTCTCTCTCTACCGGTATGCCTCTGGTTTCCTTCTGGCCCTCTCTCCATGTCTCTCTGTCTCGTACCCTGTCTCTCCCTGCTTTTCTCTGTCTCTCTCTCTTCCCCCCCTGATGCTGTATTGCTGCTATCAGTGCCCAGTCAGACATGTTCCTGTTATTGAGGCACACCAATGCACAGCCTGTGACAGCAGCAGACAGCATGAGAAGAGAAGCTGTTGAAATAAATACATATGTAATGAGGGGGAAAAGAGCCGCCAAATGGCTTGCCAATTTGTGTTTGTCAAAGCTGCGGTCGCGTTGACGTATAGATCTAGAACCCAGCCACTTCTTAAGTCATTTCAGAGCGAACCTACACAAAGCATCGCACCACACAACCTCCAGCACACTCCCCTTTGGAAAGGTACTAGATTAGCAAGATGGCCAATTTTCTACAATATAGAAAATTGTTTTGTCCAATGGAGACTTGAAGGCACTTTGGCTTCTTTCTGGAGAAAATTACCTCCCATCTGTGCCTCCAGGGCTTCGTCATGTCGAGCGTTTAGGGGCAGCGAACAGCACATTTGGCTCATTTAGCTGCACTCAGCCCCGTGTGACAAGGCGCGCTCGCTCCTACTGCAATCTTCACACAAAATGATCGTTCTGATGACTGCAGAAGACCAACGTGGAATTGCTCCGTTCCCAAATGTCCTCCTTGGTGAAGATTTGGCCTTCATATCGCAGACTGTGTTTTGCTCCTGCAACTGTCTGTTCATCTCAGCGTAGGCTCACAGAGAAGCACGCTGAGGCAGAACCCAACACCAGCGATGGGGGTCGTTACTCAAAAAAGTAATATATTACCCATTAGGCTACACATTACTTAAAAAAAAAGTAATGCCTTACTTTACTTAATTACACCATGGAGCAAGTATTTCGTTACAATACTCGTTACATTCATTTTGCGTTATTCCTAAACATCGACTGAGATGCATTGTCAGTTAACAACATGACCTTACGCTAACGCTACATATGCCCGCATATCAGCACAAATCCCTCTCCTAAATGAGGACATACACAAGATCTTCATTTCTGAAACGGAGACACCTCCCCCTCCACCCGGGTCCAACATGAAGCGTCAGGCACTCCGCCATCAGCACAACACAACACTTCCATTGCCTGCCTTCAAATGTCTGTAGACTACTGCATAGCTATATCCAGAAAAATAACGTGAATCACTTACAGCCTTCAGCATAGAAATATCTGACACATTTCCTCTGACAATGCAACAAGCCTGTTTATCTCTGTGCCTTTCACTTTACCTGCTACCTTTTGTTAGCATGTTAGCATGTTGCCTGTCCTTTCCTGCAACAATTTGAAGTATGTGCATAATCCACCCATCAAAAGTTGTAGACTGCATGCTGCTATTTCCCCTCCGCTCGCATCTGATCAGTCACTGTTTACAATGGTCTATGTTTGAGCCATTGCGGACACCGTAGTGGTTTCGGGAAGTTATACTACAAGAATGGATCGGCTGAAGGGACACGGACGCGTGAACCAACGAATCGTCACTCATCAGGCCTAAAACTTAACCAATCGTTGCTCCCCCCCCTCCCCCCAGCCCATCCATTCTAGCCACACAAAAGACGTGTGTTTAACCACGTTTGATGTTTTCTCTATAATCCTGCAGGAACTCCTCCCATTCATGACGTTAGGAGGACATCCAGGGATGGTGTTGTCGAGTTCCTCTGAAGGCTGAACGTTGGTGTTGACAGAGCGGAGGAGGGGCGAAGGTAAGCACAGTGAGTGACTGGGATGACAGTGTCACGGCGTTGCGTTGGTGGTACTTGCAGCAACCCATGTTAAGGGCTTGCCCAGGAGTGGATTCAAACTGCCGGCCTTCGGCTTGCGGGACGGACACGCTAACCACTGCACCAAGAGAGCTAGCTAACCTTGGCGGAGCTGATTAACGTGCCTTTATACTGGGGGAGTGAGTTTAAACCAACCTACTCGCTACCACTCGGGACTCACGAGGAATCAGCGCTGATTCACTTCGATTACAACAGCAGCATACTTGACAGCATAGATCTCATAAAGGCCGTGTTTGAGGTGTTACGGGCAGTTTCGCCTGCCTGACGAGCAACGCTGAACGTTAATTATCGCTGGACGCTGATTTTGGGCGCTGTCGCTCATTAAAAGTATAAACACGACTAGGCGATCATTTCATTCACTTCATTTAGATTTTCTCTCAAGACACGGAGGTAGAAAAACAACAGCTAGCAGCACTTTGTTGAGCCAGCGATGGGGTCAAAGTTGAATCCAAATGAAGTCTTGGCGACGGTCGCAAACATCAAGATGTCATATCGCCCGTCGCTGGAAGTACAAACATATATCGTTGTCACCGACGATGGAATATGATCATGGTCCGTCGCAACCACCATAAATCGCTGTATAAACGGCCCTTTATATGTAACGGTATAGCCAGCAGGTGGTGCTGCTGTGCAGTGAATAAACCACCACTCCGGATGCCTTGAGAGACGCTCTAGTGACAGATGCTAGAGCCCATGGGTTTTAGTCTCCTTGCCAGAGGCTCCGCCTCCCGACTACATTATGTATCGTAAAAAAATAATAATAATAATAATTTTTTTTTTGCTCCTAATAGAACAAATTTAGCAGAATCAACACGCATGAGTGAGGGGGTAGACTACTACTGGCATGGCAAAACAGCTCAAGGGGTACATAAGATTACATAGGTTTAGGGACCATTGAGCATGAGTTATTTAAGAAATAGATTGTATACTTTATTTTTCTTTCACCATGCAACAAACATTTAGTTTGTGACAGTGTGACACATTCTATTGCAAGAGAAGCATTATCTTCCATGTTGTTTTCTAGTTATTATAATAACAATTTCCAAAAACAGCATTTGTTTTGTATTTTGTGTATTTCAAATGAAAGACAATTTTTCCAGTATTTTCCCAGGGCTCCCTTGAAAAGAGGTTTCGATTTCAACGGGACTCACATGGTTAAATAAATGATAAATAAATACATACTCTTTTTTTTTTAAACTTTTGTTAAAAAAAATATTGTTAAAATATCGTATCGTATCGTTATCGTGAACCCAATATCGTGTATCGTATCGTATCGTGAAATTAGTGTATCGTGACACCCCTAGTACTGTGTCATTATACAGTACTGTGTCATACAGTCATACTTTTGTAGTTGATCCACAGGAAAATATATTTTTTACCATTTCAAATTGTCTGGGTCTTTGCAGCTCAGGGTCAATCCTCTTTGACAGGAAGAGGCAGCATCCCAGCGGACTGTCTGTCTCACCGCCCTGGCAGGCTGCTGGCTGCAGGAGACAATGGAAATTGGTTAGGAAGAGGCGATGGTCACCCATCGACAATACAAGCACAAACGTAAATATGCATTCTGGCTCTAAGGACGCTGGATTGAGCCAAAACAAGCTGAATGCCAATCAGGTTCATGGCTGTAATCTGTGTTGGCTGTAATTTAAATTTAAATATTCTATTGGCATGAAAGGTACGAGCAAAACACTTTCATGGCAAGACCCACCCTGCGTAGCATTCATTGCGAAAGATTGCGCAGTGCATTCTGGGATTGTTTCCCGCCATATTGATTGATTTCCAACCGTAAATCGTAACCGGAGCAGGCCAAAATCCCATAGTCTGACATTGTAGCGCTAAGCTATTAGCAGTGAGGGCTACCACAGTTTGTACTGCACACAAATTGAAAATAAAGTCATGTGCGTTCTAGTTTTAATATAGGCAATATGGCAAATGGCCTAAAAAGTTGGTGTTGTAGAATGGATGTATTGATTAATTCCATCCTACATCAGTTGGCCTATCCCTTTAACTAAGCTGGCCTACATACATCACAGATCTTTTTGCTTCCTCCGTGCAAGGGAGAGATGCACATTCAGCTGTATGGAAAAATAAAAAAGGTGAACAGAGCGAGTGGGAGGGGTAACCGTTTCCATCATGGACTAGTATTCAGAGTTCAGACAGTGGCGACATCAAGGACATCAGCAGTTATCTTCTGTGTCTGACCAGTGACCGCAGGTGGATCCTGTTCCATTGAGATATCATAGAACAGACTAGAGCACCAGGCTTAGCTGTCGCAGAGCCAGGATCAGCAGATTGAGTTGTGTGTGTAGACTGTTCAGAGGCAGGATCAGCAGATTGAGTTGTGTGTGTAGACTGTTCAGAGGCTCTGTGTGAAGGAGTTTCCAGACCTTACAGCAAAGGTTTACAGCAAAGGCTATAATATAAACTGTCTATTGCCCTTTACAACCATCTCTGTGAGAGTGGATTCTCCACACCAGCATCCCTGCAAAATAAACACCGGGCCGGTTCTGCAGCAACAGGGTCCAGAAAATAAGATATTGCCTTTCCACTGTGTGCAGCCCACCACCACCACACCCAGAAACCACACGAAACAAAACAGAACTTTTCCCCGGTCCGGTCCCCAGGTTGCCTCTTAGTTCACACTGGTTCCCTGCATTCAGCTCTCCAGTGAACACAGACCCTATACTACTCAGCATGTTTTATGTGAACACTCCAAAATAACTCAGACCCCTCTGAAGTGAACCAAACTCAGACCTCCTCGGCTGTACCTGTATCTTGGCTGTGTAGAGAGAGGTGTGGAGAGTGTTTACATGGCTGTATACCTGTATCTTGATTGTGTAGAGAGAGGTGTGGAGAGTGTTTACATGGCTGTATACCTGTATCTTGACTGTGTAGAGGTGTGGAGAGTGTTTACATGGCTGTATACCTGTATCTTGACTGTGTAGAGGTGTGGAGAGTGTTTACATGGCTGTATACCTGTATCTTGACTGTGTAGAGGTGTGGAGAGTGTTTACATGGCTGTATACCTGTATCTTGACTGTGTAGAGGTGTGGAGAGTGTTTACATGGCTGTATACCTGTATCTTGACTGTGTAGAGAGAGGTGTGGAGAGTGTTTACATGGCTGTATACCTGTATCTTGATTGTGTAGAGAGAGGTGTGGAGAGTGTTTACATGGCTGTATACCTGTATCTTGACTGTGTAGAGGTGTGGAGAGTGTTTACATGGCTGTATACCTGTATCTTGACTGTGTAGAGGTGTGGAGAGTGTTTACATGGCTGTATACCTGTATCTTGATTGTGTAGAGGTGTGGAGAGTGTTTACATGGCTGTATACCTGTATCTTGACTGTGTAGAGAGAGGTGTGGAGAGTGTTTACATGGCTGTATACTAGGGATGGGTACCGAACTCGGTACTTTTACAGGCACCGACCGAAAGTGGGCGGTACTACCGAGTATCAGTTCACATGACATGAAACGGTACCTCATTTCGGTACTTTTTTTTTTTCTATTATAATTTAAAAATGTCGGTACTTGAACGCATCTCAGTGATACAAAGACAGCGAGCGAGATAGAAATTCCGACGCAAACTTGAAGGCAACACACACGAGGGTGGGTTACGTCATCACGTCACTGCCAAAACAAGCTGAAGAGAAGAAGATGGCCTCTCGCTTGCGGTCCAAAGTGTGGCACTGGCTACACTTCACAAAGATAGACTCAGACAACGCTCGCTGTAACATTTGCGATGCGAAGTGCAAAGCTGGCCAGGGGAACACCTCTAACTTGAGGAAACACTTGGTCAAGCATAAAATCTTTTTAAATGCGGAAGACTGTAAAGTGTTCGATAGCCTGAGGGTGGACGCTGCAGCCCCACCAGCAGCAAAGCACCTACAGCCAGCAGCTCCTCTGCTTCGTTAGCTGAAACGGACAGCGACAACGACAAAACTTCAAGTGTCGCAAGTGAGGCGTCGACTTCTTCAACATCAGGTAACGTCATTTAATTAGCTAACGTTAGCTGGATAGTTGTAGCTTATAGCTTAGCATGTTTAGTAGCGTAACTAGCGTTGCTAACGTTATTATTATCCTCAGTTCGTGTCACCGTGAGACGTGTTATTCAACGTTACACTCTTGCTTTCTTTGCTAGGCCACCGTGTGAGAGTCGCACAGGAGACACCCTTCACCCTGGCGAAGAAAGCAGCTTTACCCCGGCAGAAAGTAAATGAGTGCCACAGGGCCAGTGACTGCCTTCATTGTAAAAGGCATGTTGCCCTTCGCAACGGTGGAGTCTCCATGGTTCAGGTAAATTATTTATTTATGTATAAATGGGTGATAATGTGTGTGTGTGTGTGATATTCATAGAGTAAGCTAAGTTACTAACAATAGTTATTTTTATTGTCTATATATAGGGAGATGACAGGGACCCTGAACCCAAAATACTCCCCTCCCTCCAGAGACCTTCTCACAAACACACTTATTCCAGCTTGGTGTCGTGTTGAGAAGAAGAATGTGAAGGAGGAACTCAGGGCAGTTGACCATATTGCAGTGACCGCTGATGGATGGAGCAGACCATTACCTTGCACAAGTAAACTCTTGGTTTGGGAGGGAAGAGGGAGGGAGGGAGGGAGGGAGGGGTTTTATTTTGTTGGGTGCTGCTGCTAAACAAAAAAAAATCTAAATAAAGAACAATGTTGAAATTGAGAAGTTTGGACTTATTTGTTTTAGAAACTGTACATTTTTGTTGTAGCAATTTTTTTTTTTTTTTTTTTTTTTACTCAAAAAAGTATTGAAAAAGGTACCGTTTTTGGTACCGTACCGAATTCCAGGTACCGGTACCGTACCGGTATCGATTCAAATGTGAACGGTACCCAACCCTACTGTATACCTGTATCTTGACTGTGTAGAGGTGTGGAGAGTGTTTACATGGCTGTATACCTGTATCTTGACTGTGTGAGGAGAGGTGTGGAGAGTGTTTACATGGCTGTATACCTGTATCTTGACTGTGTAGAGATGTGGAGAGTGTTTACATGGCTGTATACCTGTATCTTGAGTGACTGTGTAGAGGTGTGGAGAGTGTTTACATGGCTGTATACATGTATCTTGACTGTGTAGAGGTGTGGAGAGTGTTTACATGGCTGTATACCTGTATCTTGAGTGACTGTGTAGAGGTGTGGAGAGTGTTTACATGGCTGTATACCTGTATCTTGAGTGACTGTGTAGAGGTGTGGAGAGTGTTTACATGGCTGTATACCTGTATCTTGAGTGACTGTGTAGAGGTGTGGAGAGTGTTTACATGGCTGTATACCTGTATCTTGACTGTGTGAGGAGAGGTGTGGAGAGTGTTTACATGGCTGTATACCTGTATCTTGACTGTGTAGAGGTGTGGAGAGTGTTTACATGGCTGTATACCTGTATCTTGAGTGACTGTGTAGAGGTGTGGAGAGTGTTTACATGGCTGTATACCTGTATCTTGAGTGACTGTGTAGAGGTGTGGAGAGTGTTTACATGGCTGTATACCTGTATCTTGACTGTGTAGAGAGAGGTGTGGAGAGTGTTTACATGGCTGTATACCTGTATCTTGACTGTGTAGAGGTGTGGAGAGTGTTTACATGGCTGTATATCTGTATCTTGGCTGTGTAGAGGTGTGCAGAGTGTTTACATGACTGTATACCTGTATCTTGACTGTGTAGAGAGAGGTGTGGAGAGTGTTTACATGGCTGTATACCTGTATCTTGGCTGTGTAGAGAGAGGTGTGGAGAGTGTTTACATGGCTGTATACCTGTATCTTGACTGTGTAGAGAGAGGTGTGGAGAGTGTTTACATGGCTGTATATCTGCACTTATTCAGTTTGCATTCATTTTTTGTGATCTAAGTCAAAATCAAGCCTGTGTTTCCTCGCTCCATCCCTTCAGTATCATGTGCAGCTTCTATACAATAGTTTCTACTCATTTCCTCCTCACCTCTCTAGAAGTGGGACTTTTTATTCGACTATATTTAGCCTGGGTGCTGCTCACAGGAAGCTGTTTGAACAGGAAACACTCATTGTGGCAGTTAAGATATTTGTTATAGTTCTAATTGTTGTAAGACACATAAACTACATGGCATTGTAAATCTGCACTTCATTTGAAATCTATGCATCCATGCATTCATAAAGAAATATGAAATCATAAATGAATCAATCTATTTAGAGGTGATGTCATTTTGCACAATCAAGTGAGACTTCTGTTCAAGTTGCACATGCTCAGAATGCAGTTTTTGCACACTATGCTAAAACTGACTTTTCATAAAAGCATAGGTTGATCAAATGAAGACTGGTTGTTCTCATATGGTTTCAGAACTGATTCACATCCTCATGTCAGCATGGCCATTTTGGCTAATTAGTTTTTGAGTGTAAAAGACCAAGCTGTGAGCAAACTGAATCAACTGTTGATGGTTTAGCATCCAGTAATATGGTGGTGCACTGCACAGGAATTTTAGGCAATCATAGCGTGTTTCTAAAAACATTGTATCTCTCAATCCACACAGAATAATTTGGCAAAATACATTTTATTTATATAGCACTTCTGATTTTGTTTCTGTTAAAAGCAGAGTTTGCAAATGTACTTTATCATAAGGCAAAAATGAAAGAATTGTAATGAGTTAGAAATTGGGAAGCACATTGTAAAGGTAATTAAAAATAAAAACACGACAAGAAAATTACACTGTAAAAACATGCAAAACTACAGAAGGTTGATGGAAGTGTGAGACATGATTTGAAAGATCATATTGAAGTACTGTAGCTTATCTAAGTTCCTAACTAACTAACTAAAATCACTTTAAGTCTTGAGTCGAGACTGAAGAAAAGAGGAGCTGTTAAATCTACACTTCTACTGAATGATTAACAAATACTGATCCTGGTCCCAACAGACATTCTTGTTCTGAAGCTCTGAGACAAAGATGACAAAGTGCTTTACAAACAATAAAACACAATCTCTTAAAAGGAGCATTTCACGTTCTCTGTGTGAATGACAATGACAGACTTGGTGTGAGGTGTAAAGTCACAATATGTTTTCATTTGAGATGACACAATGTTAGAAGTCAATCACTTTTTCACAGATCCAGTAGGACAATAAGTCACAACTGTCATCATTCCAGCTGTTTACTTCTTGAGACGAATAAGTGCGAACACAGTCCTCTTTTTGCTTATAGTCATCGGGCTGGCCTCTCTTCCAGAACCTGTTTAAAAAAGAAAAGAGTCAACTGTACTTGATGGAAAATAAGAAGCACGATGCATCATCAGGCCAACCTGTTGACTGACTGGTAAGACTGAAGAATGGATGTCTTACCCTGTGCTGCTCAGACGTGTCCCATCCACCCATTTCCAGGTTCCCTCCTCATCTCTGTCACTCAAACCAATCCAGATGTCCTTGTTCAAGGAATGGATGAATTTCTGTTGAATTGTTTAAAAGACAAATGACATCAACACACACTTATGAAGCACTGTGGAGAGTAACAGAACTAAACACAAGAGATTCTAAAGAGATTTTTAAAATCAAACAGGAACTGGGGGGGGGGGGGTGTTTTGCCACTTTTCCCTTTACCTGTTCTTCTTCACTGTTTATGATGACCAGGTCTGCTCCTCTCTCTATACAGTCCTGCCTGCTGTCATCCCAGCTCTTTGCATCATTAGAGATGTAGTAAAAACTTTTGCTGAATGATCTACAGCTTCCATCTTTACAGAAATGCTCTGCAAGAGGAGAGGATGTTAAGAGTGAGCAGCAAATAAAAGCACAAATGCATTATGCACTCAAATATACGATACAAGCGCGCTCATGTAAATGCACACACGCACACGCACACACACACACACACACACGCACACACACACACACACACACACACGCCTGCGCACACACACACACACACATACACACACACACACACACACACGCACACACACACGCACACACACACACACACACACACACACACACACACACACGCAGAATAAGACAGACAGACTTTAGGTAGAAACACATATGCACATCATCAACACACACACACACACACACACACACACACACACACAGACACACACACACACACACACACACAGACACACACACACAGACGACATGCGCGCGCACACACACACACACACACACACACACACACACACACACACACACACACACACACACACAGACACACACACACACACACACACACACACACACACACAGACACACACACACACAGACGACATGCGCGCGCACACACACACACACACACACACAGACACACACACACACACACACACACACACACACACAGACACACACACACACACACACACACACACACACACACACACACACACACACACACACACACACACACACACACAGGCAGAATAAGACAGACTCACTGAGGGTCTTTCTGTTTTCAGCCCAGGTCTTGTTGAGGGTCTGCAGTTTGTAAGTTTCAGCTTTTGTATCTGCAGGAAATCCAAAACAGTGGTGGACTTTACTTAGAAACACATGTGCAAAATGGTTGCTGAAGAGAGTGCAAATATATTGTGTGATAGAGGAAGTGAATGCCTCACAGTGGACCACAACGCCTATGAGGGCAGCCAGTAGGAGAAGACACATCAGCAGCAGACACACTGTAGTCGGCCTGCAGGGCTTCATCATGGGCTGGATAACAACACCTGTAAGAACAAGACAGGCCAGGTAGAGGTTAGATTCTCTGCCCGAACCTGAGACCCGAATTTCCCCTCTATTCCCCTCCCAAGTCCAACCTCCGCAGTTTTGGTGACAGAGCCTTCTCCAGGGCAGCTCCCAAGCTCTGGAACCCCCCCCCCCCCCCCCCCCAGACATTAGAGAATCAGACTCCCTCACTGTCTTCCAATCCTGCCTCAAAACCCATCTCTTCTCCTCTGCCTTCTCTTAAGTTCCCCCTGCCTATCCCTGTGTGTCTGTGTCATGTTTGTCCATTGTCTGTTGCACCTTCGTCGCCCCCGCCTTTTTGGTGTTTAGTGTAAAGCGTCTTTGAGTCCTTGAAAAGCGCTATATAAATCCCATATTATTATTATTATTATTATTATTATTATTATTATTATTATTCCTCTGCCTTGGGTCGGCCCGGGCTCGTGGTCAGATATAATACAAATTTTATATTTGGTGTGATCATCAGAATCAGAATCAGAATCAGAATCAGCTTTATTGGCCAAGTATGCAAACACATACAAGGAATTGGGCTCCGGTTAGCTTTGCTCTCAAGTACACACAGAGTACACAAGTACACACGTATAGAGAAAAATAAAAAAGGAGAAAGAAGGTTACACATAGTCAAGGCATGAATACTTTGTAAAAAATACTTTGTAAAAATACTCTTTTTACAGTGACTGCTATATACAATGTGGTGACTGTGCTGTATACAATGTAGTAAAGTGGCTGTTTTTAAATATGAATATATTAGGGAGTGTACAGTCAAAGTATACGGTAGGTGTGCAACAACGTTTGTGAACAAGGTTTATACAGATATTGCATTTTTATATATGAATATATAATGTACAGTAGTGCAACAACGCTACGTAGGTTTGTAAACAAGGCTTATACAGGGATTGCATTTTAAATATGAGTATATAAGGGAATGTACAATAAATGTGTGCAGTAAAATGTGCAACACTAAACAACAAGTTTATAATGTTATAACAGTGTAACCTTTAAACCTTATGTATTCATACTGAACAGATAACATGGATATAGTTTAGAGATAAACAGCCAATTTTCTAAGAAGATTTTGGGTTTGGGATGGGCTCGGCCCATAAATGCAGCTAATGGGCCGGGCCTGGCTCAGACAGAACATGTATGGAATCGGGTCGGGTCGGGTGTGTGTGTTACTCACATAGCTGTTGATCTGGTGTGTTCTCTGTATTTGATGTGGGGTCAGGACAGCGATAGTTGTCTGCACTTTCATAAATGTCCACTATCCTCTCCTCGGCCTCGTCGCTCCCTCCAGCTGTGATTAAGGCCCTCTGTCTTAGATGCTCCTCTTCTTCCAGAGTATCTTCATTATCGTAGATGTGAACGTGCTCAGACATCTCCATCTTCTGTCTCAACTATCAGCTACTTGATATATCCACACTTGTTTTCAGTTTGCTGCTTTGTCCTTCATTCTAAACTACAACATATGTATGTGAAAGTAAAGCTTTGTGGTTTCCTTGCTCCACCCAGTATCATGCGTTTCTCGGCAGATAGGACAGTTTCTGATCACTTAGACATGAGTGTGTGTGTGTGTGCGTGTGTGTGGGGGGGTGGTGGTGTGTGGGGTGGGTGGGCGGGGGTGTAAGTGTGTGTGTGTGTGGGGGGGGGGGGGGCTGATCAGTCACCCAACTCACAAGAAGTGAATGGTTTCAACAGGAAATACTCAGTGGGAGGAAGCTTTATTTGCACAATAATGTGCAAATGTGTGTGTGTGCGTGCGTGTGTGTGTTTTGTGCAGCTAGAGAACGCTTATATGAGCAAAACCTGTGGTTTATATAGTATTTATTCTGTTCTGCAACTTTGCAGTAAATTGAAAAATAGCATTGTGTTTGCGACCTCAGTTCAAAACTCTTTCCTGAGTGTGCTGACGGCCCTGTTCTTTCTCTTTGCGGGTTTATAGAAATAAGCACTGAGTTTGTTCAAGGAGTTCCTGTTTTTTTGCGGTTTAAAGTATAAAGAGGCTAAGACTGATAACGAAAACACTCCGATTTGAGTTGGAGAGAAAAATATCATCACATGGGGTCTGCAGCTCTTATGTGGTCTAGATCAGTGGTTCTCAACTGGTGTAGCCTCAAGACCCACTATTTTCCTTGTCATGAAGTCGTGACCCAAATTTCAGATTTTTTTTTAAACCACTCAAATTTATTGCACAAAAAATAGCGCATTAATTTAATACACAATGCCTTCATGCACTGTTATAAACCTCAAGGCTCAAATGAACAAAAAAGTGCAACAGAAGTGCAACTAGGGCTAAAAACCAATTGAAATAAGTAGGGCTGTGGCGATTCACTTATCTCCCGATTCGATACTATCACGATTCTTGGGTGCCGATTCGATTTATATTGTGATTCTTAAGTATTGCGATTCGATATTACGATTTATTGCGATTTTTGTTTATTTTTTTCTTTTCTTTTTTCAGTTTGTTTGCTTTTTTACACTAGATTAGAACATGGGAAAAGTTGAATCATACACTAGAGACTGTATATTATATCATGAGTAGGGCTGGGCGATTTAGTTAAAAACAGGGGCGGACTGGGATCATAATTCAGGCCGGGCATTAGATACCAAGCAGGCCAGGCCGATATGGGCCGACGAGCGTGAAATTTGGGCCGTTTGAAGCCCAATTTGGGCCGTTTGAAGCCAGATTTGGGCCGTTTGAAGTCCAATTTTACAATGAGATGCACCCACTTTAACCCTGAAGTGTTATTACTTCAGACTAACTAATAAAGTAATAAAACCACTATTAAACCAGTAGGCGGCGTCTGGCCTGCTGTTCAGTGAGTGGCCTGACTGCAAGCACAATTTTTTTTTTTTTTTTTTTGTGCGATTATCGATTCTGGAATAAAATATCGATTAAAAAAATCGTGACATTAAAAATCGCGATACTTAGGTGAATCGATTTTTTCCCCCACCCCTAGAAATAAGGCAGACTTGAATTACAGGCCTATATGTTTTTAAATTTAAACAAGTCAAACTGGTCATGCTCAGAAAGTCTTATTTGAACTGTATGAAATATGAAATAAAAGGCAGACTTATCTTGAATTACATGCCTATATGTTTTTAAACAAGTTAATAATAATAATAATAATAATAATAATAAAACAAGTTAACCTGGTCATGCTAATCCAGTTTCAATAGTCTGAATTTAACTAATATGAAATAAAAAGGAATCACAGGCAGGCTATATGCTTTTTAGTTAAACTGGTCATAACTTTTAATTAAACTGGGGCCATGCTAATCCAGTTTCAATCATCTGAATTGAACTAAAATTAAATATGAAATGAAAAGGCAGACTTCTCTTGAATTACAGGCAGAGCATATGCTTCAGCTTGTTAAACAAGTAAAACTGGTCAGGCTAATCCAGTTTCAATAATCTGAATTTAACTCAAATGAAATGTGAAAAAAAAAAAAAAAAAATTGGCCAATGTCCACGACCCAATCAAAATGGCCCCACGACCCACCAGTTGAGAAACGCTGGTCTAGATCAAGTGTGGACCACATAGACGAGCTGATTACCATAGAGACACTGCATGAAATAGGCCATGCCCATCACGGGGGAAATTGGTCCGTTCACTCCCATTCACCAGCGTCATTTTCCTTGAATTAAACATAGTTAAAAGCTGTTGTGTGGTGGGGCTGCGCAGCCAACACATGTAAAAAATCGCCACGTATACAGCATGTTTACATGGCTGTATACCTGTATTTCGACTGTGTGAGGAGAGGTGTGGAGAGTGTTTACATGGCTGAATACCTGTATCTTGACTGTGTAGAGGTGTGGAGAGTGTTTACATGGCTGCATACCTGTATCTTGACTGTGTAGAGAGAGGTGTGGAGAGTGTTTACATGGCTGTATACCTGTATCTTGGCTGTGTAGAGGTGTGGAGAGTGTTTACATGGCTGTATACCTGTATCTTGACTGTGTAGAGGTGTGGAGAGTGTTTACATGGCTGTATACCTGTATCTTGGCTGTGTAGAGGTGTGGAGAGTGTTTACATGGCTGTATACCTGTATCTTGACTGTGTAGAGGTGTGGAGAGTGTTTACATGGCTGTATACCTGTATCTTGACTGTGTAGAGAGAGGTGTGGAGAGTGTTTACATGGCTGTATACCTGTATCTTGACTGTGTAGAGAGAGGTGTGGAGAGTGTTTACATGGCTGAATACCTGTATCTTGACTGTGTAGAGAGAGGTGTGGAGAGTGTTTACATGGCTGTATACCTGTATCTTGACTGTGTAGAGAGAGGTGTGGAGAGTGTTTACATGGCTGTATACCTGTATCTTGACTGTGTAGAGAGAGGTGTGGAGAGTGTTTACATGGCTGTATACCTGTATCTTGACTGTGTAGAGAGAGGTGTGGAGAGTGTTTACATGGCTGAATACCTGTATCTTGACTGTGTAGAGGTGTGGAGAGTGTTTACATGGCTGTATACCTGTATCTTGACTGTGTAGAGAGAGAGGTGTGGAGAGTGTTTACATGGCTGTATACCTGTATCTTGACTGTAGAGAGAGGTGTGGAGAGTGTTGCTGCTTGCTGGCCTATGAGCCGACGGCTACAGCTAAACCTAGAGAGTGCTGTAGGTATAAACCTAGAGAGTGCTGTAGGTATAAACCTAGAGAGTGCTGCTGTAGGTATAAACCTAGAGAGTGCTGTAGGTACAAACCTAGAGAGTGCTGTAGGTATAAACCTAGAGAGTGCTGCTGTAGGTATAAACCTAGAGAGTGCTGTAGGTATAAACCTAGAGAGTGCTGTAGGTATAAACCTAGAGAGTGCTGTAGGTATAAACCGAGAGAGTGCTGTAGGTATACACCTAGAGAGTACTGTAGGCTACAGCTAAACCTAGAGATTGCTGTATGTATAAACCTAGAGAGTGCTGTAGGTATAAACCTAGAGAGTGCTGTACTTATAAACCTAGAGAGTGATGTAGGTATAAACCTAGAGAGTGCTGTACTTATGAACCTAGAGAGTGCTGTACGTATAAACCTAGAGAGTGCTGTAGGTATAAACCTAGAGAGTGCTGTACTTATGAACCTAGAGAGTGCTGTACGTATATACCTAGAGAGTGCTGTAGGTATGAACCTAGAGAGTGCTGTAGGTATAAACCTAGAGAGTGCTGTAGGTATAAACCTAGAGAGTGCTGTAGGTATAAACCTAGAGAGTGCTGCAGGTATAAACCTAGAGAGTGCTGTAGGTATAAACCTAGAGAGTGCTGCAGGTATAAACCTAGAGAGTGCTGTAGGTATAAACCTAGAGAGTGCTGTAGGTATAAACCTAGAGAGTGCTGTAGGTATGAACCTAGAGAGTGCTGTAGGTATAAACCTAGAGAGTGCTGTAGGTATAAACCTAGAGAGTGCTGCTGTAGGTATTTTAGGCTGCGTTGAAATTAGCTCATCTATCTGTCACTGCAGCAGGACACGCTGGAGCTGAATGAGACATGTGACACAGCAACAATGTTTATGTGTTTATGGCTTCTTAGCCTTATCAATGGTAAGAATATTAGCACGGATTGTTTTCCTCAATATATGTGAACAACAGCACAGGACACTTCTCTCAGTCTGTCTCATTATACGGCAGTAGCCATTGTAGTCTTGTTGTGTGCTTTCATCTCTCCTGCATTAGTATGTCAGACTACGTTCATGAACGTTGCACAGGAGAAGCTAATTAATAAACCCTAGCCTGGCACAGCTGTCCAATTAACCGGCCATTCTCTCTAGATTGTAGCTGGAAACCGAGCACAAATAATTTTCTTTTCCTTTTGAAGATGCTGCCGTGTAGCAGAGGTTCAGCAAACTCACACCTGCGTACATGTGACCCTTAACACATGTTGAAATACTCTGTTGCTATTTGCTAGCATACTTTGGTCGATGCATTTTTAGTTTGGACACAGTGTTGGACCGCTCTCCCACGCTAACCACCCGGATTTAGCAGTGGTGTGCCAACACAGCAAGCTAATTGCCACTACTGCCAGAGGAAATAGGAAGTTAAAATGACTAATAATAATAATAATTTCACCTTAGGTTCACTCTAAAACAAAACAAAAGTAACTGTAATTGCAATGCTAAAATAAAGTTTTTTATTGTGATAAAATATCAAAACAATAAAATGAAAAGTTCGAATTGCAGTGCAGCCTGTGCTAGAACTAGTGGGGCCAGAACTGGGACAGATGTGGAACCAGAGCCTAACACTACTGTCAAATGAGCTACTGGTCAGGACAAATCTTTAATCAACCACTTCTCATTTGCATATTGTCAAGGCGAGGTTTAGCTTGATGTATTTTTATATATATTTATATTTTATATAACTATTCTGGTTCATTCGTTTAAATCTCGTCTATTTTGGATTTCTTCTCAGAGCTCACTTATAACTTAGCCCAGTCATGAACACTTTGAACCAATGAATGAGTTCATGTAGCATTATTAGATGGTACCGGCATCTATCTATCTATCTATCTATCTATCTATCTATCTATCTATCTATCTATCTATCTATCTATCTATCTAATATCTATCTATTTATCTATCTATCAATCAATCAATCAATATATCAAATTGAGTATGTGGCCTTTTTTTTTGTTTCAAGTTCTGTGTTCGGCCACAGCTCTGCCGTTTTACGTGCGATCGGGCTGAAACCTTCAGGGTGTGTAAAGGGCAGTTTTCAGATATACTTCTGATTTTGTAATGATACAAAGCTTGGTGAAAATCGGCAGAATG